>NW_012267228.1:11769463-11872287 GCF_000151885.1 Dipodomys ordii
CGAGGAGGGCGGGGAGGAGTGGGCCTCCAGGAGGAGCTGCTCTCTCTACCGTACTGTGTGGAGTAGCCGCCCGGCTGGCTTGCCCACCCGTGGCCACGAGGCGCTGGGACCTCAGGGAGTGCAAATTCAAACCACTCCATCCGTCCTTCCATTCATATATCCTCCATCCTCCATCCATCCGCTCTTCATCCATCACCCACCCATCTTCCACCCATCTTCCATCCTCCATCCTCCATCCATCCATCCTCCCTCTGTTCATCTTCCATCTATCACCCATCCGTCATCCATCCATCCTCCATCCATCCATCTACCATCCATTATCCATTCATCATCCTCCATCCATTCACCATCCATCCTTCATCAATCATCCATTCATCTTCCATTCATCCTCCATCTCTCCATCTTCCATCAATCATCCAGCCAGGTAGTCTCCACTATCCATTCTTCATCCATCACCCATCCATCTTTCATCCATTGTCACCAATCTTCCATCCATCCTCCATCCATCCATCCATCCATTATCCTACCTCAATCCTCCATCCCTTGAGTACTCACTCTCTCCCTCCCATTCCGTTCACACATGTAAAGGATTCCCTCAAGCCCCGAGTTACTCGTTCTTCTGTCCATTCCATGTGCTTTCCCCATGATTTATTTTCTTTAATCAGGAACTTTCGTACATGGGAGAGCACATTCACTCAGGCTGGGACATCTTTAACTGGTTTGCTCAGGACAAGTCTCTCCATACAGTGATGGCCAGTAATTTTTGTTTAAAACCACTCTAGAGTCATGTAGTCTAAAGAATAATTAGAGAATGAATTTCAAAGTCTAGCTCTGAAATCTGACACTGTTGCTTCACTGGTGATCCCCAGCAAACTGCAGAACTTTCTTCAGCCTTCATTTCCTTGTTTGCAAAATGAAAAAGACTGCCAGGTAGGGTGGCTCACATCTATAATCCTAGCTACTCAGGAAGCTGCCATCTGAGGATCATAATACAAATCCAGCCCCAGGCAAGAAAGTCTGTAAGACTTTTATCTCCAATTTATCAGCAAAAAGCTGGAAGTCAAACTATGACTCAAGGAATAAAGCACTAAGGGATTCAGCCCAGGCCCTGAGTTCAAGACCCAGTACTGGCACCAAAAAGGGGGAAGGGTAGGATAATACTGCTTGCCACAATGGTATTTGTGGACATCAAATTAAGTAGTACTCTCAAGGAAATGCATTCTACTTGGCTTACAGTAAGTGCCCCATAAAAAGTTCATTTATATATATAATAACATATTTTATATCAACACATATATATTATCCATACATATAGATTTCTAAAGGGGTAACTGTTTGGAAGATGGGAACCAGTGGGGAGGAGGGGGGACAAAAGAGAGTGAGGGTGTGTGTGTATGTGTGTGTGTGTGTGTGTAAATAGCACAATAATAAATGAGCCCAACCTGGGCTACATAAGAGAAAAAAGAAAAAAAATGTATCATACTAAGTACAAAGTCTACTTTCTTTTTGAAATAGATTTGTGTAATTACTTCACAACCCAAAGAATGGATTCTTCAGAGATTGTAACATCCACAATCGACAGCTCAAGGTCAGAATTTCCTACCTATTCTTCCAGGTCATCCCAGAAACAAGCTGATCCATTCAAACACATTCTCCTATTATTCTCTCTGACAGCCCGAGCTCTATTAACTCTTCTTGTGGTACAGCTGTGGAAGAAAGAACACTAGTTATAAAACACATCCCTGAGTTTCTACCAGACTCCATGTTGCCCTATACATCATTATGAAAGTCAAGTTATATTCTGATTTGTTCTTGTATTAACATTTTAGCTTACGTCCTTAGAAACATTTGTAGTTTTTAAGTTCTAGAGTGAGGATCAAACGAACCTGGAGCCTCTTGTCAGTCAGGCATCCAGGAAATAGCAGGATGCATGCAAGCTGGAAATGTGGGCAGCAGATGTTGCAGATGAGCAGACATAATTTGGTGGTTCTCCATAGAGGGAGGGGGAGGGGAGGGTGCATTCCACTGAGACTAACATCTGGAATTGTGGGAAGGACGCTTTGGGTCAACACTGTAGTTGGCAGATTCTATTACAGAGCTTAGGCTATTGGACATAATTTTTAACAAAACAACTTGTCCTGAGTAGGCCAAAGGCCAATATGGAGACCAATTAGGCAAGGCTAAGACCTGGAACTTAGGCCTTTAGACTTAGAAATGCCACTGTTATTTTGGAATATGGCTCAATGAAACAAGAATTCCCCAAATCTGCTTTGCCAACTCCCTTCTTAGAACAGATGCACCAGGATAACATGAGGCCCAGGTAAAGGCAGCCTCAGTAGTAGCCAAGGGTTTTGCGTGAAATACTAGAGTAGAACTTGGACTAGCTAGACTGAACCTAACAGAGGATTCTGTTTTCTCAAACAGAAGCAAACCGATTCCTTAATTTACTTCCTTAATCCAAACCCAGGTTTTGGATTTCATTGCTCTGATTGGTGGGAAAGTATAACTTCTAATGCCAGTGGAAAAGCAATTCCAGACTCTGGCAATCATGGCTTACCCAACACCTCACTTGGCCGTCTAATAGGCAAAATGTGTGTTTATTACCCTCTAGCCTCCCAAATCTATGTCTCCCTCTGGAATCTTGACACTTATGGCTACTAGTTGCTCAAGCCAGAAATTAGATGGCAATCATTTCCTTTCCTTCAGCTCCTAGATTACTTATCTGCCACTCCAAATTTAGTGTCATAGGATAGTACATACATCATCTCACAGTTTCTGTGGAATAGGAATCTGGCACAGGTTAGCTGAGTCTTTTGCTTTACAAGTTCCCTCTTGCATGGCTGCCTTCAGATGTGTTGGTCCAGATCTGAAGACTTGAGTGAGGACGGATCTGCTGTGAGACTCATTCACATGGCTGCTGGAAGGATCCAATTCTTTTGAATCATTGGACAGAGGGCCTCAGTTCTTGGTTGGTTGTGAGACAGAGGCTTCCCAAGTACCCTACCCCAGGCAATCAAGGCAGGCTTACAAGAAGAGCCAAACAGACAATACCAGTAAGATGCAAATCATTTTTTTGTTGTTTTGTTTTGGTTTTTTGTGGGTTTTTTTTTACAACCTAATCTCAGAAGTGACACACCATCACTTTGCAGCCTTCTATTTGTTGAATCCAGCTTACACTCAAGAGGAGGGACTAACACCAGGTTGACCAGTGGTTGGGGATTACTGGAAGCCATTATAGAAAGCTACTTCTCCAAAAAAGGAATGCTGGAGATAAAACCCTCTGTAACACATAGGAAGAATGTTAGTAGACTTAGCACCACTGAGGAAAGCTTCTGAGCTTGAAGATATGCCAACAGAAGAGTCTTGAATTGGAAAAGCAAAGAGAAAACTGAAAAAGCTATAAATACATACCTGAGAATGACAGACTATAATTAAGCCATCAAAAAGAGATAACCAGAAGAAATATTTAAATTGCCTTAAATTAATACTAGATATTAAACCTGAGATCCTACCTGGATCTCAGGAGATCAGAGAACACCAAAGTTAAGTGTGAAAATAGACAACACTGCAGATTGAGGTAGGACGACCAAGAGTTCCAGGCCAGTTTGCTCTACATACCAAGACTCTATCTGCATGTGGATAGGCCAATTTAAAGTTTGTGTGGAGAGTCTAAAGACCCAGAGTAGCCAGAGTAGCCAACTCAATACTGAAGTAGAAGAGCAAAGTTGGAGCATTGATACCACCCAGATTCTGGACTTAAACTCAACAATCAAGATAATCTGGCTTTGATATCGGTGAAAGAACAGATAGATAAATCAATGGAACAGAACGCAGGGCCTAGAACCACATAAATACCATGATTGTCCTGGCAAAGGTATCCTTTCAGTAAATGTGTGAACACCCACATACCAAAACAAAAGGAAGAGGAGGAAGGAAGGAAAGAAGGAAGGAAGGAAGAAAGGAAGGAAGGAAGGAGGGAGGGAGGGAGGGGAGGAAAGAAGAGAAGAAAAGAAGGGCAAAGAAAAGAAACTTGTTATAGACACTATATCCTTCACAAAACTTAATTGAAAATGGATCAGAGGAAGGCAACAGTAGCTCACATCTATGATCCTAGCTACTCAGGAGGCTGAGGTCTGAGGATTGTAGTTCAAAGTCAGCCCAGGCAACAAGTCCATGAGAGTCTTATTTCCAATAAACTACTAAAAAAGCCAGAAGTGGAGCTGTGGTTTAAGTGGTAGAGTGTTAACCTTGAGCAAAAGTAGCTCAGAGATACTGCTCAGGCCTTAAATTCAAACCCCAGGACTGGTGTACACGCACTCACATGTGCACATGCGCGCATGCACACAAACACACACACACACAATCAGAAATGGATTATAAACCTATAAATGAAAACACAAAAATGAAAAAAATCTCTAGACAATAAAACATCAAGGAAAAATCTAAGAGACTTTGATAAGGCTGCAATTTTTAAAGCTACAACACCAAACACACAATCCATGAAAGACATTGATTTTCATTGAAATGAAAAACATCTGTTCTATGAAAAACAATGTTGAGAGAATGAGGAAGACAAGCCACAGATGGGAGAAAACAGCTAAAAGACATGCTAGTACAAAGATCATTTAAGCAGGCTGTAAATGGGCACAAACAAGACTTTTTAAAACTTTTTTAGACTTTTTTACTTTGACACAGGGTCTTGCTTTGCATCCCAGGGTGCCCTGGGAGGACAGGAAGTCAAAACAAACTATAGGTTAAGACGCTCTCGGGTTGGTAGTTCCTCTAATTACTAAAAGCAAAAATAGGTTTCCACTGGTCAATCACCACTTAATTCTAGGTCTAATAGGTTGAACTGTGTACCTTTAAAATTCATGTTCTACCCAGAACCTCAAATTTTGGAAATCAGGTTTGGGCATCATGTGTTCAAATATTCTGCACCTAGAATAGGCCCAATGACTAGTGTCTTACTGAGAGCAAAAGAAAGGAGAGGAGAGACTACATACTCATGGAAGGCAGCCAGATGAAGATGGAAGCAGATTGGAACCACGCTGCCACAAGTAAAAGAATACCCTGGAGCACCAGAAGCTAGATGAGGCCAGGAGTGTTCTCTCTAAGGCCTTGAGAAGATGCTTGACCCAGCCTGCATTATATCATTGGGCTTTTGGCTTCCTTAACTCCAAGAATGAATTTCTGTTATTTGAGCCACCCAGCTGTGGTTGTGTTATGACAGTCCTTGGAAACAAATACACCAGCTTCCTAGGAATTGGTACAGACAGAATTTCAAGGAACTTGATTTTGTAAGTCCAAACCATAAAGCATAGGGGGAAATAAGCCAGGAGAAACAAGAATTGCAACCTGCAAATGTAGCGGACATTGAGACAGGCCAGTCTGGAATATCAAGGAATATCAATAATGGAATGAATGGGAACTATATTATTGATTAGTCTGTGGAAAGGAACTACAAGATTCAAAAACAAGAAGTATAAGGTCTAAAAATTAAAATATATGATTAAAAACTAGGAACTCAGTTTGTGGGGCAAATACCATAGAAAATCTAGCTGGGAAGAAAAACTGAAAGGTGGTTTTAAGGAAGTTACTCAAAATGTAACCCTAAAATAAAGAAATGTAAAGAATTAAGAAGTTCAGATATAGCACCATAATAGAGCACTTGCCTATCTTATGTGAGGCCGTGGGTTTGATCGAGGCACCAACAACAAACAAAAACTAAGAGTTTAAAGATTAGGAGATGATTCAATAGCAGTGATCAGTGAGATGATTTAATATATCTCCAGTTAGATAAGGCCAAGGGTTTAAAAAGGAGGTAATATTAAACATAAAAATGGCTGAGCATTTGATAGAAATTAAAGAGATACAAATCATTTAATTGAAAACAATCACAAGTTCCAAGAGGGATAAAATAAACAAAATCTATACCTGGACATATTTAACAAGAAAAAAATAGAATGTAAAGAAAAAAGTAGAAGCCTGAAAAAATTTGGGGAGAGAGAAAGAGAAAAGCCTGCATACCTACAAGTGAATAAAAATCAGATTTCTCAGCAGTCATAGTAGAAGACAATGAAGAGTCATGCCTATAATCCTAGTTACTCAAAAGGCTAAATTCTGAGGATTGAGGTTCAATAAGTTCTTAATCTCTGACTAACCACCAAAAAACTAAAAGTGGAGCTGTGGCTCAAGTAGAATAGCACCAGCTTTTATCTAAAAAGCTCAGGGACAGTGCCCAGGCCCTGACTTCAAGTCCCAGGACCAGCACACACACACACACACACACACACACGTGTGTGCAGAAAAGGTAGATATGAAGAAACAAAGCTGATGCATAACCTGCAGCTTGCACAGGGAACAATGATGAAATATAAATGGGCAGAGAGCTTTCACTGGAGCGATGGAAATGTTCTGGGTTATGTTGACGATTGCATAACCCAATACTAAAAACCACTGAGAAACACTTAACATGGAGTGAATATTATGAAATGTAAATTATACCTCCATAAAGTTTTTTAAAAAATAAAGATTTAATGGGGAATTTGGTGAAAGTTCAGAGACTAAAAGGTTTCCAGTTGGCTGCTTTTGTTTTGCTTTATTTTTAATATGAAAGGGGGGTTGAAGAGAGGTTGATAGGGGACTTTATAAACACAAAATCAGAGAACTTGGCTTTAACCACTCTGTGTCTGCGCAGACATGTGGGCTAGATGCCATATTATCTCTGATGCCAGGGGCAGAAAGCCCATCTGGATCAGACGAGGAACAGTGACCCTGTTTCCCTAGCCGATGTGGGTTCCTGGATGGAAAAACACTGGGGGCTTAGCCTAGACAATTCCTGTCTCCTACCAATCAGATGGCAACCCCACCCCAAACCCACTTTTCACTCTCCTTATCTGTGGGGAAGACTGCTGTCTGACGTTGTTTTTATAGTCTTGCCCAGCTATCCAGATTTTTTCCTGTGGTATCCACAACCCCCCACATTTACCAGAGACTCCCTGCCAGTCCAGTAGACACAATTTCTGTACGCTTCTGGTCTGATCAAGTGACCTGGATCAAACCCTTTTCACCTGCTCTTTCTATCCCAGAGCCTTGGTTCAAATCCCAGACTTTCTCCTCAGAAAAGAGATTTTTGTCATTGTTCTAACACAAAGCATTCCTCCATCTCCAGATCTGACATTTACTTTTGCATTCTTTATCTGTCTATCTAATCTCTCTATCTATCTGCCTGTCTGTCTGTCTGTCTGTCTGTCGTCTGTCTGTCTGTCTATCCCCAAGCTTCATTTATCAATTGCTGCTTTACAAAGTTCCACCTTAACTGGTTGGTTCTATGGAAGTGGTAGAGTGCTTGCTAGCAAGCAGGAGGTTCAAATCTAAACCCACTGACTTGAAACAACCACCACTTTACTTACAATTTTGTGCATGAGGAATCAGGGCAGGTATAGTATTTTATGACCTGGCTTCAGATGTCAAGTCAGAAGACTTCTGTTGGATGGTATTAGCTATACTGGGAAACCCGGATGAATTACAGGAGGGTGCCACAGCAGGGGTGATTACTGGTAGTCCTTGCTCACAGTGGTTGAGGGTATCTTTGGAAATGCCAGTTAGCAATCACAACTACTAATCCTTCAGTGTTCTATTTTTGTAATGAAGACCTAAATTATTTGAAGTTAGAAATCATTTCTTTCATCTTTTATTATCTTTGCTCTTTTCCTTCTCTCATCAAAAAGAACACCAAGAAGAGAAACACTTGCTTTATAGGCAAAAGGCTGGAAGCAGGGGAAAGTGGAAGATCTCATCCTGCCTGAGTTACTTAATAGCCTAAGTCCCAGATTCTTCATCTATACCACACGGTGACGAAGGAGACAAGAGCACTTCCATCCACCGGTCAATCGATCAAAAATGGAATTTTTAATCACCTAGAAAATGGTTCACAGCTGGGGGCTCTGGTTCATTCCTGTAATTCTAACAACTCAGGCTGACTATTTGAGGACCATGATCCAAAGCCAGTCCAGGCAGAAAAATCTGTGAGGCTCTTATCTCTAGTAAACCATCAAAATGCCAGAAGTGGAGGTATGGGCTCAAGGGGTAAAACACTATCCTTGATCAAAAAAGCCAAGCAAGAGTTCAGGGCCCTGAGTTCAAGCCCCAGTATCAGCGCGCGCGCACGTGCGCGTGTGCATGCACACACACACACACACACACACACACACACCCTCAGAAACAATAAGCAACCAAGAAATACCAAAGTGATTGTGTGATTTAGCGTAAGTCCACTAAAGTATCAGGAGTAGGCAGCTGTGTTGCCCAGAGAAAAAGCAGAGCCCAAGCATTATTTTCTGAAATGGAAAAAAAAATTCAAAACAGTGGTAGAGGTGACCGCTTTAAAATTGCCATTTGTAAAGCTTTGAAGCTTGGAAAAGGCAAGTTTAAATGTTCTTTTTTTCTTATCTAAAGAGAGAATCTAATTAAGTTTGAATTATGACATAAAATATCAACATCAGAAAGCTGCTAACAACTGAAGTGACCCTGAAAAATGAGGACAAGTAAACAAATAAATAAATGTAAAATAAATAAACAAAACAAAACAAAAGGTTGATGTGAAGCCAAGAAAATATCAGTGTAGGAAAAGGTGTGTGAGCAAATGGAAAGACAAATGAACTCTTGCAGAAAATATGCGAAATGCAGAACGGAAGATAGAGTAAAAAGCAAGACAAGAAGATGGATGAAGACTCCAAAGCTACTTTGCTGTGTACAACTGACAACAGTGGAATTGCTATCTGCATTTTATTCCCTGAAGCATCCTCATGACAGAATCTGTCCTTATTTAGGGGAAAAGAGACTCATGTAAATTCTTCTGGAACAAAAAACAATATTAGGGCTGGGAAGGTGGCTCAGTGGTAGAGCGCTTGCCTTGCATGCCTGAGGCCCTGGATTCGATTCCTCAGCACCACATAAGCAAAAAGAAAAAAGCCGGAAGTGGCGCTGTGGCTCAAGTGGTAGAGCGCTAGCCTTGAGCTGAAGAGCTGAGGGACAGCGCCCAGGCCCAGAGTTCAGGCCCCACAACCGGACCCAAAAAAACAAAACAAAACAAAATATATTAAACAAGACAGTGATGTGATGTTTACTTTATAGGAAGTTCTTGTAATGAGTTTACAATATGTATAATCAACAGAAATAATTTCAAATTTCAGGGGGAAATATTTTTCATTTACTTAGCTTGTGGTTTTGTTGTTATTGTCCACAACATTGTTTTTGTTTTGTTTTGTTTTGCCAAGCACTAGTGGCTCATGCCTGGAATTGTAGTTACTCAGAAAGTTGAGATCTGAGGATTGAGGTTTAAAGCCAGAAAAATCTGAGAGACTCTTATCTCCGTTTAATCAGCAAAAATCTGGAACTGAAGGCATGGCTCAACTGGTAGAGTGTCAGCCATGAGTATACGCAAAATGCTCTGGGTTCAAACTCCAGTTCTGGCATGGGTACACTGTATGAGCACACAGGCATGTGTACACACACAGATACACAGACACACAAACACACAGACACACACACACAGACACACACACACACGCGCACACACACACACACCTCATTCAATGCTGGGCACCAAGGACTCATATCTGCAATCCCCAAAAAAAAAACTGTTTGGTAGATGATGTTTGTCTTTTCCTATTTTTTTTTTTTTTTTGAGGCAGGGCCTCACTGTGTAGCTAAGGATGGCTCGGAACCATGCCCAACTAGTGATTCCCGCAATGAAGATAAGCCAGAAAATGATACTGCAAGCCAATCAAGAAGGAAGCCACAGAGTAAATCCTGAGAATTTCACCATTTGGGAGGATGGACCTTTGGCACAGGTAGGTGTGTGTGTATGAGGGGTACTGGGGATGAAACTGAGGTCTTATATATGCTGAGCATATACTCTACCACTGAGCTACACCCTCAGCTCCCAGCTGAACACAGACATTAAGGAGAGTTGGGTGCACTTGGGTACATGGGTAGAGAACAGGAAGATGGAATTGTTCAGTACAATTGCAGCCAAGTCCTTTGTCCCTTCTAAGGAGAGCTCTTGAGATGGTAAGATGGGTTAGATGCCCCCCCTTTCCCCAGTATTTTAACTGCCTTTTCAAATTCCCTGTCTGAGGCAGGGAATTTGGCCTTTGTACTGCATCAGACACTGGTGTGGTTTAACATTGGATGAGGTATTTCTCCGCAGCTGAGAGCAATGTGCTTGTGTGTAGAACACAGGTGCCAGCCAGCAGCAGCTTATCTTCCCAGCATCCTCTGCTTGTCTAGACATCTACAGATTCTCCAGCTCAAAGCTAGCATTCTATTACTTGAGCCACAGCTCCACTTCCAGCTTTTCTGGTGGTGAATTGGAGATAAGTGTCTCACAGACTTTCCTGTCCAGGCTGGCTTTGAACCTCAATCCTCAGATCTCAGCCACCTGAGTAGCTAGGATTACAGGTGAGAGCCTCCCACATCCAGTCTAAATAGTTTAATGTGTGTGTGTTTGTGTGTGTGTCTGTGTGTGTGTGTGTTACTCAAGCAATCCCCACCCAAATCAAGATTTAGCTACATTCTCAGTCCCCAGCAAGTTTGTTGTCCTGTATCTTATCCAAGTCAATAATGATGCCCACAAAGCCAGTCACTATTCTCACAGCTATGACAATGCACTAGTTTTGCCTGGTTCTGACTGCCATATAAATGGAAACATCCAGTGTGTGCTTTCTTGCATACATTTGACTTAATCAACCTGTGAAATTCATCTATGATATTGTAGACTGGAAACTGAAGATTGGTTCTGGCCCCTCCCCCACCATCAGTACCCAAATCTGCAGCTACAAGTTATTGTATAAATGGCATACATTTTGCACATGACATAACAAAAGATTATCCTATTTAACTTTAAATTGCCTCTAATTACTTATGTAGTGCAGTGCAAACACCATGTATAAGGCATTCTACTGCATTGTTTAGGGAATAATGACAAGGAAAAAAGTCCATATACATGCAATATGGATGCATTTTTTCCCCAACTACTGTTCATCTGAGATTGATTGAGTCTGCAGATACAGAAGCTTGGATATAGAGGGCTGAAGATAGTTCATTCTCACTGCTATGTAGCAGTATATGCTACATATGCTGTGTAGCAGTACAGCCTATCTAATTTATGTTCAAGTTGTTTCCATTTTGGGCTGTTCTAAATAATGCATTGCTGAACTTTTTTTTTTGGAAGTACAAGGGATTTGAACTCAGGGACTTATTCTTGCCAGGCAGGCTCTCTACCAATTGAGCCATACTCCCAGTCCTTTTTGCTTTAGATTATTTTTTTCATATATGGTCCTGTGCTATGCCTGAAGTGGCCTTGAATCATGAACCTCCTATCTTCTTCCTAAGTAATAATAACATAAGGAGTGTGCCACCAGGCCTGGCTTATTGTTCACTAGCTTCTTAGCCCAGGTTGATCTTGAACTATACTTGTTCTATCATACCTGCTTCACAAGTAGCTGGAATTGCAGAAATGCCCATGAACATTCTTGTGCATATCTCTTAGTGAACTATAAACATTCATTTCTGCCATATATCAAAGAGAAGAATTGCAAGGTGTTATGACATATGTTTCTTTGGTGTTCATAGATACAGCCTTAGTGATTTTCTTAAAAGGAAGTTGTAATTTTTCTTCAATCCCACCACAATCTTTGAAGCTAAGATGTGCATTAAAATAATTTCTGCATGAGGAATGAAAATATGTTCTCTCTGAATCAAGAAAACGGTTAAGGATACCAAGGTTGTAGGATCCTTAAAAAAAAAAAAAAAACAACAAAGAGCTCGAGGCAGGCACCCTCTGTGGATACTGTAGGTACTTTCTCCAGTAGTCTTGAAGGACTATGGAGAATATTCAGAAGTTCTTAAGATGTGGTCATAGGTCAGGGGCCCTACAAGTAAAACTCAGCTTTGGATCAGGATCTTTCTATCTCTGTCTCCTGAGTAGATAGGGTTATAGGCACGATTCCAGGCTGCTCTGTGTGTATCTTTAATAAATATATTGAACAATAAAGGAAGCTTGCAGTGCTGTCTGGTTAGTATTCCTACGTGATCCTGTATCTCATCAGGATCCTGTTTCAATAGGATGGGATTAGCCACTCAAAGTTATGATGCTAAGCCCTTAGATACATCACACAGAAATGTTGTGGACAGATGTACTGATGTGGTCTGTGGCCATTTTGTATTTTTTTTTCTTTAGATCTGAAACCGAAAGTGGAACTTGATACCTGATGCTTTTCTACTGCTCACTGGCTGGCGCTGTACCAACAGACCGATGCCTCCAACCTCCAATTTGGGATTTTCTTCAGAGCTTTATTGAGTTTGTGTAAAGTTGGAATTGGGCCATATCCCACCTGAAATACTCACTCGTAGCATTGTTGTCCTGAAGTTTAGTCTTGACAACTATAACTTGAATGATAGGATAGGAAGGATTGCGACAAGGGACAAAAATAACTACAGTTTCAGGGCACTGGTGGCTCATGCTTGTAACCCTAGCTATTCAGCTCTCAGGAGGCTGAGATCTGAGAATTGTGGTTCGAAGCCAACCGGGGCAGAAAAGTCCCTGTGACACTCTTCTCTCCAATTAACCACTCAAAAACCAGAAATGGTGCTGTGGCTCAAAGTAGTAGAGCAATAGTCTTGAGCACAAAGAGGCTCAGGGACAGCACCCAGGCCCTGAGTTCAAGCCCTACAACCATAAAAAACAACAACAACAACAACAAAAAGCCCCCAACAAACTACAGTTAAATAAAAAGTATTTTGGAAACCACAAAGAATATTACAGTATCTGACTCATGTTTTGTGGAGCTGTCTATATACTGTCTATATCCTTAGATTCTTTAATTGTTCTTCATATATCTGTTGGGTGCACATGAATTCACCCAAGCCCTTTCATAGTAGAGATGACCTCAAATCTTACAACTCAGGATAGCTAACCCTATTGCATTTAATAAAGGATATTTTTAAACTTCAAAATGTGTAATCTAATATTCTTTCATATTCTTGTTCTAGGAGGTGTGTGTGTGTGTGTGTATGTGTGTACGCACGCGCGCTTGTGTGCACGTGCGTGCTGCCTGACTTTGAACCTTGATCCTCACATCAGCAGCCTGCTCATTGGCTAGGATTACAGGCATGAGCCCTTGGTGCCTGGCTTGTTCTAGTTTTTTTATCTATATTTATGATTATGGCCTTAGAAGAATGATTTCATTCTTTTCTCAAAATGAATCACCTGAGTTCAGTTCTGTTTTTTTCTAAAGTTACAAGTACTGATAAGTACTTGTACAAGTGCATATAATTATGGATAAATATTCTTGGGAAAAAATGTAGTCGAGTGGGATAAATGGGATTACATACTAAGTGAAAAAGTAAAATGTAGACTATGGTACCATTTTTGTTGGAAAATCTTCCTATGCTTCTTTAAAGAGAATCTGAAAAGTTGTCTATAAAGGTAATAGCTGCAAGAACCCATTACTCCCTGCCACAGACCCGGTAATGAACCAGGGGCATGCATGGTTAATACCAGAAAACATTTTCCAGGTTAAAATTTAAGAGGTTAAATCCTGTTCTTTTAGTTGGTGGTGTTCATTTACCAGGCACACGCCCCCTTCTGGAAATATGGTATATTTCACTATTAAAAGACTTCCCAATGTAAGAATTTGATAATGAATGGGAAATTAGAATAGTTTATAATTGCCATTTTTATTTAACATTTAATTCTAAAATTTACAGATCACAATCATGTTTGTTATGCCAGAAGAGGGAATAATTTACTATCATGAAAAATGATAGACTAAATATGTGTCCTCCATAAAGAAAAAATAAACTCTATTTTTTAAAAAACTCAAAAGTTTTGCCCAAAGTAGGGCTTACAGAAATGTAAAAATAAAAAAATATTGAATTGTCTCAAAAATGATGAAAATTTCATACACACAACATAAAATGTTAAAATAATATTTTTATTCTTAAGCAATGTCCAGAAATAGGAACTCATTTTGATCTATAAATCAGTATAGCTATAGCTCAACAAAGTTCTCAAGTAAAGAAAAAGCATATTCCAGAATTATATTTATAGCATGGTAATAAACTTAAATAAAATATATGTTGACATAAAGTCACAGAGAACACAGAAATACATGTAGAAATATAGAAGATCTTCAAGAGTAGCTAGAAGGATCATCTTTGGAGAAAAGGAAAGAGAACCAAAGTTGCTTTATTGTTTTGTTTGTTTGTTTGTTTTTTGTGCCAGTACTTGGGAGAACCTCATGCTCTCGCTTAGCCCCCCTCCTCTTTTACCCCTCAAGGTTATGTTACCCCTTGAGCCACACTGTCATTTCTAGCCTTTTGCTGGTTAATTGGAGATAAGGGTCTCAGGCAGAGGCTTAGAACAATGATTCTCAGGTGTCAGCCTCCTGAGTAGGATTACATGTGTGAGCCTCTGGCATCTAGCCTATGCTTTTTAAGAAAGAGTGAATTTATACTCTGTGTGATTTACCACTAACTAGGAATACAAAAATAAAGAGAATTATTGCTTACAAAAAAACACAAAGAATTCAGAAAGTCCCTCTCTTCAAAACAAGATTATGCTGTATAATAGTCTGCAATAAAATACAAGTGCAAGAAAGAAAAAATGGTCTTAAGTAAAAGCATTTTGTGATATAGCAGCAAATAAAATATTTATTTCTAACAGATAATAGCAGCACAAATTGCAATGGGGTGTGTGTGTGTGTGTGTGTGTGTGTGTGTGTGTGTGTGTGTGTGCATTACCAAACACATATAATAAAGTATACAGGAAAAGTATTACTCCAGTTTGTAAGTGCTTTTAATTAGAATTTCCTTGTGGCTAGGATTAGGATGGCCTGTTTCAGCTAAATCTCTGGCATTAATAATTTAAAAATATTAATGTTTGTGACCTACAGGAAGGAGGTCCCATGGTAGATGTAAAGATTCCTCCTAGAGAAGTTAATTTGAAATAATTTAGCCAAAGACATCACTCAAGGGACCTCTTTAGGGCCTTACTGAATCTAGGTTGGCCCCAATTCATTAGCAATATTATGAGTGCCTATTATTTGTAAGGTTTAGTTTGGTCCAAAGCAGGCAGGCTTGCCTCCGATTATGAAACTAAGGGGTTGATGATACTGTTAGCTACTGTTTAGTAGTTTAGAGCCTGGACCCAGTACTCAGACTTTCTGGGGCTTCAACCCCTATTGAACCACTTTGTGGCTATGGGATCCTGCATACTGGAGGGGGATATATGAAGCCTTCATTATAGAGCTGTCTGTCAAATAGGAAAATGAGGTCATAGGAAGGGTTACAGCGGTCTTGTCACATAGTTAAGTATGGGATGAATGTTAGGTCCCATTAATATATTTTATTATTTTTTGTGCCCTTACTGGGCACTATCCCTTGGCTTTTTTGCTCACCACTTCACTTCTATTTTTTTTTCAGTGGTTAACTAGAGATCAGAGTCTTATGCACTTTCCTGCCTGGGTTGGCTTCAGACAGTGATCCTCAGATCCCATCTTTCTGAATGAGGCATTGGTGTCTAGCCCATTAATACTTTAAAGAAAGTTTTAAGATTGTGCCTTTCAAATCATAAAACAAAAAGCAAGCAAACAAAACTAAACCCTACAGATGCTGAAAAGGCATTTGAAGTTACTTGGTTATCTTCACTTCCTAGAAGGTGACTTTAAATGTTTTTATAGATACTTAAAACCAAGCGATAAATACTATACTTGGACCATGCTAGCTTCTGGAATGGAATAACAGGAAATTAAAATGAATGAGAAGGGCAGGCCAAGGGATTACATGGGAGAAGAGGAAGACCTGTAGAAGCAACATTGGGGAGTATGAAGAATATAGACTAAAGGAAGAATATCCAGTAAAGAGAAGGAAAGGGGGGGGGGAGGCAGAAAAGAGCTTTGACAAGTGTAAGGAGAAATGAGAAAAATGACAGCAACAACAATGAAATGGACTAAGTACAAAGGGACAACATTTCAATGGAAGTAACTGATTCAAAAGGCAGATTGCAAGTCAGGAACTGGTGGCTCACGCTTGTAATCATAGCTACTCAAGAGGTTGAGATCTGAGGATCACAGTTTGAAGACAGACTGGGCAGGAAAGTCCATGAGACTCTCATCTCCAATAAACTACTTAGAAAAGGCTGGAAATAGTTCTTGGTTCAAGTGGTAGAACACTACCGTTAAGTACAGAGAAGCTCAGGGGCAGAGCCTAGGTCCTGAGTTCAAGTCCCAGGACCATAAAAAAAGTCAGATTGCCCAACACTATAATTCCCTTCCCTTATGATGGAGAAACATTCAAACTTGAGGGAATTGTATTTTTCTGAAACACAATTGGGTCCACAAATTAATTATAAAAGTTTGGCATGTCTATCTGCACTTTTTTGTCTCTGATGTAAGCTATTCTCTCTGCAGATACTATGCAATCACCTTAGATTCTGGGAAGAACTGGAAGAGCCTTATGACAAGGAACCAAAACTTCCTCTAGGAACAATAAAGCCTCCTTAGTACAGATCACCTATAAAACAAGGTGATTTGTTTGTCTTCCGTGAGGATGACAGTAATCACTTCTCCAAACAAGGACTAAGATAATCATAAACCAGGCCATGTTCTGAATAGGACTGTTTAATAGTTGCATTCCTCTTCTCCACTCCCCAATCTGTCTATAAAACCTAAAGTTCACATCTGTCCATCAAAGATGTACTCAAGTGTCTTCCCATGGCTACCATGTGCTAATTTTTCTTTCTCAGCCTTTCACCAGGTCTTTTATTTGGCATAGAGTCGATTGGCAGGACATGACATGTGGAACTCACGGAGTTTGGACTCTGTATCTAAAACACTGGTTTCAATTTGATTGCCATCCTTACATCTCTATGAAGCTAGGCTTTGGTGTTAGCCTTCTTCTATAGTACAGATTCCTGAAGCACATTTCCTAAAGTCCTGCAGCAGGAACTCAGCAGAAAAGGGACTCAAATGTACGTCTGTCTGACCTGCCAAATCAATGCTGTTAAAATAATTTCCTTTTTATTTATTTCTGTGCCACTAGCGGGGCTTGAACTCAAGGCTGCTGTGCTCTCTCTTAGCTACTTGAGGCACATCTCCATTTCCGGGTTTTGCTGGCTAGAGATAAGATTCTAAACGAGATTGCCTTCTCCAGCTGACTTTGAACCATGATCCTCAGATCTCATCCCCCAGAGCAGCCAGGATTAGAAGTGTGAGCTGAGGGCGGCTGCTTATTAAAATCATTTCTAAGAACCTCTATAGACCCTTTGTTGGCTTAAAAGGGATTCTTCTGGGGCTGGGAAGGTGGCTCAGTGGTAGAGCACTTGCCTTGCATGCATGAGGCCCTGGGTTCGATTCCTCAGCACCACATAAGCAAAAAGAAAAAAAAGCCGGAAGTGGTGCTGTGGCTCAAGTGGTAGAGTGCTAGCCTTGAGCTGAAGAGCTGAGGGACAGCGCCCAGGCCCAGAGTTCAGGCCTCACGACCAGACCTCCCCCCCACCCCAGAAAAAGGGGACTCTTCTTTCTGTTCTACACAAATTTCGGCTGGATGAAACTCGTGTGTCCCAGCATAATAAACTCTCTCCAGAACATTTTTTTTGGGGGGGTCGGTCGTGGGGCTTGGACCCAAGGCTTGGGCTCTGTCCCTGAGCTCTTTTGCTCAAGGCGAGCTCTCTACCAATTTAAGCACAGATCCTCTTCCGGCTTTTTGGTGTTTAATTGGAGATAAGGGTCTCGCAGACGTCCCTTCCTGGGCTGGCTTTGAACCGCAATACTCAGATCTGAGTAGCCAGGATTACAGGCGCGAGCCTCCGGCGCCCGAACTTTTGAAAGCTCCGCCCGGCCATTTAAAAGCGTCCTGTCTCCATGGAGACGGGCGTGGGGGCAGGACTTCCGTCTTACGCGCGAGCACTTCCGCCTCGAGCCGGAAGCGCCGTGGCTGACAGCGCGGGTGCTCACGCGTGCGGGCTTTCCGGAGAGCGGTGCAGTCCCCGCGTGCGGCGCAGCTGCGATGCTGACCCCCGCGTTCGACCTCAGCCAGGACCCCGATTTCCTGACGGTCGCCATCCGCGTGCCCTACGCCCGCGTCTCGGAGTTCGACGTGTACTTCGAGGGCGTGGACTTTAAGTTCTACGCCAAGCCGTACTTTCTCAGGCGAGTCCCGGGCGGGCATGGCGTCTGTGGGGCGCGCACCCTGCGGCGTGGGGTCCTTGCTTCGGTGACTGTTGGTGGCGGGAGCCGCTCTCCACGGAGACGCCGCCGTCCCCGCGCCTCTCCGGGGCTGACGGGAGCGCGGCCGGGCGGCCGCGGCCGCCGGATCCCTCCCCACACCGCCGCCCGGCCCGACGCGCTGGGTCTCCAGGACGCGCTGGGTCTCCAGGACGCGCTGGGTCCCTCTCCCGCCTCTGCCCCGCCCGGACCCGCGCGCCCACCCCCTGTTGGCTCCTGCCGGGCCCGTCCTGAATCTTTCGGACTCCTGCCCGCGCTCCTGGCTGGCCTCCCATCCTCTGCTTCCTGAAATCCTCACCTTCTTTGGCACCTCCGTGCCAAGCTAGCGAAGCTCTCTCCCCGACCCCCATGCCCGGCTGCTTCACTGTCCGGCCCGGCCCCTCTCCCCCTGGATTTTGGGGTGTGTTGCTCCACGTTCTTCCCGCGAGAGGCACCCAGCTCCTGTCGAATTGGATCTTTTCTCCTCGCAAACTAAAAGTAGCCGTAGCTGACGCTAGTCACCCACCTTCGGTGTGATGTGCAGAGTGCTGTGCCACAGTGGTTGATTGTCGGCTGCGATACTTGAAACGCGCTCCTAGTTAAGTTCCATTCTTCAGGAGGCTGCCGGGTTGTTCTTGCCAATCCCTTGTGCTTCCTATTAGAAACACACAACGAACGGCTCTCCAGTGACAAATGAATTAGACACAAAAAATACAAGAGATTTCGTCAAGGCACTTTTATCTTTGTGCTGAAGCATGCAGCACCCTTACTCTATCCACAGCTAGGCAGGCACACTGGACACGGAAGTCTGCTAGGTTTTTGTAACGCTCCAAACTGTCCCTCTTCAAGGAATTAGACTCACATTCTAAGTAGAGTTGATTACCAAGGTTAGGAAGGGGGCTATTCTTTGACTCTTTATGAGAGTTGTTTTTTTACCCCTCACAGCTGACTGGGAGCAAAGCTGGGAATGGGGTGGCTGACAGATATAGTTGGAGGAGGTAAATGAAGTCAATAGAAATCTACTCAGAGAGTCTTATTCCTTTTAACTCCATTGATAAAGATTTATCTTCCTAACATGGCTTACTGGTCTCAAGCAGCACACCTAGTAGTTTGCAGTTTATTTTTAACTCCTTTGATGAAGATTCATATTCCTAGCTAGTTGGCTGGTCCCAGATCGTACAAATAATCGTTACAATTGAAGTCAAAATGCAAATAATTTCAGGAAGTATCAATATACAAGATGGAGGCATTTTGGTTTGACAGAAAAGACTGCTTTTTCTCACATTCCCCTTTCCCACTAAACAGCCTTCTAATCAAGTTGGCTCAGTGGGGCTGAACCATCAGATCCTAGCTTACTAACTTAACAGTGTCCACTTTGTCTATGGGAATGGGTTCTAAGGGCCCTCAATGGAGACCTGAGACAAGGGATGGTACTGAGCCCTATGAATACCTTCCTACACCTACATACTTAAGATCAAACTTAATTTATAATCTAGGTTCCATAAGAATATTAACAAGAATAATAATGAACCTAACAAGTTAACAATACATTCTAATAAAGGTTATGTGAATATAGCCTCTTTCTCCCTGAAAACACCATGTCATATTGTACTGTGTCTGGATCTTGGACAGGAAACTGAAACCACAGAAACTGGGGAGATACACATTAGCACTATGTAGGTGGAGGGCTCACTAAACCTACTAACCCAACCAAACTTAAAAAGTGTAAAATGTCAGCAGTCATTTGTATGGACTCCTGGCTTCTGTGGATAAGCAATTTGGTTAAGAGCTTGGCTAGTCTGTTCTGTCTTGAAGGCTTTAGTGTCACTGTGGTCACTTGATAGCTGGACCTAGAATGTGAATAGTAAAGAGCTGAAACAGCTGGAGGTAGAGGGGTGTTTTCCTTTGTCTGAAGAACCCTAGGGCTTCTTTGTGTAGCTTCTTTATCTGTCTTTTTTGTGTTTTGTAGGAGAGTTGGCCTGATAACACAGTGGCTACCATTTTATTTATTTATTTATTGGCAGTTATGGGGGCAGAACTCTGGGCCTGGGCACTGTCTCTCAGCTCTTCAGCTCAAGGCTAGCGCCCTACCACTTGAGCCACAACACCACTTCCAGCTTTCTTCTGCTATGTGGTGCTGAGGAGTCAAACCCAGGGCCTCATGCATGTATGGCAAACACTAAGCCAACTTCCCAGCCCAAGTTGCTATCATTTTAAAGAACAAGAAATTCCAGCTAATGGTAGAATTCCTATCACCTTTTAGGATCTAACTTCAGAAAGCACAGTACTACTTTTTGTTTTTTTAATTGTGTTGCTGAAAAGCTGCAGAAGCCAGCTGAATATTAAGGGATGGAAACCCTAGACCCAATCAGATTTCTGTGTTGGAACAATTCTTTCTGAGTTCTGTGGAAGGCTGCTTGAAAAAGAGTTCACCTGGAAGCAAAACAGAAAAACAGTTCTCCTTTAAGAAAAAAGAACTTCATGTAGTAGTCATGAATTTTGATGAAAACTTTTGCTTTCTGCCTTTTTTTTTTTTTAATGCCTGTCTTGGGGCTTGAATTCTGGGTCTGGGCACCGTCCCTGAACATTTGTGCTCAAGGTTAGTGCTCTACCACTTGAGTCACAGCTCCACTTCCAGCTTTATTCATAGTTAATTGGAGATAAAGTTCTCACAGCTCTTCCTGTGCAGCCTGGGATTCTCAGACCTCAGCCTCCTGAGTAGGTACGATAACAAGTATGAGCAACCTATACCTGGCTTCTGTCTTTTTTATAGTAGGAATTTTGGGGCTGGAGGTATGGCTCAAGCAGTATAGTGCCTGCCTAGCAAGCATGAAGTCCTAAGTTTAAACACTAGTACTACCAAAAAGTTAAAGGTAATTTGCCTTATATCAACAGTTGTTTTTGTTGTTTATTGTTTCCTTTTTTCTCCTAAAATCCAGTCAGTATACTTCTATTGAGCACCTTCTATGTCAGGCACCAGTTATATAAATAATTCTCTTCTTGTTTATTAAGAAGAGGGAAGTAATCCTAGATACTTGGGAGGTTTAGAATGCCTTCCAGGCAGAAAAGTTTGCTATTTTTTTTTCTCAAACCATTTGTGGGTGCAGTGGTATGAACCTATCATCTTAAGCTATATGAGACACAGATTGGGAGGATTGCAGTTCTATGCCAGCCCAGACAGAAAAGTCTAAGAGACTCCATCTCAGCAGAAGGAAGCCAGATGTGGTGGTGTATACCTATCACTCCAGCAATGATGGGTAGCATAAAATAAGCAAGACTCTTGTCTACAAAATAACCAGTGAAAACAAGATTGGAGGCGTGGCTTAGTAGTAGAGGGCCAGCCTTGTAAGCATGATGGATCAAACTCAGTATTGCCAAAAAGGGGTGAGGAATTACTGTAACTATAGTGATACTTATTTGTTATGGCTTTTGTTTTATTTGATTGATGACTGGCCTGTTCTAATGGAAAGTTTTTTATTTACATGGAGAAGGAATCTAGGTTATTTAGTTTGTAAAATGTGAAAGAAATGCTGAAGAACTTCCTTTTAAAATGTTTGTACATTTTGATGGATAAACATGTTGTATTTTCATTGCTTTATAAACTTAAGGACTTAAAACTTGTGTTAAATCTGCAGATTAAATCTTCCTGGAAGAGTTGTAGAAAATGGAAGTGAGCAGGGATCCTATGATGCAGATAAAGGTACTGTCTTTGCATTTTTGTCTTTGAAGACATTACGAGGACTTGAGGTGTCTGGCAATTGCCATCTGTCCTAGTCACTCTTAGTGTTCTGTGCCTGATATTCTTGGATATTTGGACAATTATAATTTCCTCAGTTCTTTAAAATATTTCACAGTAATCTTCAAAGTAAAGTTGAATTAGTTGTTGGCTTATGCTTCTACATTTAGTAGGTGTTTAAAAGTAAAAATTGGAATGTGCAAGATAATTGATTATAAAATGTGTAGATAATTTATAAGCTTTTGAATAGACCCTTTCTTGTATAATTTTTAAACTTAAATTTCAGTGACAAATAGTTGAGAGAATAGCTATCCTTGGGTGGCTTTTAAAGGCTAATTGTATTTTTTTCTCCTTCATGATTTTATAAATACCACATTTTAACTAGCCACAAAACCATTTATTTTCTTTTTCTAGAATGCTTTCCTTTGTCACTGGATCTGGATCAAGGGGCTCTTGTGTACTTCCGTATCATTTATTGAATGGCTGTTTATGGCCTCAGTACATGAGGATAATGGAAGGAAGTAGGATGAGAAGTTGTCGAAGAGTTTTCACTCACAATATATTGTAATTAATGTGGTGGTGAAGTCTCAGGGAAACTGCCTTTTCCACAGTTACTTTGTGTATTGAAACAATTACTACATTTTAAAGGTTTAGGTAGGTTATGCATGTAGGAGTATGTGGGTTGAATTGTGTTTGTTTTATTGGGATGCAATTCACTGCTCTCAGTGTTAAAGATAGAGTTTAAACATAGATGCTAGGCTTAGTGGCACAAAATATGATTCCAGCATTTGGGAGGCTGAGAGGGAGGAGGATTTTGAGTTTGAGACCAGCTTTGGCTGCATAGCAAGCCATGTCTCAAAAAAACCCAAACACTAAACAAAAGACTAGTAAGCATTGTAATAAGTTTATAAGGGAGGCTAGTCAAGGAGAGAAAAGTAGTAGGTAGATTAAAGGTCTGCCATAGATAGATTGTGTACCTCTGTCTCTTGAGATAGGGAAGAAACTCTATTAAGCTTTAATTACTTTTATGTTGTTGTTTTGGTTCTGTGTGTGTTTGTGTGTGTGTGTGTGTGTGTGTGTGTGTGTGTGTGTGTGTATGTGTGTGTGTGTGTGTGTGTGTGTGTGAATGCACTTGTGCATGTGCATGGGCCTTGAACTCAGGGTTTGGGTGTTGTCTCTTAGGTTTTTTTTTGTTTGAGGCTGGTGCTCTGCTACTTGAACTATAGCTTCCAGTAACTTTGGTTAATTTTTAAACAATTGTTTCCTCAGGCTATCGATTGTTCCTTATAGAAGTGGCTGTTTCTAGAAAGCCCTGTTTGAGTCTTTTTACTAAATTGATAATAAGGATGTAATTTTGGAGTTCTGTGAAATAAAAGTATTTTTTACTAAGACTTATATTTCTTAGGTATATTTGTGAAATTTTGACTGTTTTGATGTGATTAAGCATAAATTTGCCTTTAAGGAATTTTTACCATTCGATTGCCCAAAGAAACTCCTGGCCAACATTTTGAGGGGCTGAACATGTTAACTGCTCTTCTTGCACCAAGAAAATCCAGGACAGCCAAACCACTTGTGGAAGAAATAGGTATGTTGACTGTGATTTGGAAGATGTAATGATAAAATGTAAAATAAAGTGAAAGTACTTGAAATGCCCTACATACTTAGAGGAAAATAGGAAATGGGAGAAAATGTTTTAGATGACAAGGTAAGTAGTCATGTGAAAATCACTTATTTGATATGTAATAAGAAACATAAGTGACTTTAGTGAACTAGTCACATTTTTGGACCAAGTAAAAGATCATCTTGCCATAGTAAACAGCTGAATGAGTTACTAAATATGAACACTAGCTAGGTCAAGAACTGGAATACTTATTTCCACCACCCTGAGATCTATCTGATATCTCGTTCCTAGTTACCTTGTCCTGTCTTTAATAGTATGGATTAATTTTCTTTGGCTTCTTGTTTATCCATGTTTTAGCATTTATCACTATGTGATATTCTGTTTTCTGAAGATACCACATTTGTTTCTGTTTCCTCCTTCTGAACATTTGGGTTTGTTCTGTTGCTTTGACCATCAAGAATAGTGAAGCTGTACTTGTCTTGTAGTACACACATTCAGACACTTTTTCCTATACTTTTTTCCTCCCTGTTACCCAATTTTTTGAAAATTTTGTTTAACACAATGAGGTGCTTCTGCGGTTTCTGAGGATGTGGTTGAAGATGATGATGAGGAGTTTGATTGGGACATTGAGCAGACCCCCTATGAGGAGGTGCCAGACAGTGCTTTGAACCGGCAGTGCTACTATGGATTTGGAAACCTGCGATCGGGAGTGGTTCAGCGGTTGCAGGTATGGTGTCCTGGAAGAGCTCAAGACGTGAGGTTTTCTTATTTGCGTATTTGAGTTTCAGTTCTGCCTGTTCTTGGATGAGTTCATGGATCATTAGGACATTGAGACCATAGATACACTGGCTGATGCCATCAGTGAGTCTGAGGTGAGTGTGGTGCTTATCAGCATGGCTTCCGGCTCATTCAGCAGGTTGCACTGAAAATTTGGGTCTGTGAGAAGCAGACAATCAGCAAGTGGCCTGGAAACAACATGGTTTACAAAGAGCATCTCAAGTCCACGCTGGAAGATGGGGAGTCCCAGCTCACCAAAAGCAACTACAACAGGTGAACCCTTAGCCAGGCTAGGGTCAAGAGACATGTTGAGACTGCCAGCTGCTACCTGACCCGCTGCTCAGGAAAGAACCTTGAGTTTCTACTTCCACCTTGCTTTAGTACTGCCCCAGCCTCTCCCTGTGAGTAGGCCAGCCTTATCTACAGCTGCGCAGCACCTGGTTGTCTCCATCCTCTTTGCAGTTCCATCAGTCCCTCTGGGTTCAGCTGGATGATCCCTCCAGTTCTTTGCTGGATACCTTGTACTGAGCGAGATACAGCAGAGGTTTCCTGGATTAGCCCAGGCCTATGCTCTGGGTTTGGCCTGTAAAAGAGTCTAAGAACCTCATTTTCTGGGTTTTGTTCATATTGGAGGAATACCTCCCATTCCTTAATGCTTCTGCTTGGGAGCTCTGGACCAGAACCTTGATTCTGATCAGGTTTTTAAAAAGTCATTGTAACAGAATAGCTCCTTAGACCTGTATGACATCTACAAAGCATCCAATAAAGATAAAGGAAGCCATTAAAAATAAATACAAAGGTAAAGGTAAAAAAAAACTGCAACCCAAGTATCTTGTCTTTCTTGAATAATTTAAAACCTTACAAAGGATATAGTCTTTCCTTTTAACCTTTTAAACGCCATTGCTTATAAACTTGTGTATTCTATACTGATAATGGGAAGAAGTATAAATATTTTTGCTGAAACAAATTATCTTTTACCATTCTCCCCTGCCCCCTCCCCCCAACAAGCACAAACACAAACACATGCACACACTCCTTTCTTTTCTAACATTACTGGCAGCCACCAGCGTGTCTTTGGAAAACTGCCCTAACTCCTCAAAGTCAAAGCTGCACAACAGGCTTCTGGCAATGGTGGCTGCCAGCAACCACAATCCTCGAGTCTCTGGGCGCTAGCCCAGCAAGCTCCTGGGACCACTGCTGCCAGCAGCTGCAGAATGCCAGCCTTGCTGTTCCTTCCCTTCCCTTGACTTGCCCGGGGAACTGAGGTCTTTGTTTCCAGGAGAGCCGCTGGGTGGTTGTACACACAGTTCATTTTCTCTCTGGTTGACACTGCCTTGCCTGTGGTTTCAATGGAAGTTAACCTGATTGAAATCCTCTGTGGACTTTGCTTGGTAGTGTCTTTTAAATAGCTTATGTGACTAGTGACCATAGCAGTTCTTTGAGCAAAAAAGAAAAGGAGGAATACATGCTATGGTTTAAAACTGTTTTCTTCCTTCCTACTTGGTTGGTTGATGGCTCAGACTTTTTTTTCCAACTTTCCTTCCCTTAGGTTGTACCTTAGACCTTTTAAATTTCAAGCTAACTTTGCTTTTTAGGTTTTTGGGGTTTTTTTTGCTTCTCTTTTGGGTCCAGTTTGAGCAGGACTATAGTGCACAGCTGTGCAAAGAGCAAGACCTGTCTTGAACGGTTGGGCTCATCTATATATATATTGCATATCTGTATATGGAAGCCCTGAGTCAAGGCAAAGATCAGTCCTCATCTGCATGAGAGCAAGGACCTTATCTATTTGTTAGTTACTTGATTTCCATTCCACCTCTCAGACAGTGCCTAGGGCAGGCCTCACATAACTCTGTGCTGATTAATGGATAACATTGACTACTACACCCAGTGCTATTGCACAGTGATAAAGATGATAGCGAGACCCCTATCTTAATGGAATGAGATACACAGTTAACATGTAAACAAGGATAGATATAAAATGATGGCCGAGTGACAGATGAATGGGAAGGATGATTGGAGATATTCCAGGCAGGGATACTAGTTTGATTAGGATGCCTAGAGAAGACCTACTGAGGATGGGATGTTTCTCTGAGTTCGGGATGAGAAGGACAATGTAAATGCAGACACTCAAGATGAAGAATGAATGGATATGTTCCAAAAACGGAAAGAAGTTTAGTGTGGCTTGAGTGTACTTGAGCCAATTGGAAAGGGAAACCTGAGTTTCAAAGTCAGGACAGGCTAGGTGATGAGGAACTCTGCCGAATCTGAATTTGAGAATTTGTCTGGTTACTAGCATCTGTTTTTCCTCAACTGTGGGGTTATCTATGAAGCCTCACTTACTATAGCCAGAAGTTCAGATTTTTACTGTAATTCCATTTTTAATTGCCATTAGTGAAGCAGAGGAGGATCTTGACTCTCAGTAGAAAGGTAGTCAGTGAGTAAAGGAGATAGAAAGGAACCTACTATTGAGTATTATTAAGTATAATAAGCCTATGTTTGATTACTTATTAAATCCTTTTTCATTAAATCCAACAATTGTCCATGTTGCTGAATGATTGTCATCTCTCTCCTCCACCCAAAGGAGGTGTTCTTGTGCTTATCCCCAGAATCTGAAGATGTTACCTGGTAAAAGGTATTTTGTAATTAAACCAAGGATCTAGAGAGTACCCTGGATTATCTGGGTAGGCCCCATCTACTTAAAGGTATAAGAGGGAGACAAAGAAGGAAGGTCATCTGTACGAGAAGCAAAGAGAGCAATGGTGTCATGCTGTGGGCTGCAAGTGAAGGACAGGGACAACCTCTAAGCTGGAAAGGCAAAGAAACAATTCTCCTATAAACCTCCACAAGGGCATGTAGCCCGGCTGACACCTTGTCTTTAACCCATCGAGCCTGATCTTGAACTTCTAACCCCTAGAACTGTGAGATAATAAATATGTGTTGTAGTAGACAACCAAGTCTCTGGTAATTGGTGGTAGCAACAGAAGCAGGAGGAACCGAATCTCCCACACTGTAATAGAAATGTCACTTATGTCATGTGAGCAAGCAGAGATTCAGTGATGCTGTCTGATACAACTGCAGCTGGGACTTACATTTAGGCTCATCTAATTCAAGACACTCTTTCTCCTTCACCATAAAACATCCAGAAGTGTGGCAGGGAGAGAGGAGAGGACTCCTAGGGGCTAGGAGGAAAGAGATGACTATAGGTTACTGGGGAGTGACTCTACTATCCAAGGACAGGACATGGTTCCCATAGTGTTCTTCTCTGTGAGTCTAGTACCCCAAGGCCTGTTTCAGCTCCCTGGCCCAGGCTGTGACTCACTATGAGGTTTAGGCAGGTGTGGATGTGAAGTGAAAGAGGAAGAATCCACATGGACTTGCTCAGAGAAGAGATGTTTCTAATGGATTCACCTGGAGAAAATGTATTTCCCACGGGTGTACTGCTGTGTATGTCATGTTCCTTATGAATTGCAAGTTCCTTATGAATTGAGAAAACTTGAAGACTTCTCTGAGGATCTTAACTACTATTTATAATGGTCTTTCTGTAGGAAAATAAGTTTCCAGATCTCCCCAAAAGTAGATTGCAAAGGTGTTTTTAGAATGCAGATTTTTAAAAGTTTTTAGGGAGCCAGCAATCTGGTTTGCTCAGAATGTTGATACTTGGAAGCATTAAGCTATACTGCTTTCATAGCTTCCAAAAAGGTCTCTGGACCCCATCATTGTATTCAAGTGTACTTAGATTGACTATTGCTATCTGACCTAAAAGGATTGTGATAGACAAGAAATTTCATATTGTATAAAAAATGTGTATGAGGAAACTGTTTCCTAGGCATTTTTACTAAATCAGGGTAGCTCACTAATTTTAGTGTGTGTGCCTTACAGCCATCCATTTTTAAACCTGCTGTTAGGTGCTAACCTGTCATTCCATTGACACATCTTTTTTAAGTTTGCCTTGTTATTTCCTTTGGTTTATTTAGCTTACGTCTTTTCAGTTTCTGTACTTCCTCATTTGGGGTTGGTAGTTGGAGTGGGAGCTTGAAGGAAACTAAGGAAAAGCAAGAGCACAGTTTTAGAAATACTTTACATTGTGTGAGGTGTCTTTGCTTCACAGGTGGACCATGTAGTATCCTGTGCAGCTTCCTCCTCCACACCTATTATAGGGGGATGCATGCCACATGTTAACATGTATCATCCTAATAAAGAAGTCACAGTAAAGTGAATTCCCACTTAGGATTAGATTTCTAAATTTTCAGATGGAAAATTGTCTGCATGAGCATTGTCCATAGATAATTTTCAATCAGTTCATAAAGTTGGTTTTATGTTTTATGGTAATTCTTTGCAGAGACAAGCTGAGGGAGATTGAAGGAGAAGGAAAAGTCTCTGTTGATGTCTGATACTTTGACATAGCTCTGAAATCTCCAGGAGTAAGTGGGAAATAGATGAGGAATTAAATGTTCCTGCTTGCTTGCTTGAGTTTATTCCATTCTGGCTTCTATGTTAAACTTTTATAGCCCTAATAGATATGAGTAAGTTCACTTATTGTAAGGATTAAATGGGATAATCCACATGGAAGTCTCCAGCAGGACCTCGGGAGTAGTAAGTGCTTAACAAAGTTCATTAGATACGATTTGTAATGTCACAGGTGCTATCCTAGTTTGCTGTATTCAATTCTTTGTGTGCTTGGGCATTTTTTTTTTTTACTCCTCCCCCTCCCAAAAAAACAGAAAAAAAACTTTGTTTTTTTTTTTAGGTGGTAAAAATTGGTGATAGCAATTATTTTCTCCTTTTCTGGGTGTTTTTAGGATGAATTGAGCGAGGTTATTGATGTTAAAGATCCAGATTTCACGCCTGCTGCTGAGCGAAGGCAGAAACGCCTGGCTGCTGAGCTGGCAAAATTTGATCCAGATCATTATCTGTGAGTATTGAGTTTTAGAGAGTTAAAAATTTTACTTAAAAAAAATGTTTTTTGAGTGTCTTTAGCTGTAGTGGGCATGTAGGTTATGGGGGTCATGAAATTAGTGATGGCTGAAACCCTCACCAACGTCTTCTTAACCTGCAGCTGTTCTGTGTTCCTTGGTGATATTTGGAATCTAATATTGAATAGTAGTTCGTCCCAGCAACTGAGAACTCTTCTAATATGTTCTTAAGGTTTTTCTCACCAGGCTTAAAAATGAAACACTGAATACCCAGACTTCTAAGTAGACTTTTTATTGTGATGGATGGTATGTGAAGCTATATCTGGTTTTCCTTAAGAATTGGCCTGAGCTGCATTATTTGCTCATCCATTTCTTCCTAACACTTTCATCTACCTATATCGAGGTCTGTTTCAAATGGACAAAGAATTGTCCTTTGTAGTTGCATTACAAATAGAACCTAATTTTGAGGTTTGCTGTATTTCCCACTAACAGTAGTTATGTCTTTAGCCGTGATGAGTCTCTGAAAAGCTTATATTTGCACGAGGAAGGAATATAATTAGAAATTATGCAGTCTCTCATGGGCTGTGGTAGTTTCAAATTGTCACCAGCCCCCTGTGAATACTTGCCTCTTCTCTTCTGGAATGGTTAGAGAATGGACATTATGTGTTGAGGTAGAACTCACTTAGTGTTCTTCCCATGCTATAGGCTCACAAGTTCTCAGCAGTTCCATAGGCAGCTGTAATCATCATTTTCTCTTATGTTTGTGCAATGCTTACCGCTTATCTAGTGCCCTTGTGGGATTATTTAATTCTGTTTGTACAACAGATGAGGAAAAGAGGTTAAATGACTTGCCTAGGGTCACACTACTACTAAATGACTTGGCCAGGACTTGAAAAGAAACTCTCCATTTGTCACTCCGTGTTTCCTTTTTATGTACACTATTTCAGTTTAACTGCTGTTGCTCTTGTGATTAACATTCTATCTCCTGTGACACAGTGGGATACTAATTGGAATGGCAGAAATCTATCTTGTGATGTGCAAATGGAATGAGTGATGTGTGATGATGAATGGTTGAACCATTTTATGTCCTAAGGGAAGCTGGGCTAAGAGCAGAGTCCGTTAGATTTTGGAGGACATCTGAGAGATTCAACTCCATTTACATTGCCATTTCTAATTACCTTTATCTCTCCAATTGTGGCTTTAAAGGTCCACTGAAGAGTAATTTGAAGAAACCCATTTAAAATCATGCTGAATATTTAAAGTGGAAATTTCATTGTCAGCAAATTTCTGGGTCTAGCATGAATACAGAATGAGCTTTGCAAGACTGAAATTTCAAATGGGAGGGAGCTTAATTAGAAGAACTGCTTATCCTCTTCTAAAACTAGAAGAATAAGCCTTTGGCCTGAGAGAATTAGGAAATTGAAATTTATAGTTGATACTGTGATATTCTAAGCAGCACATATTTCCCCCCCCCCCCCCCCCGTCTTCTGTTTTTCTTTACCCAGAAGCTCATTTTCTTTAATTGTATGCATGAAGTGTTCTATCCCAAGTAGTACTGCTTCCGCAGTGGCTGGAATTTAGGAAAGCCTAAGCAGAACACAGTAAGTGGAGTACATTGTATATTGTATATGTGGAGATTTATACATTCCAAAAATAGACATAATTGATTATGGATTTATGTTATTTTTAAGGTGTTTTTTTGTCTTTTTGTTATTGTTGGAAAATCTGATGTCAGTGTGGTTTGGTTTGTATTATTATTATTGGTACTGAGGTTTGAAATAAGGGCCTCATGTTGACTGCTGAGCCATATCTCCATCCCTTTTTGCTTTAGTTGTTTTTAGATTCTGTCCGTCTGTCTGTCTGTCTGTCTGTCTGTCTGTCTGTCTGTCTCTGGCCTAGGCTAACATGGGCTAACATGGGGTTTGATCCTAGTGTTGACGTTTCTTTCTATAGTTAGGATAACAGGAATGTATCGCTATGCCCAGCCTTTGATATAGAGTCTTGTGAACTTTCTCTGGCAGTCGAGATCTTCCTCAACTTTCTGTGGAGCTGGGATGACAAGTATTTGCTGGCAGTACCAGCTCCTGGTTGAAATGAAGCCATGTGAACTTCTTGCCCAGACTGGTCTTGAATTGCAGTCTTTCTGATCCCCCCTCCCCCTTCCCAAATAGCTAGTGTTATAGGCATAATTTACTAAGGCCTGGCTTGGAGTACCATTTTAAATAATAATTTTTCATTATTTTAAATTTGTTAAAGATAGATTGATGTGGCTTTTGGCTGTACAGAGTGGATCTAGTAATCATGCTGGTGCGACAAGGAGGCTGCGAGTTGGGTTCCATGCATCCAAGATAGTTTCCTATTCAGAATACCAAATGTAGGAAATAGCCTTAGAATAAAAACTTCACTCAGTCTCATTTGTGTGTTTATTGACTCAACAAGCATTTGTTTGCATGGACTGCATGCCAGGCAAAGGAAACCACAGTGAGCATGGCAGGTCTTTGCACTCTGTTGGGGGAGAGGGAACTTGTGTTGTGACAAGGACTATGAAGATAAAGCAGCTCGAAGGCATGGACAGTGACCAGGCATTCATTCCTTTGACTCCTCTGTTTCAGTGTGTCCAAAATTGAGCTCATCATTTACCTCTGGAGTCTTCATGAATTTTCTCACTTGGTTGAGTACCCTATTTTTCACTCTAGTCACTGAGGTTAGAAAGCTGAGATTCATCTCTGACTCCTTTCTTATCCCACACATTCGGTCAGTCAGGAAGCTGTGTCATTTGTCTCTGCATTATTACCTTCACTTCATCTCTTTCTGTCCTTCCTCTATGTCCAGCTTTGTAACCAGTACTCTGACATCTCTCCAATCCACACTTCCAAGTTCCTCAACCACAAAACCACCCACCCACTGATGTACCCACATGAAGATCTGCCTCCAGTATACTGGGTGTTGTGAATAATGCACAGGCCTCTCACTTCTTGTTATCTCTGAAATTCTCTATGACCTGGACCTGCCACCTCTGTCACTACTTTTTGCCACTCTCTGCCAGCATTTTGTACTACTGCAACAAAAAAGGCTGTATATCACCCCTCTCCAAGCCACATGGTTTCACGTGCATTCCGTCCTTTCACTCCTGCTTTTTTCCTGCTGGTTCTCCCCTCTCCCATTTGCCCAAGGCTGGATCTAGCCATCACCCACCTATAGCACTGGACTTAGACTGGCAAAGGAGGCCTCCTCAGTGCTCCTCTGTGGTAGCTCGTCTTGTCTTCACCACATGGTGTTAGAACCCTGCTCTCTACTTTGTGTCCATGGTTCCTAGTGAATTGTGGAGTCCTTGGTGGCAGGAGCAGTCTAAATGATCATGACTGTTACTGATCTGTTACTGTTACTCCTAGATTCTGCCATCAAGGGCGTTCAATGACTGCTTGTTGAATTAGAGGCATTAAAAATTTTGAAAATAGGGGGCTGGGAAGGTGGCTCAGTGGTAGAGCGCTTGCCTTGCATGCCTGAGGCCCTGAGTTCGACTCCTCAGCACCACATAAGCAAAAAAAAAAAAAAAGTCGGAAGTGGTGCTGTGGCTCAAGTGGTAGGTAGAGTGCTAGCTAGCTTTGAGCTGAAGAACTGAGAGACAGTGCCCAGGCCCAGAGTTCAGGCCCCACGACAGGACCCCCCCAAAATTTTTTTTTGAAAATAATACATTCTAAGGACAGAATCACCCTTAAATCATGTTCAAGAAACTCTTACTTCGCTGACAGTACAAAGAGAAAACCCCTCAGCCTGCGGGGGGGCACAGCCTCTCTGTGTCTAGGCATCTGCAGGAGTACAAAGTGCGTGCCCTTGTCTTCTCCAAGATAAAGGGCAGTACCTGCACTGGCCCACCGGGACTGATGAACTGCCTTGGGGAGCCGCGAAGCCTCCAGTGAACAAGTATCCTATCTTCTTTTGTGGTACTCATAAAACTGCATTTCTAGGTCCCAAAGACCTTTTTCCACCAAAGGAATAATACAAAAATAAGTTTGGAAAGTCAAACAAATGGAAAGGATTTAATGAAGGATTGTGGGAAATAGAAACTAGCCCAGGATACCAGGCAATTCAATAACAGAGCTCTTCAGAAACTGAGGGAAAAGTCAGAAATACTGCAGATACAGTCAGTGAGGTTGGCACTAGAGTAGAAGAAGATGGAGAATGCAAAAGAAAAACTGTAGAAAGAAGCTCAAAATGGAAAAAGGCCTGTGCTTCAAAGAAATCCTCCAAACAGTGCCAGAAATTTCCAGGAGATGAAGATTATAAAGACTGCAAGAAAAAGAAAACAAAAGCAACTCTGAGGATGGGGAACACCAGCAATGACACAAGAAACACAACTTCAGACTTGCAGGAAGCCAGCAAAGGGACCTAACTACCATAATGAATTCTGCATATAAGAGAAACCACAAGAAGGTTCAGTGTTTGGTTGTCTAATAGTCTTAGATTTGTCAGGAACCAACACATAGTTGTCATTGGCAGCCCATTTGTATGTACATCATCCATATTCTTCTGTTACGTTGGAAAAAACATTTTAACCTTAATTTTTGTTTTTTTTTTTTAAATTTAATTTCTTGTTACTTGGTGGCATGAAATTGCCCTAAACCACTGAGAATTACTGAGGTTTTTACACAGATTTCTGTATGTCTAGGATCCTTTTATCAAGGCAGTAACGTGCATTAAGTCCTGGCATGGGTCCATTGTCACCAAACACACAGCTAACTATGATTGTTTTTTACATGACCACTCAGACAGGATTTCCTCTTTGAGCTAATTCCTACATACATAATACTGGTAAATTGGAGATGAAATTAAGTTGTCCTTCAGTTCTGAGACTACATGTAAATTTCAGCTATACTGTACAATGTGTTTTATGTTAGAAATAGCTAGTCAACTGCTTATACTTCTCAAAAATCATTTCTATATGTGAAAGCAGTGAGTCTTCTGTGTTACTCCAAAATTATTTTTCCCCAATATCAGTACAAGCTGATCTAATCAGTCAAGATGGATACTTTACCTGTTGAATTCAGCAGCAGCTCCATGGAAGTGACAAGGCATTGATTTTGCCGAGTCTTTGAAAATGAATTGTTTCCTTTTGGAACTAGAACTAGAATAGTTAGTAGCCAAAAACCATTACTATATATACATGATTGGTGCTTGTGATAATAGAGAAGTTAGTTTATTTTTATATCAGCTTATATTGTGAGAACACATCTAGTCAGTTTGGGTTTTATGAATCCTTTTATGCTAGTCCTTGGAACATGTTTTGGTTATTTGAGGTTTGTAGTTGAAAAGTTAATGTAAAAAAAATTAAAAACAAAAAAAATGCATTGATTTACAGACAAATATATTGGAATGTGTATTGGGAATAAGCTTTGAGTTGTAAACAAGTCAGTGTAATTTGGCTTTTGTGTGATATGAGGTATTAATGTAACTCATTTATTAAAGCAAAAATTGCTAATAGAAAAAAAAGTAAATGCCTGTAGTTTAATGGCCCATGGCAGGACTTAATGCACGTTACTGCCTTGATAAAAGGATCCTAGACATACAGAAATCTGTGCAAAAACCTCAGTAATTCTCAGTGGTTTAGGGCAATTTCATGCCACCAAGTAACAAGAAATTAAATTTTTTAAAAAAACTTGAAAATTAAGGTTAAAATGTCTTTTCCAACATAACAGAAGAATATGGATGATGTACATACAAATGGGCTGAGTTAGTGAAATTTTATTTAGAATGATTTGTAGCTTCTTTGAGGGAAGGTGGGAGGCAGAGGTATTAGGAATGCTATTCTATGAAGCCAGTTTGGTTTTTCCCATCACAGTCTCCCTGGAGGAAAGCCAGCATCTTTCCAGATGGCCTCTCCTGCTGTCTCCTGTGTGTCCTCTGTGCTCCCACATCCAAAGCCTTTTCCTCTTACCGTGCATGCCACTGTCCTGTGTGATTCTCTCTTCTTCCTTGGCCTAATGTGCGTGACTTTTCGTGTCTCTCTATTGAGATCATACTGCTATCATACTTCCTATTGCACAGAGCTCTGTAGGTCCAGAAAGGGTTCATCAAAGTCAGCCCCATCCAAGTAGAAATTGTCATCTCTCCTCACATCTGTTATCCCAGTCTTATATGTGCTATGCATGGGATAAAAATAATATTGGGATTCCCATTTCAAGATACTAATTCTTTAGTTTTGTTCACTATGTACTTTATTTCTTCACCATATCAAAATCAAACATGTATGCTTGTTTAAGAACACTGTTTCTGAGCTGAGTGTGGTAGCTGAAGCCTGTAATCCTAGCTACTTGAGAGGTAAAAATTGGATAATCAAAGGAAAAGGCCAGTCCACAGGCTGGGCTCAATGCTGTCCTAAGCAACAGGAAAAACACAGTGACTGGATACAATGGCATGCATGTGTCATTCAAGCCATGGGACAAGCATAAAAGGGATTTGTAGTCTAGCCTGGACTGAAGGTGAAGCAAGACCCTATCTAAAAAATAACCACCTTGAAAATAGGGTGGTGGTGTGGCTCAAGTGATAGAGCACCTGCTAAGCAGATGCAAGTCCCTGAGTTCAGTCCCTGGTATTACAGGGGGTATGTTGATTCTGGATTAAGACTTAATGGGCCCACATCCTGGTCAAACATTTTACTGGTTCTTTGAACTTGGCCAAGATGTGTCACTTTTCTGGGTTTTAGTTTCCCAATGTATAGTGTGTCTTCTCCCCGTGGTGATGGTGTGAGGATTCAAGGAAATAACAGTTAAAGCACCTGGTACAGTACCTGCCATATACACAAAGAACTCAGGTTAGCTATGGTTTTTCTGATTTTAAGAAGATTTCTATCTCAGGTGAAAGAAAAGTGTGTTAAGATGGTAAAACTATTAGCTAGAAAACTCAATGTATCCAAGAAAACTATTCTTGGAATTTTTAGTTAACTAAAACGTAAGTGAAATTTTTACCATTTACTACCATACTTTGTCTTGCTTTCTCCACGAATACCTATTTCCAGCTTTGAGCGCAGGATAGCATGATTCTGAAGTATCTTCCAAGACAAAAGGTACATTGAATGTAGCCATCATTTTTTCTAGTTAACACAGAGAGCATAGAGAGCAGAAAATTATTACCTATAAAGGTTATGTTCATCTTTTTCAAGAGTTTAAAGTCTAGGAACCATGAGGATTAGCATTGATAAATAAAATAGATCATAATGGAAGATATGGTGAAAATAGCATGTGTTTTGTGTGTGCATGTGGATGTATGTGCGTGCATGTATTGGTGTATAACCACATTTAGTCTTTGTAGAGACATCGTATCCTGAATTTCCTACTCATCTGTTTTTCTTTGCTGGCTGATATGAAAGCTCTTTTGTCTTGTAAGCTTCCAAAGGCTGTGCTACCTGCAAACCTTGCAGTGTCAGTCCAGTGTATATTCAGATTTGCTCCATTCCACATCACTGAATATGGGATGGGACTTGAGGGTAGTACTGGTTGTCTGTGGGCCTTCTATTCACAAAGATCAGAAATATCAGATGTCCCATAGTCAGATGCTTGCCATTTGTTTTATGCCATTTCCAGTGCAGATGTGATATGCTAAGATTTTTTTTTTATAATGAAAGCCAGCCTAAGCCAGTATAACAAGCTCATTGACTATTTTCCCAGAGCTGACTTCTTTGAAGATGAGCCAATTGAACAAGTTTTGAAGTATAATCCTTGGTGGAATGATATGTACTCAAAAATGAAGGCCTCTTTGGGAAAGAGTCAGAAGCCAGAAGATCATGCTGCATTAGGTAAGAAGCTCAAAATCAGGCTCATTTGTGTAATTTTTAAATCTCATGGTTTACCAAGCTTACAGCCTTCCCTATTATTTAGCATATGATTTTAATTGCTTTGCACCGTGAAAATATGACTTTTGGATTACTGATTTTGGAAATGTAATTTTCATCCTTGACTTGAAAATGCCATTTAATTTATTTGTGTTTGGAAAGTCTTCTGATGTATGTTTTCCTTCAGGATAATTGGGGTCTTTAAAAAACATTTTCTTGACTTGTTTTTCGTAAATTTAGGAATACTTACATGCAGAACATTCAGAGTTTGGAATGGTCTGTCTTGAGAGGTGCAGACTTCCTTTGTGGTTAGACATTTGAGTCTTCATTACGATGGGAAGGCACCCAGTTCTCTTGCCTTCTCTGGTGAATGAATTTGGTCTGATTTCAGTTTTTTTTACAGGCCATTTTATGAGGAAATTGGAATAGATGTCCTCCTGTTGTAGCTTCTAGAGCAGGGACAGGCCAGCTTGAACTAGTGAAAGCTGAACTGGAGATTTTATGAGCCAGGAGAGGTGACTGTGACGTGTTCAACTTTAAGCCTAATGTTACCCATAAAGAGTCTTTTCTTTGGGCTGGGAAGGTGGCTCAGTGGTAGAGCGCTTGCCTTGCATGCCTGAGGCCCTGAGTTCGATTCCTCAGCACCACATAAGCAAAAAGAAAAAAGCCGGAAGTGGCGCTGTGGCTCAAGTGGTAGAGCGCTAGCCTTGAGCTGAAGAGCTGAGGGACAGTGCCCAGGCCCAGAGTTCGGGCCCCACAACCGGACCCAAGGAAAAAAAAAAAAATTCTTAGTGGTGTGCTGTTACTACCTCTTTTAAGTTCAAGGTTTGCATACTAAGGCTATACATTAGAGCTATAACCTATTTGGATAACTCGGGAATCAACCTTTTACGTTGTCTAATATACTGATTTTGCTTTCATTTATACATCCAGAGTGGAATTTCTATGTTTAAATGCATTAAATAGAAAAGTACATTCATTCTGAAGAACAGCAAATGAGATTTTACTCCAAGTTCTCTTCCTAAAGGCACTGTTAATAATTTGGAATATTTTAAATTAACTTTTGCGGAGAGGATCAACCCCAAGACCTTGTGCATGTGTAGTACACATCAAGCATAGAGTTATACCCTCAGCCTGGGTATTTTTGTTTGTTTGTTTTGTTTTTTGGGTCCGGTCGTGGGGCCTGAACTCTGGGCCTGGGCGCTGTCCCTCAGCTCTTCAGTTCAAGGCTAGCGCTCTACCACTTGAGCCACAGCGCCACTTCCGGCTTTTTTCTTTTCACTTATGTGGTGCTGAGGAATCGAACCCAGGGCCTCAGGCATGCAAGGCAAGCGCTCTACCACTGAGCCACCTTCCCAGCCCTCAGCCTGGGTATTTTTTAAATACACATAGCCACATCTAAATATGTATAAAGCTTTCATACACTGTTATTAAATTCCTTTCCTTGGTTGGACTGTATGTGGCACACTCTTCTGAAGGTGCTCCCAACAAATGCTCTCCTGTTTGTCTGTGTCCTGGCTGACTGACATGTACATTGGTTGTTTTTCTGTTCTGTGGATAACGCAGTGGTCTTCTTTGGCTTCAGTGTGAAACATCTATAGACGCTCTGATATCTCTTTTTATTCTCCCCATAGAAGTGCAGTAGCCTGTTATCTGCTCTTACTTCAGTGTCCAGTGTAGTACCTGTTATCTAATGGGCCTGGAACAGCTATTTATGAAAAATAAATATGTTAGTGAATATTTTTGTGGTAAAGTTTTGTTAGAGTTTAGATGATTTCTACCAGATTGAAAAAAAATTGCTCTTGTAGTTTTAGAAAACAGACAGTAGCTCTGTTGTGTAACAAACTAGTACATGACTCTTGATAATGCTTGTTGCTTTCAACACATCCTGGGCTTATATTTGATTTGAGTTCAAGAAGCTGTCAAGAGACTTCTGAAGAGACTTTCCACATGATGTCGATGTATTTTCAGATGAAGTATTGCTAGCACAATTTAGGCAATTAACTATATGCCATGTAGATCTGAGAAAGCTTTCTCAAGTGGCAGTCATCAAAGATACCAACTGGTGTGAATCAGTTTCCCCAGTTATTGCAGAGTTTTAATGAGGTGGTGTGGGAGACTGGTACTTGTGTAGGTGCACTTTCTGTCCACTAGGGTGAGCTAGTTGCCCTAAAAATCAAAAGGTATTACCTTTGATTTCAATTCTGATTTACTCTCCTTTGATAAACTGTAGTGTGTTCTCAGTCCAGTTCTCTGTATCTGCAGTGCTTTGAGTTAGGTTTCTCTGCAGTGTTAACAGGAGATGACCCTTCAGTCCTTCCTCTGATCCATGCATTCTCTCCGGGCTGGTGCTTCAGGTGGTCAGAGGCTGCTCAGCCATTATGGTGATTCATTTTAAAAGTCACCTTTACAAACAGTGAGGACATGTGAACCAAGGGAGAGCAACTGGCATTCTTCTAGTATGACAAGTATAAGGAAGGCTACATATGGAGGATATGAGCTGAATGTGAGCTTGAGATTTAATATCTTGCTCCATCCTCTACAGTGTGATTTTGCAACTTTGGCTTGCTCTAGGAAATCCTCTGCCCAGCTCAGAGTTGTCATGAGGGTTGTGGATGTTATTAAGAAGTAAACCCATTAGTAGGAGAGCCAAAAATGGAATGACTTCTCATGATGTTACCTGTAGATTGTATAAAACTTCTAGAGAAATTAGATTTGTGTCTTCATTGTTGTTCAAATATTTGAGACACTCAGAATTGGAGGAGTTAACTGAAGTGCCATAAGCCATGACAAACTATGGGAGAAAAGAAAGAAGCCAAGAAACAAGCTCTGAAATGTTCTGTTTCCCCCATCTGTGTCTCTCCCCATTTTCCCTCTCTCCTCTCCCCCTGACCTTCTTCCTTGGTTGGGGTGTGGCCAGGTGGCTGTTGTCCATTAGCTGTTGCCTGGCTGCTCTGCCTGTGGGTGAGGGGTGTGCCTTGGATTCACCATTTACCCCTCATGTGTGAGCCTGCACTGTTTGGAATCCTGGACAACTTGGCTGGTACTCTTTGTGCGGGTTGTGATTCTTGTCAGATTTATTGGAGCCATGAGTTACAGCAGGGAGATGGTGATGAACATCTCCAGCTTTGTAATGATCTAGATTTTCCTCCCCAAAGGCTTGTGAAAGGCATTGTTAATGTGTTGCTCCTGGAGCTCTGGCTATGTGGGGATGGACTCAGTACATTCCCCAAGTTCTATTTCAGTGGTTAGTCTCAGCCCATGAGTCTTGGCGCACAGTTGCTTGTTATGACACCACATAACATTTATTGTCGATGAACTTCCTGGTAGGGACATCCTGCAGGGATTGTACAGATAACTGTCAGTGTCATCTGTGAAAGTTGTAGCACAGCAGGGCTGCCCCATTTTAACTGATGGTCTGGTTCTCCTGATCTGTTCTCAGTAAGCGCACAGTGCAACAGACAGATAGGCATTACTCTGAGAGGAGCTGGATTGTGGATAATTGAGTCACTGATCCAGGTAAGATGGGGATGTTTGAGAGGGGGATTTAGAGAGGAAAGGGAGAATGAAAAGCAATGCAATTAGAAAAGAGTTGGGAGAAAAACTGACCCCCTAAGTGACACCTTTTCATTTTAGTGGGAGACCCTTTGTTGGCCATTTACTTCTATGCTTAGGCACCAGTTGACTTCCCCTAAACATATCTAGCTTTTAGCTGGCTCTAGTTTTCACTGTAGATTATTTTTAGAAGTATAATTAACCAAAATGTTGTGAACTGTGTAGCGAAGTTCTGTTCTAGCATAGCTACGTCATATAAGCTCTTGACAAATGTTGCTCGTGGTGGCACTCGCCCAAGTATTGCTGGCACTGCATCTGTAGGTGTTTCCAGTATGCTGCTCCGTTAGACCTGATTGTGTGCGAACCTCCCAAGTTCCCCTTCGGGTGATATGATTTACAGCGCTAATAAAAAGGGCCACGGGGAGTGCAAACTTTTGATTTCTCTAGTGATTTCCGGGCTTGTTGCTAGTGTTATTCATCCTCTCTGATTTTTTTTTGCTTGAATTTCAAGACAAAAAGTACATTTATGTATTATTAATGTACTCAAAATGAAACTTAAAAATGGGCAGAGGAAGTTGGTGGTGTTTTAAGGCAAGGTTGGAGGCATGTAGGAGTATAGTCAGGTTGGCTCTTCCAGTCATTGACAGTGACATGAGGGGGGAGGAGGAGGGGGGACTTAGTTATGGGTATTGAGCTTTAGGACCCACTGTGTTCTGGCCAACAGTTCAAATCACTGCAGGCACCCAGATTGAAGGCGTGAATTTGTTGTGAAACGCTTTGCTATGCTTCCTTTTAGATTCAGAACTATGCAGATGTAGAGGTCTTTGTTAGTCAACTGGGGTACAAAAGCTTTTCTCCAGTGAGATAGTATCTTGAACACCTGGCACTTTCCTATTAGCTAAATTAATGAGTGTCTGACAAACTGTGCTTAAGGGAATACTGTCTTACATCTTATTGTTAAATATCAGGGCTCTTCCCGTACTTTCTCAGTGTACTCTTCTTCCTGCAGTGAGGATGTTCCATCATGCAATTTTCTTAAGTTGAACTGCTAGAAGTGAACTGAAAGCTTTTATTTAAATTAAGGAATCTTTAAATGAATCCTTTAATGAGGCAATCACCACCCACTTTATCTGGCTTATTTCATTTTTAAACAGTCTTTAAGGACTGCTTCACTTGACTCCTACCTATATTAAATTTTTTTAGTGTATTTCTTTACCTTGATGACCAGCAAACTAAGTGCATCTTAATAATTATTTGTCATTTTTATAAGCAGTACTTGTATAAATGCATTCATTTCTCTTTTTTCTTTTGCATAAGGTTGATTACATGGTTAAAAAAAACTGTATACTGTCAAAAAACCTATTGCTTGCACAAAGAATTAAGGAAATACTTAAATAGTTATACTAAAACAAGTAATGCTTCTCCACCCCACTCCAGATAGGCTCCAAAACAGCTAAAAGCTGATCAAAAAGAAGCCATGTAAAACTTGTGACTTATAAAAAAGGACAGAAATGCACTTAGAATATTTTATGTGAGAAAGGATGTGTGAACTGTTACTTTAACAAAACACTTGAGATAATCTGCGTAAAAAGGGGAAAGGCTTATTTGGGTTCATGGTTTCAGTCCTTGAGTTTTGTTGCCTTTGAGTCTGTGAAACCATTCACTTTTGTCCCAGTTACAAAATAAAGATTGGAGGGACTGTAATGCCACTATCTCCTCAGTTTTCATTTTCTTGGCCTTGTAACAAACTGCACCCCAAACAGGCAGGGCCTCACAGGTTTTACCTATTCCCAGTAAGGCCTATATCTGCTGGGTCTTCTTCTTAATATCCTAGGAGGTTATAGCCAAATGTGCCTATATTTGAGAAGAAAAAAAAAAGTTTGTTGGCTGGGTGCCAGTGGCCCATGCTTATAATTCTAGCTACTCAGAAGACTGAGTTGAGGATCACAGGTTGAAGCTAGCCCCAGCAGGAAAGTCAATGAGATTCTTACCTTCAATTAACTGCCAAAAAGCCAGAAGTAGAGCTGTGGCCCAAATGGTAGAGTGTCAGCTTTAAACACAAAAGCCCAGGAACAGCACATAGGCACTGAGTTCAAGCCCCAGCACTGACACACAAAAAATAGGTTGTTGGTAGCTGCATTCCAGGCTCACAAAAGTGTTCACAGATTTCTCTCCGTGGCTGCTGTGAAACCAGGACCCTCTGTTTATCAGGTCATAGAGGCCCACAGGATCGTGTTCCCTTTTTCACAGGGCCCTACCAAGAGTCTCATTGCTTCAAGCAAGGCCCAGATCATCTGCTAATAAAGGGATGTAGTCATGGCAGTGACTGCCTGTCACCATTGCCAGCTTCTTGAAAAGCTTGCTTATAGCAAGCACTATCCTGGTACAATAATGTTACTTCTTAGGAATTTTCTTAGAATTCTGCCTCCTGCAGTCACTTAAATTCATTAAACCTGGAATGAATGGAAGAGCCCTATTAAGTTCATTGCCACACATGGGAGGTGAACATGGGAAGATGTGCCCTTTAAACAAAGTATTTATTTAAAACCTTGGTATACTCTTTTTTGTAACCAGTCCTGGGGCTTGAACTCAGGGTCTGGGCACTGTCCCTGAGCTTCTGTTGCTCAAGACTTGTACTCTATGACTTGAGCCACAGTGCCACTTCCAGCTTTTTCTGTTATGTGGTACTGAGGAATTGAACCCAGGGCTTCATGCATGCTAGGCAAGCATTCTACCACTAAGTCACATTCCCAGTCCTTGGTACACATTTTGAGCCAGTAAGTCTATGACTGGCAATCTTTTAAGGGAACAAAGCCTTAGTCAAGGACTACAGTAGGGACATGTTTTATAGTGCCATTAGTAGGAATGCAAAAGTAGAAACTAAGAGATGCTCATCAAGCCCAGTATAAAGTGACTTGAAGGGATTTGCCAGAGATGGTTTTGTGTAAGGGAGATATATTGATGTGACCGTGTGATCATATGGGTATGGAGAAACTACAGAATGATACATACAGTAAAAGCTGTCCATGAGGAAGAAGGTGGATAGAGGGTACCAGCAAAAATCTGTTTCTTTTCCACAGGTCTGCTCCCTCCCACGGGTCTGCTATGTGTGCTATAGTCGTACTTGTAAATCTGTGTAAAGTTTTATATGCATGGATTAAAAATAATAAGAAATACTATGCTCTTAAATCTGGGTACTATAACCTGGGCATTAATTTTAAGCCAGGCACCAGTAGTTCATGCTACTCAGGAGGCAAGATCCTTGAGATCTTATGTCTGGTATATATGGTATATATATATAAATTATATAATAGTATGTGTAATATGTAATATTGATATATATGTTATATAAACATTAAATATAAACTTATATGGTTTATAATATATAATGCTAATATATTTATATAATACTATCTTATTCCTATGTATTATTTATACTATATATTACATATATAATTTCAAAGTTTTGTTTTGTGCCAGTCTTGGGGCCTGAATTCAGGGCTTGGGCACTGTCCCTGAGTTTTCTGCCCAAAGCTAGCACTTTGCCACTTGAGCCACACTCCACTTTAAGCTCTTTTGGTGGTTAATTAGAAATAAGAGTCTCAGGAACTTACCTCCTTCATAGCTGCAAACACAAACGAGCCATCATGCCAAGCTTAGAAATGTGTTGAAATGGGGTGTCATTAACTCGTTGCCCAGGCTGGCCTGGAACTGCTATCTTCTTGAGTAGCAAAGATTATAGTTATGAGCCACCATGCCTAGTTCATTGCCTACTCTTCAAAGCTGTTTATATATTCAGAGTTAAGTAGAAATAACGTTTATTCCAGTTACTATATTCAGAGTTCAGATTTTGGCAAATCTTTCACATTAGCAGTTTTTAAATCCTGAAGGAGACATTTAATTTTCAAATGCCTTTTCTTCTAGTATCTTTTTCAGAAGAGGAGAAATACCAGCTACGTAAATTTGTCAATAAATCTTACCTGCTGGACAAGAAAGCTCAGTGTCAGGTGTACTATGGTTTAATTGATATCCTGCTGGCATATTGTTATGAAATGCGTGTCACTGAAGGAGAGAGGAATGTAAGTGTCCATGTGTCTTGTGTGTCACTTTGTGCTACCTTGCCTGCTGTGCTGGGTAAACTGAGTCTGAGCCTCAGTGCTTTTATTGGAAGCAGATCCTGTGGGAACAACTTCGATAGGGCATGTCTCAGATAAAGGTGGGTGTGCATGCACGCCTGCCCTCACCAGCACTGAGGTAGAGAGGAGGCATTCCTGAGCTCATTTCTTTGAGGCTAAAAAGGAGGGCTATGTTGTGTGACCTTGACATTACATCAGTTCCCATGCTCATTTATACTTCTCCAAGTGGTCCATCAGCAGACACAAGGTATAGCATTTACAAAAAGGGATTTGGCATGTACCTTCAAGTGTCTCTCAATTCATAAAGAATGTGGACTTCTGAAAGATTTTTTTTTTTTGGGTCCGGTTGTGGGGCCTGAACTCTGGGCCTGGGCGCTATCCCTCAGCTCTTCAGCTCAAGGCTAGCGCTCTACCACTTGAGCCACAGCGCCACTTCTGGCTTTTTTCTTTGCTTATGTGGTGCTGAGGAATCGAACCCAGGGCCTCATGCATTGCAAAGCAAGCACTCTACCACTGAGCTACCTTCCCAGCCCAAGATTTTAAAAATTTGGATCGTATCTTTTTTCCTAGTTGGAAAAACTACCAGGAGGCTGAGGCAGGATTATGATCTGAGGCCAGCTGGGCTCTATAGTGTGACCCTCCCTCAAAAAAAATACAATAAAAATGAATAAATAAATAAGCCATATTATAAGTTACATCCTTTTGTAAACTAAATTATCTCTTAAGTGACCTTTTAAGAACAATATAGGCTTTATTATATCTCTTAAACCATGTTTGATTTAGTAAATGAAGAGACAAACTTCTTTCTCATCTGTGGATTTTATATTGATAAAACCATAAATCATATATTTTAAAAGGCTGTGGGTTTAAATGCTAGCACCACAGAAATGAATACATTAACTAAAAAGGCTCTTTCCATTAGTGTGGTTCTGCAACTATTTCTGTGTATAGAGTTTAGACCTGAGCATGTGATTTTCAGTTTTTGAATCACACAAATGACATGCTATCATAAAGGAGAATACACATGTGAAGAAAATAATTGAGGTTTCCTTAAATGTCAGTGATCAGAAATAGGTACCATGTGTGTATATATGTATACTTACAGATTGTATAATCTGCATTATACTTAATGCCTATGTTGTTGTTTAATCTACTTTTTGTACTCAGCATTACAGCACTGGAATCCTTTAGAGTTCTGTATGTCTGTTTTTTGTTGTCATGACTCTGAAAGTTGCTGTGTTAGCCCTTTGCAGGGGACAGGGGTATAGTACTAGGGCCTGAACTCAGAGGCTGCCGTGTACTAGTGCTTGGATTTTTTTACTCAAGGCTGGTACTCTGTCACTTGAGCCATACCTCCACCTCTGGCTTTTTGCTGGAGATGAGTCTCATGGGCTTTTCTGCATTGAACTATGATCCTTAGATCTTAGCCATTTGAGTAGCTAAGATTATAGGAGTAAGCCACCAGTACCCTGCATGCTGTGGGGACTCTTGTGGCTGCATATGACTCACAAATGAAGAAATTGAGTGTATATACACTATAACGTGTCTGAAAATATTTTTGTTTTCACTATAGTCAGCTTAAATTTTTTGACAAGTGCTTCATAATACTGATTCCTGATCATAGTTATCTTTGATCAACTTTCTCAGGGTTTATTCTTCTGTTTGAGAAAAATCATGAAGTCTTGCAGCCTTGAGAATTGTTCTGTAATACCTTTTTTCAGCTCCACAAACAGCCTGTTTTCAGCAAGCAAGTTAGTGGAAAAGATCACCATACATTCCTCTGTTTCAAGTCTCTGTTTACTTGCTTTTGTGTCCTGGGACTCAGTCTATTTTGTCATATATCAAGCCAAATACACCAACACCTCCCAAAATCTCTGAATAAAAAGATTCTTTTTCTGTACTGAGATACTTGGTTCTCCTGTGTTAGTCCTACTTATATACTAGTTGAAGCAAATGTACTTGTTTTATTTTTCAAATGACTTCTAAAGGTGATGATTGTCTTTTCTCCACAACAAAGGTCGAGTCTGCATGGAATGTCAGAAAGCTAAGTCCAACACTATGCTGGTTTGAGGTATGATTTTTACTTGTAATTATTCAGATTGTTGTTGTTTAGTTGTTTTTCTCTTGTCCTTACTCATTTTGTGCAACTCAAGCCATCCCTTGATGTTTTAGAGATACAAGATTTATTATAAAATTTCATTCTTATCTTTTCCATCAACTTGTGCTGGGGAAGCCAGGTAGGGGTTCTGGACATTGGCAGAAGAAACACTTTGGAGGGCCAGTGAAAACAGAGTGTATCAGGGTAGGTTGCAAACGTGCTGGTAAATTGGCAGGTGTTGGAAACTCAAAAGAGGGAAGCAACCCTAGGTGATAAAGGACCACCAGGGCTTGTGGTAACTGTTTTATACCTGTTACTTTACCCATTCCTCTTAATATATGAGGTGAGTTCCTCATAGCTTTAGTATCTGATCCTAGGTCCTATAATTTTCTGGTAATGCTGACACCTCTTTCCATATAGTAATAATTGTTTTGTGTCTGTTTTCTAGATACAATCTCACTAAAATATCAGAAAATGAGAGCTTTTAATTTACTGGATTTGAACAAACTGTTGTATACTGAAACAGTAATTGAAAGTAGGAACTATAATTGAAAGTAGAAACACTTCAAAAGTATCAACTTAAACAATTGATAATGGTATCACCAGTTAAGAGAGCTGGTATTATAAGGTTTTAAGCCCAAGGTTATTTCCTGGGTTACTCTGTTCTATGAAGAATGAGATGCATACAGGAACTGAAACAGTTCCTTTATCAGAGACTCCATCAGTTACTTGTGAGTGAATGGTCCAGGACTTACTGCCTCAGTGGGGTCTTGCTAAACATAGGGCATCTGAGTCTCCAGCCTGTGGAAGAGAGGCTTAGTCTGGAGCTAGGCCTAAGATAATTTGTACTCATGTAAGGGACATCTAAGGCTTCTTCTTCTGTCCTGGCTTCCTCTGGTTCTCTTGTGCCACCATAACATCCAGTAGAGAAGTTGGGTTTGTGATAGTGCACTATAATATGGGGGAATAGTTGTAATGGATAATTTTGTCATACAACTAAAAAAAGATACATGAAACTTGACCTGCTTATAATTTTTTTTGGGGGGGTCCAGTCGTGGGGCCTGAACTCTGGGCCTGGGCACTGTCCCTCAGCTCTTCAGCTCAAGGCTAGCGCTCTACCACTTGAGCCACAGTGCCACTTCTGGCTTTTTTCTTTTTGCTTATGTGGTGCTGAGGAATCGAACCCAGGGCCTCATGCATGCAGGGCAAGCGCTCTACCACTGAGCCACCTTCCCAGCCTGACCTGCTTATAATTTATCTTGAAATTTTTATTGTTCTGAGATGATTTGGAATTGCCAGATATAATAATACTTTTAAGTATTTAGATTTTGCTAGAATTTTAAAAACATTTATAATTCCTTTTAGATATAAAATATTCTTGTCAAATACTCAGTATATATAATTAGATCTCTCATAATACATTATGGCTTAAAATAATGTAAATTATCTTGCTCCCTTAATTTAAATTTTGTATTTTAAGTTTCACATATGATTTCCATTTTTATATGTTGCTGATCAAAAAGCAATTAAAAGATAATTTTGTGAATTTTGAATTGCTAATGGTATCTGTTTGATACCTCTCAAGATAAAACATCCCCCTTCACAGAAATCAGTAAGGTAGTGTTTCATCTTGGATAGATTTAAACAAAAACTCAAGTAAATATCATGTGTCACTCATATCAAAAGCAAAAATGAAAAGTAGAAAAAGAGGAGCAGGGAGATGAGACACACTTCACTAATGAGTCTGGACCATCTTGGATGGCCCTTAGGGACAAAATATGAAGGAAGTATGCATCCTTTAGAGATACCCTTTATAAGTCTGCATTCCATTAATGTCTTGTGTTTTTTATTCTTATTTGTCTTTTTTGTATGTATGTGGTTACTTGGAGATAAGAGTCTCATGGACTTTCCTGCCCAGACCAGCTTTGAGCTTTGATCCTCATATCTCAGCCTCCTGAATAGCTAGGATTACAGTCATTAGCCACTAGCGCCTGACTCTCATTTGTAATTCCTACTGCTTTAGTGAGTTTTAAGGCGCTTTTGTGACATGTTGATATAGATAGCAACATTATGAAGACCAATGAGCTAGATTATTAAGATGTACGGAGACTCCCTACCTGGATTCCTATTTCTCTTCTACTTTTAATAATCCAAGTTCATCGGTGTTCATTGAGGATAATTTCCTGTTGCATTTGTGTGCTTCTGTTTGTATAACATATAAGAATACCACTTCCTGCTATAACTCTTCCCAGACTTGGATGAATGTTCACGAGATCCTGGTGTCTTTTGCAAGAAGAGTGCTATGTTACCCGCTTTACCGCCACTTCAAGCTGGTGAGAAAGGCCTGCACGGACACCACAAAGATACTGCAGCTAGGTAAGATCATGTGCTTGCAAATTTGTCAGCCAGAAAGTTGGAAACTTTTAATATGGTAAGATATAATTATGAATTTTGCTCCCCACCCCCATTTTTGTAAGTAATGAAGAGAATCAAATCCAACCCAGGTATAATCCAACCCAGGTATGGGAAGTAATAAATGCAAGGGACTAGTCCCTGTACTAGTACAGATGTGGAACCACATGGTCCTTTTCTGAGAAGAGTGAGAGGCCAGTGGAGAAGGCACATGGTATTCCAGGTTCCTTTGTACTGCAGACAGTTACATTGTTCAGTGCAGGTGTGGGTTTAAAATAAGAGAGATAACTACCTTGCTCTGGTGAGTTATAGCTTTGTCAGGAAGAAGACAGTAAATAAGTGACTGCAGTGGAGAGCAAGAAGTGTTCTGGTGAGGGGATGGCATGGGCCATTCAGGAGGGTGCTTGTCACCGAGATGACACTTGTCACTCAGGATGACAACAAAAAGCACACTTCCTCTGAGGTCTCAAGATTGCTGCTCAGCTCAGCCGAGAAGACAAATACTTGCCAGCATGAAGGATGTGGAAACTTCCAGCTCTAAAACAGATCTTAAAGTGCCATAACCATGTCATTAGACTAAACATATCATTTCCAAGATGAAACCGTCAAAGGGACATATCCATTGTGGGCATTAGTTCTGGATATCCGTTTAAAAGTCCTGTCTGGTACTTTGTGGTCATTCTCCTTGTCAGAAAGGCAAAGAAGGGATGATCCTGCCTCTGTATCTAGGAGAGTTGTTAGCCTGACAGGGAGAATGCCATCATAATGGTTTGTCCCCCACCTCAAGGGACTCCTAGAGTCTCCTCTGGAGGCAAGGGAGTTGAGTTTGAAGGAGATTCTTTTAAAGTAGTCGATTTTTTTTAAAGAATTGTTAAATGAAAGATATCTTTATATTCATCTAGTTGGCTTAGACATGCACTATTTTATTTTGAAGGATCGCTGTTGTGATAAAGAGCCACTCAGTTTGAGATCTGTCTTCTGTAACCTAAATGTGGGAAACTACTTGTGTTACTGTTGTTTCTCCTTGCCTTCCAAGGTTTTTTGTTGTTGTTTTTAGCAAAAATTACCTTGAAAAATCAATTCACTCTAAGTAACTCGTTGCTGAGCTTGAACTACATGCACATCACAATTAACTTGCTATTTTTAAGTCATTGCTAGATTGTGTGGGTGTTGTGGATTTCAGCAGTGGGTCGGCAGGTTTCAGTTCTCCCATTGCATCAAGGCCTCCAGAGGGAAGACTGTAGCTTACCCCTTCCTGTTGTGTGTGTGTGTGTGTGTGTGTGTGTGTCTCTGTGTGTGTCTCTCTCTCTCTGTGTCTGTGTGTCTGTGTGTGTGTGTGTCTGTCTGTCTGTCTACATACCTGCCTGCCTGCCTGCACACACATACTTCTCTCATCTGAATTCATGCTTGTTATTTTTTATTCTGCAAAGTTACTGGCTCTCTAGATTTTTGTTTGATTGCCTTGACTCCTACTCTTTATCATTTATTCCAACAGTTTTAGCAGATTAGAATTGAAATTGAGACTTAGCTTTCATCAGTATGTCTCTGACTGTAAATAGTCTTAGCTACATTATAGTAGGAACTGAAAACTTGAAGTACCGCACTGCAGGCGTCTACTAAACATGAATCTGAGCCTGCTTGGGCTGTTCACCCTGGGTTTGGTTTGTGGTTGTTAGTGCTGGAGCAGTGCACTGGGCTGTCTAGAATTCATGCTGTCTGCTGTGAGATTAGCTCTGAGTGAGGCTTGACATCTGTATTTGTACAGGTGGCTAGCACAGGCATGCCCTGACTGTCACCAAAGAATCTCGTTTGTTGGGACACTCCATAATTTAAGTGGAAGTAGCGTTTAGTGTTTCCTAGAATGAATTTGTGCCTACTTGCAATTTAAAATGCAGTCACAACATTCACCATTTTTACTATAAAGGTCAATCTAGTGCTTCCATGGTTGAAAGTAATGAATAACTCTTTTTCCCCAAAGAAGTATTGATCTTAAGTGGAATGAGCTTCCAGAACCAGCAGAAGAATGCTTCAGAATCTACACAGCAGTTCCTTATGGCTGATGGACTAAGAGGGGCCTATTCAAAGAACCATGAGTTTGCTTTTCAGACTTCTCATGGCGGTTACCAAGAGCCTTTGCTAGGCTTTGGTCCTGTCGGTTTTGTTTATCAACTCTTGTTCCCTTCCTGTTGCTGAATATTGAATCTAAACTTCATGGAAGACAGAACCCTGGCTTTGCCCTGTTATGTACTGTTTTAGTGCTTAACAAAGGCTCTTGGCCATGAGTTAATGCATCTTCTCTTGGAGTACATTACCCTCCCTTCCCCCTTTTATCCTCTGGTCTGACTCTTCTGCCTCCTCCTTGTTCCATTTCTCTCTCTCTCTCTCTCTCTCTCTCTCTCTCTCTCTCTCTCTCGCTCGCTCACTCGCTCTCTCTCTCTCTTGTAGGGGATGGATAGGTAATTGTACCTTAGCTGCTGTTAGCCAATTGGAAATAAAAGTAGGATTAAAAAAGAGCAGTTTTTCTCTTTTGGTGGTTCTGGAATTTGAACTCAGGTCCTTGTACTTCCTAAGCAGATGCTCTACTACTTTTGCCTTGGTTATTTTTTCAGATAGGGTCTAATGCTTTTTGCCTATGACAGCCTGAAACATTGGTTCTCTACCTACTTCTGCGTTGTAACAGGATTACAGATGTTCACCAACATGTCTAGTTTATTCTTTGAGATATAATCTTGCTAACATTTCCCTCAAACCTTTTTTTTTATCTCTGTCTCCTAAGTATCTGAGAACATAGTTTTTCTGATGTATCTTTAGAAGTTTTATTCTACCTAGTCATAACAAGTCCCATAGTTTAATAGTTGGTTATACATTATACGGTTTACTGAGTGTTAGTATACTAATATCTGCATCTTATTTTGTGAGATTCCTCACTGTACTTCTGTTGGAAGGACTGGAGGTGATGGGGTGAGAGGGAAACAACAACCTCATTTTTCTCCCAGTTTCCCTTTTGAGCTCATTCTATATGCCCCCTCCCCCACTTTGAAACAAATATATATATTTCTCCTATAACGTATACGCTGTAGCTTTCCTGTCACTTCATGTCATGAGTTTTCTCATCAATTCTAGTTAGGAGTCCAGTTTCAGTACTTAAAGTGTTCTCTTGCTGTGAAAGTAACCTTGAGCCTCTCAGCTTAGGGAGCCAGCAAGGATGAGGAGTCCTTTTGCAGGCAGGTGTCTCTTGACAGGCTTAATGGGGGGATTGCGTCTCTAATGAAGGTCACTGTGCTGACCTTTGGCTGTTGTAGGAAGCAGCCCCTCCCCTGAGCCACCACTGCCTGTTCTTTCCTGCTTCCTGAGGATGTCAGATACCAGTTTTTGTGCCTTACAGAGGAAGTAGGTTGAACTGTTTTAGAGCCTCTCCCATGTAGGAGATCTCTACCCATGTAGATATTTGGCAACTATTCTGCCCTTGGTGAGCCTTGCTGGAGATGACCAGCAAGCTTCTGGGTTGGTCTACTAGTACTGCAATATAACTACAGTTGCCTTTGATACTTCCCCATCTTTTTTTTCTTGTATTGAAATCCCCAAAGCTAAGAATTGCCATCTCTATTTTTGCAGAGAGGAGGCAGGCTAGTATGTATAAGGAAGTCTCTGGGTTCCATCCCTAGTACCTCCCCCCCCAAAAAAAAAGGAAAGAATATGCATGGCTTTATTTATCTGTGTTGTTTTTAATGCTATTAGAGCTGTACCTTTCTCTAAATACTTGAAGTCTAATGACTAGTAGATGGATGGCAGGAGAAACAGCCTTCAGGGGTCTAGTTACTGTCACCAGTTAAAAGCCAGTTTTACTTCAGATCATTAACAGCCCTTACATACCAGTCATTAACTCGCTCAATAACAATCAACTTTTCTGAAATTACTGCTTTATTAACCTCTCCCGTAGACAGAGCATGATCACACCATGAGAGGGAGGAGCACAAAGAGGGAGGGTTTTTTGTTGTTGTTAAGAAAAATGGGTGTTACAGTTAAAGCATGTATGCCGTGTATGACATGAACTCCAATTTCTGATGAAACTTTAAAGGTGAATTTCTTTCTCTAACTAAATTCATTCCCTGCTCTCCTGGGCCTTCTGGTTCTGTAGTGAGAGTCATGTTGACTGCTCTCTGAAGCCAGCCAGGGCCTGAAGGAGGAGGGGGAAGCCAACACCTGGAAGCCTTAAAGAAGCTGGTCCCTTCTTCTTCCCACTATTTCTTATTCTTGTCAAGCACAGAGGGGTTGTCATGGCACACCATTACCTCCGGTACCATGCCTCATTCTTCCCCACAAGGTGCCCGGGGAGTGTGGATGGGGGGAGTGGACAAGAAAGAATCAACCACATAGGCCCAGCGAATGATGTGCTCTGGTAGCTGATACTTAAAGAATATGCAGGAATAAGAAAAAAAAAAGATGTGGAGGAAGGAAAATCCCTAAGAAAGTAACAGTAAAAAACTCACAGAGAGGAGCCAGTGGCTCATGCCTGTACTTCTAGCTACCCAGGAAGCTGAAATCTAGAGGGTCATAGTTTGAAGCCAGTCCAGGCAGAAAAGTCTGCAAGACTTAATCTCCAAAATAACCAGCAAAAAGCTGGGCTGGAGACCGGGCTTAAGTGGTAGAACACCAGCCAGCCACCAAGGCAAGCAAGCTGGAAGCCCCAAGTTCAAACTCTAGAACCAGGAAAAAAAAAATCAGAGAGAAAAAAATGAGAGTTCTGTATCCAAGAAGTAGCAAATCCTCTCATTGTCTGGGCCTGGGGTGTGAAGACTTGGTAGACTTGGTTGTTGAGGTATGGCCTTGCTGAAGAGATGGGGTCTTACTCAGGGAGAAGCCACCAATCTAGTACTGGACATGTGACGTGTTTCTGCAACCTAGTTCATCTGTGGCAAGGGTTAGGATAGTGGCACTGAAGGAGTGAAGTGTGGGTGGCATGGAGAACAGAGGAGCTTGTTCCTGCTTGGGCCCTTGGTAGCCTAGGGACAGGCAGTGTCCCCAGGGAGCACTAACAGTGGCCCCAAGGAGGAAAGAAAAAGGGACTCCTAGGACTCTTGCTCTTTGTGACCTGTTGTCCTTCTTCTTCTTGCACATGTAAAGTGCTTGCCGGAACTCACTGACTCCTTTAATTCCATAGCACTTCTTAAGATTTTTTTTTTTCTCTGTTTACTCCTGTGGGTTTAGCTGCAGATAAGGCTGAGGCCTAAGAAATGACCCCAGGAGGACACAAACTCTGGGCTGCCCAGCTTCTCCACAGCGGAACAGTCCTAATTGTTTTGCATCGCAGAAAAATTAGCTAAGAACTACATAAGATTATTTATGCACAGCTTTTTAATGATCTTTTCTTTAAAAGTGGAAACCAGAATCCAAGATCTTAATTTCCTAAGTTAAAATCTCCATGCAGGGCTGGGAAGATGGCTCAGTGGTAGAGTGCTTGCCTCGCATGCATGAGGCCCTGGGTTCAATTCCTCAGCACACATAATCAGAAAAAAAGCCAGAAGTGGCGCTGTGTCTCAAGTGCTAGACTACTAGCCTTGAGCTGAAGATCTGAGGGACAGCACTCAGGCCCAGAGTTCAGGCTCCATGACTGGAAAAAAAAAATCTCCATGCAGCTTTCAGGATGAATTAAACTTCCACATAGCTGTAAATATTAATTGTTTTTTCTCAGTGATATTTATGACTCACTGATTAAAGTGTAAAGAAGCAGAAGTCAGTCCTAGCTGGATGACTTGCTTGTGACAGCTCAGGTTTGCAGAAGGGCTAGGCTTCTCTCCTTACCCATTCACATGCATTTCACATCACCATGTGAGACTCAGTGGTAAGACTGGGTTAGTGGTCAAGTTTAGGAGCCACTTAAAATACAGCTGGTTCATAGATTATGAGTTTACATTTCTTTTTTCTGATTTCACACACAGTTCTAATTTTCCAAATTTGAAAGTGAAATCGCTTCCACAGAATTAGAATTTTTTTTATATGTCTATGCCAGGGCTTGAACTCAAGCCCTCACGTTCTCCTTTGGTTTTCTTGTTCATGGCTGGCATTCTACCACTTGAGCCACATCTCTAGTCTAGCAGTTTTTCTGGTTAATTAGAGATGGAGTCAGGAAGACTTTTCTACCTGGGCAGATTTTGAACTTCCTAACCTTTGCCTCCTATGTAGCTAGGATTACAGGCAGGAGCCACCATGCCAGGCTCTGAATGTGTAATTTCCTTTTAAAGTCCAGGTTTAGACTGTAGCTGTTTCAAGAACTTTGTTCCACATATCTTCAGCTTCTTTACCTTTACTTTTTTACTTACTATATATAGAGAGGTTTTTTTTTTTAATGTTCTACTTTGAACTTGGACATCTTACTCTTGTCTGAAGAAGTTGAAATTAGTTATGTCACCATTGGGTCATTTTGATGACATTCAGCTGTGTATTTCTAAACTGAAACAGTCACTGCTTTGACAGGTGACCTAAGGAGGAGGACAGAGTTAATGTCACAGCTGTCCTTCCAGACCAGTACATCTTACAGGGGTCATTAGAGCAGAAGAAGCATAAAGCAGCCCCTTGGGTTAAATTGCTCATTGCACTCTTGATGGTGCAGTGTGTGAAGAAGCTGGCATGGCGTAGTGTTCTTTCAAGGAATAGATAATGAGGGAAGATGTGGTCACTTACAGGAAATCCAGACCTCAACCAGCGCATGGTACCTCAGCATGGCCTAGATGTGTTGAAAGGCACGTTCTGCACGTTCCAGACCAGATTAACAACCAGCCTTTATTAAGCAGGATTATGCAATTTGCTAGCCATTGTTCTAGGCCAGGGAAGAAAGATGAAAAGTCATGTCCTTTCCTGTCAAGAAGTTCCCCCCACAAGGTAATACATACTGACACTGCTCAGTGCACAGTGACCTGGAGGCAGACATATTTATTCTTAGATTCTGACAGCTGTTTCCTAGCTGTGACCTGGGCCAACTCTTTCATATCTCTGAGCATTTTTGCTTTTTTATTCAAGGCTAGCACTCTGCCACCTGAGCTAAAGCTCCATTTCCAGATTTTGGGTGGTTAATTGGAGTTAAGCATTTCATGGACTTTCCTATCTGGGCTGTCTTCAAACCACGATCCTTAGATCTCAGCCTCCTGAGTGGCATAAGCCACTCGTCCCTGGCTACATTGGTTTCTTGCTTGCTAGGCAAATCTACCATCAGAGCCATGCCTTTGGGACTTTGGTTTATTGTATTCTTTTTTTCTTCTGAGATAGGGTCTTACCATGTTTGTAAGAGCTGGCCTTGATCTCTCAATCCTCCTGCCCCTGGCCTCACAAGTAGCTGAGGCTACAGGCTTGCCTCTTTTTATTTTTAAGTTTTGTTTTGCTGGTTCTAGGGTTTAAACTTGGCCTTGCACTTGTTATTCAGACATCCTTGGATCTCACATTTGCTAAGCAGGCAACACGAGCCAGGTCACCAACCCTTTCATTATTTTTCAAGTAGGATCTTTGGGGCTTTTTGTTTTTATTTTTTGTTTTGCCCTGGCAAACCAGGACTGCAGTCCTATTACTTACACATTCTGTGTAGCTAGATGCCAAGTGCACACCACCATGCCTAGCTTTTTTGTTGAAATGAGGTCTCACTAACACTGTCTGGACTGGCCTCAAACCACAAGCCTACCTTTTGATCTCTTCCCAAGTAGCTGTTGGCTTTTATTTTGAGATGACTTTATAAATATAGATGAAGCAGTACTTCCTTCAGGTCTTAAAAATAGCCACTATTTTTCCTTTTTTTAAATTTTTTTTTTTTTGCTTCTTGTCTTGTATAGCTAACACACAAAAAAAGCAGAGCTAGATACCTAGGAAACTGCAGCCACCTAGTTGTTGTGTTGGATCACACTTGATAAGAAATTTAGCTCTTACTGTTTAGAACTAGCAACTTGTGTTATTTTTTCCCTCTGATGGCTTTTGAGTCAGCAAAAACATCTATCCCAATCATCTTCCAAGGTTGTGAGCCATTTCTTAAGTGCCTCCAGTCATGTGCTGGTCTGTCAGTGAGAGATTATTGCCAAACCTGGTCTGCTAACAGGAGGATTTCAAATAGTCAAAGGATTCTCACACAGAGAGCTCAAGCTTTTCTTCCTTTCAAGATATATTAGCCTGGGCGGCCACATCAGTCCAAGCAGGAAATCACATAGCTTTTAGCTTACCTTCCCTTTGAAGGAAAGCCAGAGAATATGTGCAATTCTGTTTACTGCCCACCTGCTTCCCATTGTCATTTGTGTTTTCTTTATGTTGTCATCATTTTTTTGTGTGCACCCTCAGTGGACAGTTACTTCCTGGAAGTAAAACATTCATGGCTCTTGTCATTCATAATGCTCCAAGCCTGGTGTGATAGTGCCTACATGAGTGATAGAGACCTTGTTCCCAGCCAGTCATACATGGATAGGATTAGATGACCAATCAAGCTGGACAGTCCCTACTGGCCGGGGAGCTGGGGTGGGAGCAGGAGGGTGGGGGAGATGCCGTGTTTGACATCCTAGCAGAGCAGTGAGCTTTTCTGAAGTGAAAAAAAAAATGGTTACTGTGGTTACTATGCAACATACCTTCCTCTCTTCCCAGCTTTGGACCAGGCAGTGAACTGCTGGGTAATGCTCCTTTCCTGTAGTGCCTTTGAGCAGAGATAAATGTCTTAGATTTGGACCTGAGCAGGTTTTTGGTGTTTTTTTTTTTTTTGCCTCTATGATATATGACAAGCCCATAGCTGGGTAAAGCCCCACAGGAGGCAGGGACTTTGAGTCGCTGGGACTTCTGGCCACTGACTTTGTGACAATCTAGAAGAGGTCTGTTCTGTTTTTGTTGTTAGCTGCAAGCTGAGTGGTGGAGGACTTGATAGGAAGAGCAGTCTCCATAAGAGATATAACAACAAGCTAGTTAGCCACCCTCCTGGGAGTGCCTGGCAGAGCTGCGCCCATCTGGGAGAGAGAACAAAAGACTCCTGTGACCATAGAGCACAACACAGTGTTGCAGGACAGGTGACTTTACTGCGCTTCTTCTAGATTGCCAACAGCTAGTAGCCTACTGTATTTATCACAAAGAATTCTGTGAAAATGGTTTAGAAATGGCTTTAGAAAAGAGTGCCTAACTTTCCCTTTCCAAACTGCTTTCATGTCGTTCTTAAAACTACCTTACCTATCCATGCTCTGGTGGCTCAAACCTGTAATCCTAGCTACTCTGGAGGCTGACATCTGAGGATCGTGTTTCAAAGCCAGCCCATTTAGAGAAGTCTATGAGACTCTTGTCTCCAATTAACCATCAAAATGCCGGGAGGAGGAGTGCCTCTAGTGGTAGAACACCAATCTGGAGTGGGAAAAGTCAAAGGAAAACATGAGGCCCTGAGTTCACTGGCTCAAAAAATAAAAGTAAAATACTGCTTCTCAGTTATTAAAAAATGTACTTCTATGAATTAGAACATTCCTTTGCCAGTATTTGAGGGGTTGGTTTAGAGTGAAGTATGTCTGATTTTGCTTAAGTTTTGGACAATTTTGACAAAGCGTTGCAACAGTGAACTATAGCACTGGCACTGGGTTTGAACTTGCAAGGAGAGCACTCTACCACTTTGGGCCAGGTCTCCAGCCCTTGTATTTTTCTTTCTTTCTTTTTTTTAAAATAGGGGTCATAACATGTTAATCAATGTAATTTATCCCCTTTAAAGGGATAATTTAGTTGGACCTTTATTTAATTTTGTTATTTGACATTCTCTTCATTGGTAGTTTTTGCTTATTCATTGTTCTTTTGCGTAGCAAGAAGGTTTGGTTTTACCCGAGACCGTTGGCGAGGGGGCACCCACAGTGTATCCTGTCTGCTAAATGGGGCAGTGTAATTTCCTTCAGTGCCAGCAGCTCTGCTTTCTCTGCGTGTGTGACCTAACTTCTGACTCTTCCTGGAGCTCTCTCAAGTTTGTCTTTTGTCTGAGCCTATTTTGCTCAGCCTGTCTGATGGCATGGAGGCCATCATCTCTTCCTGGCTACTGTCTCACATCTCCCAGACTTGTTTCCTTCTGCTCCTTGTTTTCCCATGTCGAGCCTTCTGCTCAACCTGCATTTTCTGTCCACCTGCTGATGTTAACGGGGTATAGGAGTCAATCCCACTATAGAGAAGCGTATTCAAGTGATAAGCAAATAGTTTGATTTCCTGGTGACAGCTCACAATTGACCTTTTTTGGGGGGGGGGTCAGTCATGGGGCTTGAACTCTGGGCCTGGGCGCTGTCCCTGAGCTCTTCAGCTCAAGGGTAGCGCTCTACCACTTGAGCCAAGGTGCCACTTCTGGTTTTCTGAATGGTTTATTGGAGATAAGAGTCTTATGGACTTTTCCTGCCTGGGCTGGCTTTGAACTGAGATCCTCAGATCTCATCCTCCTGAGTAGCTAGGATTACAGGTGTGAGCTACTGACACTCGGCTTTCACAATTGACTTTTAAAACTTTAAATCAGTCTGTTACAAAAATTTAAGCTAACAAACTCCTTTGGTCTGCACTGCTTTCTCTGAAAATACAGGAATCAAGAGAGAAATGATAGACATTTGCTTACTATGACGATTGTTTTTCCAGTGGCAGTTAAAGCTGTTCAAAACACTTCTTAGAGATGATATTCTCTCTTGGTTTTTGGATAACATAGATAATGTAACTAAATTAGTTTTGTCACATTTAGGAGTTCTGTTTGTATTTCCTCTTCCTTTCATGAAACCTTGACTTTAACTGTACCTGATTTATAATACAAGCCTAGGGAGGGGTCCACATTAATCATTTGGCCTGATTAACCTGTCACCTTCTTAGGGTATGAACTTGACCAAATGAACTTGACCTCTTGTAGTTTGGGAGCTGCTAAGTATTATTATTTCCTAACAACTACGGTAGCAATATAGCTTTTATCAGCTTTCTGCACATCTGCATATGAGGAAGCCACACAGTTATTGTTTTTTAGATTCTGTGACTTCTCTTTTCAAGGACTTACAACCTGCCTAGCTCTTCAGCATATACCGAAAGGTCCAAGGACATGAAAGTCCTTGTTGTGGCACATTGGATGGCTTCTAAGCCAGTAGGGTTGGAATTCAGTCCTGACTCCTCACTTTGTTGTCCTTCCTTGGACATCCATACTGAAAGCTCAGGGTCCACCTGTGTGATGAGAGCAAGGAAAGCTATGGAGAGGATCAGCTGAGTTCCCTTTCCCCTCTCTCCCCTACGCACGGTTTGATATGGAACCTGGGGGTGGGGAAGTCAAATCGGGCTTCCTGGAAGATTGAAGGCTTGAGCTAGATCTCGACAGCAGGTTAGTTTGAACAGAGACAAAGAACAGCCAGTTGAACAGAGTCAATAGAGATGTCAATAGAGAGCTATGGAGGCACTGAAGATGGGGGCGAAGGCAATTCAGTCTAGGCTTGAGATGTGGGAGTGGGAGTGAGGGGTGCTTAGGCGGTGGTGGAGAAAGGGCAGGTCCAGGGGGGCATTCCCAAGGAAGAGTTTCCAAGATTTGGTGTAAGATTGGGGTAGAAGATGTTGCAAGGGTTTAAGCTGAGTGATTACTGTCGAGTTCATTTGTTTTATATCCATGTCAGTTCTAGTGCTTGAACTCAGGGCCTGGAAGCTGTCTTTGAGATTTTGTAAAAGGCTAGCACTCTACTACTTGATTGACAGCTCCACTTCTGGCACTTGGTGGTTAATTGCTGATAAGAGTCTCATGGGCTTTCCTGCTTGAGCTGGTTTCAAACTGCAATCCTCAGCTCTCAGCTTCCTGAGTAGCTAGGATTATAGGCATGAGCCACTGGCACCTAGCTTCAGTGTTCATTCTTAAAATGCCCAAATGGAAAACTTCCTGCAAAGGTCTCTTCTAGGTATTAGGGATTGACCACCAAGCATACAAATTCCTGATTTTTGAAACTTACTTTTCAGGATTAACTACATAAATAATTTTATTTTAATATTTTTTCAGTAGTTTTACAAAGGAGTTGCCCTTTAACAAAGCAGTTTTTTAGTTCAGTGCATCTTGATCAATGTCACCCTTTTCAACATTCTCACCCACCTCTCCTTATATTAATATTTTAAATTGCCGAGGTTCTGAGTGCTCTATATAGTTTTTTTTTTTTTTTTTGTCGGTCGTGGGGCTTGAACTCTGGGCCTGGGCGTTGTCCCTCAGCTCTTCAACTCAAGGCGAGCGCTCTACCACTTGAGCTACAGCGCCACTTATATTAATATTTTAGTGGCAGCAATTTTGAGTTCTGGAGATGGCATCACATAGCCCATGGTTTTTTTCATGTTATCCAAGAAGAGGAGATGGAGACAACACCTGTTCTATCTCTGTGAAATCACTGGCCAGATTCCCATGTTTCTGAGCTGTAAGGATAAGAGTGAACCTGTGTTTTACAGATGGCTGGAAGTGGTGCTACTTGTGCCTTAGGATTTTGCCTCATATTACCACGCATTTGAAACACCTTGGGCCTGGTTGAGTTACAAAAGGTGTCTTTTGTGTGTTCTGGTTGGATTAAAATCAGATTCATTTAACAAGCAGGAGGAAGTAATTAGGTTGAACGAGACTCATGGCTTTTTCTCCAGTGACTTTTGTCAGTTTAGCTTCGAAATAGTTTTATGACACTTTTCCTTTTCAGTTTGAGTTTTCTAAGGTGAAAAAACATGTTTGTACTAGGTAATTCCTTGATGAAAAATATTGCCATAAGAAATAAAGAGGCGTGAAAATTAAAATGTGATTTACTATGTTATTTTGAAAGCTTGGAGTGGTAGAACATTATCTATCTAAAATTATGCTGCACTTAGATATTCACTTAATTTGGAAAATTTCCCTTTCTTTTGTTTATAGATTCTGTTGTATTTCATAGCATGTTTATGGTCATCACAGTTAATCTGCTTGACAGTAGAGATTGTGTATAATCATCAAGGAAAGAAACAGGGGTTTGAAAGTAACAGGACTTGTATGTACTAGCTCCTTGAGAAGCAGAGATCAGGATGATTGAGGCTCAAGGCCAGTCCAGGCAAAAAAATTATAAACCATTCATCCTAACCAATAAAAAGCTGGATATAGTGGTAAGCAGCAACATGGGAATCATAAATAGGAGGATTGTGGTCCAGAATTGCTAGGCATAAATGTAAGACCTTATTCTAAAAATGACAAAAGCAAAAAGAATTGGGAGCATGTCTTAAGTGGTAGAGTGCTTGTTTGGCAAGTACAAGGCCTTGAGTTCAAAACCCTACTACCACCACCACAACTGAAAAAAGCAAAACAAAATAGTTTAAAATTCTAAGCTGTTTGAACTGTTTTACATCTCAATATCTGGATATGTCAGTTAAAAGATTGTATTTCTTTTGTTAAGGCTGATTGAGTGTTTTACCTTTTTCTTTAGGTAAGAGTGCAGTTTTAAAGTGTCTCTTGGATATTCACAAGATTTTTCAAGAAAATGACCAAGCTTATATTTTGAACGATCTTTACATCTCAGACTATTGTGTGTGGGTCCAGAAAACCAAGTAAGTTTTGTGTTACTTAGGAATTTCTAGATGCTTACATACTTGCCATACCACTGACCAGAAGGAAGAAAATGAAATAGCTTGGGGAATGCGTTTTAATAGGAGAGACACTCATGTAGCTGCCTGACATTTTAGAAATAACTAGATTGACATAAGAGTATGGCAAATTTGTATAGGTAGGGAGTAGATGGTAAAAAGCTAATTTTATCGAAAGAGATTGGCATGGGTGGGCTGAAAAGGTGGTAGAGTGCTTGCCTTGTATGCATGAGGCCCTGGGTTCGATTCCTCAGCACCACATAAGTAGAAAAATCCAGAAGTGGTGCTGTGGCTCAAGTGGTAGAGCGCTAGCCTTGAGCTGAAGAGCTCAGAGTCCCAGAGTTCAGGCCCCATGACTGGCAAAAAGAGAGAGAGAGAGATTGGCATGGGCACCTTAAGAATTTGTTCCAGTACTCTTACCTCTCTAATATGAAATCTCAAGACCAGGGATCTGAACATGATCTGAGTTTATTATGGAGGAATGTGTGTGTATGAATATACACACAAGCAGTCCTTGATTTTACAGTCCTTCTGCTTCAGTCTACTGAGTACCAGGGTTACAGATGTGCCCCCCCCCCGTACCTGGCAAAAAGAGCTCTTCATTGGACTGATCCCTTGGTGCTATAGAAAACAATGACACAAGATCACTTGTGAATAACTATGAGATTTTTATTGTTACTGTGATTGGCAAATAAACACTTGTATAGCTTTTAATGCCAGCTTTTTCAATAGAATAACACAGGAACCAATTTGAGGCTTACTCTGCCTGTTATGTGGAAAATGCTCAGGGGTTGGTCGAGATAACGCCTAGTACAGACCACAGGTGGTGTCAGTAGTTGTGTTGGAAAGCTAGATGTTGCCAGATGGAACATGGAATCTTTCACCCTGAGGTCAGAGTGGCATGTCTTTACTTCATTTGATCCCCATGCTAACTGAGCTTATCAAATACCCTGCTGCCATTTCCTGTGATTACTTCCTCTTATAATAAAATTAAATCGACAGTCTATGTGTGGGTTTTTTTTTTCAGATTAGGAATTGGACAGCTGTGTATTGAGTTTGAGGTCTGTGCCAGGATGTCTATTTGTGACAATCCTTGTTAACTACAGGAAGATCACATTGCATGAAAGTAAAGAGAAGGAGGTTCCTAAGCTCATCCAGGGATTTTCAGTTACTTTCTCTTTTTCTCTCTTTTCCCTGGGGTTTAAGTTGTGGGAAATTAGGCAGAATTCTTAGGTTCTTAGTTAATTGTTCTGATCATGTTAGGTTTGGGGAAGAAGGAATTGTGGGGTAGGGCAGGAGAAGGAAATCAGGAGGAGCTCTTCAAATGACTGAAAAAGCAGTTGCTTCATCTTTACCAATTTGAACATAGCTTTTCTTTCTCTAAGTGGGCCTTGATGTTTTTTACTTTGAGTTTAAATTGAATGATAATCCAGCTATTTTTCTCCTTCTTTGAATTGACACATTTCTCCATCTAATTCTTATTAAAATTCATAATATCCTTTTTTATAACCATAGTGTGAATGGACATTCTATTATCATCTTTCCTATGAACTTTCTTGGCTATAAATTAACTCTTTTTGAGAGGGTTGGCATGCCTCTAAATCATACTCAATTATTTATGATTCATTGATAGTGGGGGGGAGTTCCTGTGAAAATTCTATGTATATTTACTATCTATTTTGAGCAACTTCACACCCTCTATTATAATTCCTTAATTCCTCCCTTCCCTTTGAAAAACAGGCTTTGTTGTGTGTGTGGGATGTGTGTGTGTGTGTGTGTGTGTGTGTGTGTGTGTGTGTTCACGTGCGTGTGTGTGCATACTTGCCCACACATATGCATGCATGCCAAGCATGGAGCTTGAACTCAGGGTGACAGTGTTTCCTGAATGCAAATAACCAGTTTTGCCAGCACCATTTGTTAAAGAGGCTGTCTTTTCTCCAACATATGTTTTGGGCTCCTTTGTCAAATATTAAATGGGTGTAAATACATGAATTTGTTTCTAAGTCTTTGATCTTTGTGTCTGTTTTTGTGCCAGTACCATACTGTTTTTGCTATTATGGCTCCGTGGGGTAATTTGAAGTCTGGTATTATTTATGTCATATGGAGAGTTATTATTGGTATTGTTGCTCTGTTTGCGAAAGATTGCTTTGGCTATTTGGGGTCTGTTGTACTTCCATATGAATTATAGGATTGATTTTTTTCTGTGTTTGTGAAGAATGACATTGAGATTTTGTCAGGGACTGCCGTGAATTAGTAGTGTAACCCAGGTCTAAATTAGCATTAATGCAGTGAATTTCCATGAGTTTTATTACTGATTTTTCCTGATTTTTTGCCTTCTCGTTTATTTCTTTATATAGTGAACTTATGAAATCTAGCACCTTACTTTTACATTTTAAAGTAATTACGTATTTTTCTTAGTCTATATTTGACCATTTTATTATGGTCATAAAAACTATAAATTTTTATTTCAAATACTAAACAAGTACACAATTCTAACTTGCACAAAATAGCATCTCACTTTCATAACCATACGTTTACTTTGGAAAAAAACTTGGGTTGCAAGCAAATCTCATGCTGAATTAATGAAGTTTGAGCATCAGTTACATTAGTTTTTGCCTTAGTATGACTTGGGCTTTTCCCTGTGATGTCTGGCTTGTAGAGTGTGTGTGCAAATTTTAACAGTTAAAGCTCTTGAATTCTTTTTTTGTCAGTTACAGAAAACCTTCATCTCTTGTTGCCTATCACTCTAAGTGACTTTGAAAATGATGAGTGAGAGACCAGTGCAGTGAATTTACCTGGTGGCAGCATGTTAGGAAGTGATTTGCTTGGGATCATGGCTTACAAAAGATAGATCTGGAGCCATAGGTGTGTCTCAGTGGTAGAGCTAGCAAGTGTAAGCCCCTGAGTTCAAACCCTAGCATTGCAGGTTTAAAAAATAAAGGTATGATAGTGTCAGGGCTTCTGATTTTAGATTTCTTATTTTCCTTGATGTCTCCTACAAACCCAGTTGTCTTCACCCATGGAAGGTGGGAGGGAAATGCCCTCTGTCCCCCCCAGCTTTCCCTAGAGGGAAAGGCCTGACAGACTGTCATGCATCAGGGATGCTTTCCTGACACTTGGTTGAGAGGTCACAGGATGCATTTCATGTCTGCCTCATACTACAGTGATCTAAGTGCTTGTCACTTTTCCCTTTGAAATTTGAAGGGCATGGAAAGAGCTCCCATTTGGGCCTGTCACAGTTCCTTGCGAGTACAGTTGAATTGAATGGCATCTATTAGAGCTAATTCAAGGAGAATTTTTCATTGTTTAAAAATACTGGAACTCCTTAAAACCAAAAAAAAAAAACAAACCAAGAAAACAATTTGGAGTTGGGCAGTGATGACATATGCCTGTAGCCCTAGATACTCAGGAGGCCTTCAGTGTAAATCTGAGCTAGTGCCTAACATATCAAATTACTTTTTTTCTCCAGTATACTTTGTAGTGGTTGTTTTGGTTTTTGTTGTGCTGGAGATCAAACCCATGGCTTGACAGTTGCAAGTGCTTTTCCTCTAAACTCCCAACTTATCTAGTATAGTTTTTTGTTTGTTTTTTAAGTAAAAAGGAAGGAAAAGAACAGAATAAGACAAAAACCCTATCTTTGAAATGCTGCACCTATTTGCATTCTAACTGGTAGTTAATTAGTTAATAATTAACGATAGCTAAATGTAATTCTTGTTACATTTAGCTTTCCACTACCTTTTGCATACTTTTCCCTGGGGGAATCTTACTCTCTGTGCTGAGGTGCAGTATTTGTGGAGACAGCTCTCACTAAACAGTTACATCTCGCTTGAGAAATCTTAGACCTCGGTTTCCTCCATTGTAAGTGAACTTGAGTCATTTCAGCACTAAATTCATGAGAGTGAACATTTAAGGCCATATCTCTGTCTGGTTGGTAGCCTGCATATGTGTTTGGTGGGGAGCTAGCCTTCCACTTCTCAGAACTATGTAGGTATACTCATTTCTTGTGGCTCACTCTTGTGATGCATGTATCTTCCTGAAGGCTCTGATCCAGAGGCCCAGCATCAGCCCTGAGTGTACAGGTGGTGTGGTGTGTCCTTCAACATTACTAGGCCCTCTTGTGTGCCAGGTGCTGATGTGGGTGTTGGGAGTATGTTCTCCCAAAGCTGATCATGCTGGGGAATGCAGAGTTAAGCAGAATATCTTGCTATGTCTGGTAGTGGCGACAGAAGGGAAGTACAGTGCTATTGAAGCTTCTAGAACAGCATACAGTAAGCCTTTGAGTTTAGGAGACGGTTTCTATGGTTTGAATATGGTTTTGTTTCCATTGGAACTGCTAAGTATAGAGAAGTAGTAGACTTTCAGAGATGATTAGCTCTTTAAGAGTGGTCCATGTTTTTCTCATGAGACAGCACTGTCACAGAAATGGACTTGTTCTCATGAGAGTAGGTAATATTATAAAGCCAGATAGCTCCTTCCCCACACTCAACTCTCACAGGCCCATTCCCCCTCTGCTTTCCTTCCATGCATGGGCTGGCATGTGGCTCTTGACAGGAGCTGATCAGGTACAGTGCTGTGCTCTTAGATCTCTGAACTAGGAGCTGAGATAAACTTTTATAAGTTACCTAGTCTCTGGTTACTTGTTAAGCCACAGAAAATGGATTAAGACACTTCTGGAGAAAGAGTACAAGATCTAAAAGACTAAGAGTTAGGACCTGGTGATGTAGCTCAAGCCTGAAATCCCATCTACTTGAGAGTAGATAGGAGGATTGCAGTTCACATTCAGCTCAGGCAATAGTGAGCTCCTGTCTTAAAAACAGTCCAGGTCTAGTGGCTCAAGCCCATTCCAGCTGCTATTTGGGAGAGCAATACCCTGTATGAAATGCTTCCCTGGTAAATGCCTGAGTACTGCTAAAAAAAAAAAAAAAAAAGATCAAGACGAGTTAGTCAGATGGGCCACTTCTCAAGTGCTGGCAAACTTGGCATGGGTAGATCACAGGTTGGCAACAGGGAGGCAAGAAATGAAGCTAGAGAGGTTGTGTATAGCTGTGTGCATCTCAGTTGCTGGGATTGTTGTGAAAATGTAGAACAAGTAGAGAGCCTTCAGCTGTGCAGTGTCTATGTGAGTGTCATCCTCAGGTCGCATGGACGGGGATACTGTGGTGCTGGCAGAGCTCAAGTCTGTAGGAGGTATGATGATCCAGGCAAAGAGCAGCCTTAGCCTGAGCCATGGTTGTGGTCAGGTTTGAGAGGTAGGTGAGACGGGGTAATTGCCTGATGGGAGTTGGGTAGAAAGGGAAGGTGAGACCCCAGGTTTTTACTTGGATGGTGAACTTGGCCATTGTAGGTGCAGTTGCTGAAATACTGGGGAGGTGTGGGTTGGGGGATAAGATGAGAAAGGTGGTCTTGGAAATGTTGACTTGTGACCTCTGAAAAATGAAAGAGGTTCAAGAGCATTTGGATTGCAGCTGGGGACATGTATGGAGAAGAATTCAGACAAAGAAGGGATGTGAATTAAATAGCAAAATATAAATATGCTCTCAGCTTGCATGGTACTGTCTATTTATACCCATCTGGATATAATAACCGTGAGGAACAGATGCATTCCAGGCTGGGAAGTAACCATGCAGAGATGACAAGGAAACAGGGTAGGATGTGGCTCACAGCTTTCCTAGTTGTGGCTGGGGTGTGTAGGAAGAGCAAGAGTGAGTGTGAGGCTGTTTGGTTTTGGATCCTACTTGTAGTCTCCTAACACTGTTGAGTAAGAGAGCCTTCTGTTAGCCTCTGTGGCCCTGAGGTTTTAGTAATGAGGTTAGATAAGAAATTTGCACTAGAGGCTGCCAGTACCCTGGTTTTGCATTAGCTAGTCACATTATATAAGAGAAACTCACTAAGACTGTCAAACTGTGACATGTTTGTTAGGAGAACACAGGTTATTGTCTCGAACCAGAGTGTGGAGTATAGCTAGCCTGGTGAACCCAAACCATGTGACAGTGAAGCAGACACTTGCTCTCTGGCGCATGGCCACTTGGGAGCTGTCTTCTGCAAGCTGCTTGGTGCAGACAGACGAGTTCTGAGTTCATGTGTCCTTACATACACCAGAGATGGAACCAAGCCCCTGCTTTGTTACTCCAGAAAACTCAATTGGTCCAGTGGTCAGTGTCTTCTTCTGTCCAGTTGCCTGGTTGATGTGGAGTGAAGGAGGCTCTGTTGGGTGATATTCACACGATATTCACTACTTCCCACTTTAGTAGAAGTGAGTGATTCTCAGAGAAGAGTGTACAAAGGCATGCCACCACTTCCTGAGGACTTAGCTATTTTCCATCTCAGCATTTTAATACTGCCATGGAAAACAGATGTCCTTCCTACCATCACCTCTGTCACTTGTATTCATGGTAAATCTGCAGTGCTGAAGACATCCTATTAGATGCAGGCTGGCCAAGTTGATAAGCAGATACCCTAGGTGGTTTAGTAGTTCTCAGGGAAGTTACTTCTCTGACAAATTGTAAAACATTAAGTGTTATATTTAGTGCTAATGATTTGCATGTAAAAATTTCAAGAAACAATTGTGCATACTCTAAAGCAAGTTAAACCACCCTTGAATTGGAATCATTCTTGGTAAGGGGCTTACTCTGGCAGGTCAGGTTGTTCTTCAGTTTTACTGTTTATTTTTAATTAAGCACACACATTCATCCTGGATGGAAGCGCGGTTTATCTCCATGAGGGAGGATTAGTCCACACCAGTATCCAGGCACTCGAAAGTCTGCCATGTGGTTTCACGGAGACAGGATTTACTTAATGGCTCTCTACCTCACCACCAGGGCCTCAACAGTGCCCACTGGGGGTTGGTGTTCCTCATTAGACTTCTCTTACAAGAAATTTGCAATAAATCATAGCACTACAGAGGTTTCCACAGATTCAAGATTAAAATAGCCCTTTGTGAAGGCTCTCTGTAACTGTGTATGGAAAAAAAACCAGAAGAATTGTATATCCACGTGATAACATTTTATGGGATTTGCTCTTGGTTTCCTTTTTGTTTGTGATTTTATCCTACTTATTCTTTTCAAATGAGCTTTTTGTGTTAGTTTTAGAGTCATAGACAAATTATAAAGATAGTGGAAAGAGTTGCCAAATATCTGTTGTTGACATCTTACATTAGAATGACATATTTGTCATAGGTGATGAATCAGCATCGATATATTATTAGTGACTGATGCTCATTCATACTCAGGAGTATTCTATGCATTATGCCTAGCTATAGCTCTGGCCATGTTACATTTGTCTCTGGCCTTTCTTGTTTTAGTCTTGGATACATGGCTCTGGACTGCTCTGTCCTTTGTTTTGGCTGGCTGGAGCTGTGGTTTACACAGTAAGCAAGTGCACCTCTTTGCTTTTGAGTGTTTGGGGGCCTCAGCTCTTGGGAGGAGAGTGGCAGGATCGAGTAAGTGTGGGTGATGATTGATGTAGTCAGGTTGTGTAAACCAGCATCTGCAGGTGCTGGAGAGTTTTCCCTGTGTCTGGAGTGCCTTAACATCTTACTAGAGAAGAGACATGCTTGATTAATGTGGCGTGTGTGGTTATCGCACTCAGAGAGGGCCCTGCCTAAGCAGGGGCTTCGTCAAGAACATCCTGTGAACAGTCACAAGCTAGCTTTTTTTAAAAACTGACAACTTCAAGTACAATTTCTTTTTTCATCTGCCTGTTATGATTGAAACCCAATCCTTGTTATAACATAATTATCTCAGCTGAAGCCAGCAGGGAATTGCTGCCTTAATGGAAGGGGTGTGAAGTCCCCTAAATAAATACAGGATTAATTACATTCCCAGCATGTTGTGAAGGTGATGAAATTGATTGTGATCATTCGACTTGTCCCGTTTCCTGCTCTGACTACTTTCTTGAATAAATAGAAGCGGGGAAAATAATAGAGCTCCGAAGTGTACTGTTGGCCAGGAGGTGTGGAAAAGGATCTCTGTGAACCTATTTAGAGTTTAAGTGATTTGTGTGTTTACTTAAAATAATTTTATCACTGGTTGTGCTTATACTGTTCTCAGTTTAACACCTTTCCAGGAGATCATTTTTATTTCAAGAATATGATTAATAGCTGAATATTACTTTGACAGATTTTTTGTCTTTTATTTTAAGACAGGGTCTTGCTATGTATCTGGGCTAGCTTCAGACTTAAGATCTTCCTGTCTAAGCCTCTCAAATGCTGGCATTATAGGTGTATACACTATGCCTAGCCAACAAGTTATACTTAAATGGATGGATATCAGAAAATTCTTTGCTTTTTTTTCTGGGAGAGGAGCAGTGATTGAATTCAAGGCCTTTCACATGCAAGGCACTAAGCTGTCACTAGCCCAGTATCAGCAAATGTCTGGTCCATATTTAGATGTTTGCATTATGCTATTTTTTTTTTTAGTTTTAGTTTTTGGGGAAGTACTAGAGTTTGAGCTTGGGACCTTGAGCCTAGCAACTGCTCTATCTCATTGGGAGCCTGGTTGAGGAGGCAGTGGTATTATACTGTTTTGAAAAATCATAAGCCAAAAGTACATACTGAACTGGTTCAGGCATATTAGAAACATTCACAGAACAAAATCTCAGAAGGACACATATTCATGTTCCTATAAATTATCTCTGGTAGTGAACTCATGGACAGATTTCCTATTTTACTCTTACTTTTGGGCATGTTATAGTAGTGAATATATATTCACACACACATATTGTCTTAAGTATACATCTTAAGACATTTAAAGAAGTGCTTGAAGCCAGTGCTGGTGGCTCATACCTGTAATCCTAGCTACTCAGGAATCTGAGGTCTGAGGGTCACAGTTTAAAGCTAGCCTTGTACAAGAAAGTCCATGAGATTCTTATCTCCAATTAACACCCAGAAAACTGGATTTTACTTAATTTTATTTTATTTCTGTCCTTAGTATATCCTAATGCTTCAGGAAAATTAGCCTGTAGTTCCTGCTGGAAGTGACTTCACTTTCAATGTGATGTTTAAAATTATAATTATCAGCATCCATCCTAGCTAAATTGTCTTAATAGACACAGTGGTTAAAGGGACTTCACCTATTTGGTGTAAGCTGAAGTGATTGGACCAAAATGTGGGTTAAGTACTGGATTAATCATAGAAAGCAGCTTTCAAAGCCGAAGTTGTGAAGCTGGGGTTTTGAATGCCACAGCACCAAACATCTTTTCCTTTCAGAAGTTTTGCCCTAGCAGGATTTCAGGTGTGAACTTTAAACTTCACCTCTTCACCTGGTTAAGCCTAAGCAACATCTTACTAGAAAGATTCAACCTTAGACCTTAGCTAAGCCTGGTGGCTTAAGGCTATAATCCTAGCTACTTGGGAGGCAGAGATCAGGAGCAGCCAATGGCTGAGTGCTATAGAATGTACCTGTATTGCTTGTGATAAAGAGAGAACCACAGCCCAGGCCAGCCTGGACATGCGTTGAAATTAACCAATGCAAAAATAGGCTGAAAGAATGCCTGCTTAGCAAGTGTGAGGCCCTGAATTCAAATCCCAGAACTACCACAGATGACGACAAGGAGGAAGAGGAAGAAGCCGAGGAGGAGAGAGAAAAGAAAAGAAGAACTTTATTCCAGGTTGTGTGGAAACAGATTTGTTGTGGTCCTTCAACAGAAAGTGGTGCTGATGACTCACTACTACTCAGGAAGCTGAGATCTGAGGACCACCGTTCAAAGTCAGCCTGGGCAAGAGTCCATGAGACTCTTATCTCAAAAAAAACTACTCAGAAAAAAACCGGAAGTAGTGCTGTGGCTCCAGTGGCAGAGTGCTAGCCTTGATAAAAACAATCTCAGACATAGCTCCCAGGCCCTGAGATTAAGCCCCACAACTGGCATTTTAAAAAAGGTGTGGGGAGGGTCCTCCTGTCATCTGGACAGGTCACTTGTAACCTATTCCCCTTCCCACCTGCTGGTACAAGATGCTCTGGGAGTACAGGTTCTGTCAGACACTGCCTTTGTTTCCTGTCTTTGGGATCTTGTTTTCCCAAGTAGTGGTAATGGTGGATGTAAGTCTGCTCATCTATCCATCCATTGACTAAACAATAGAGTTCCAACCACGTGTAGGATTCTGTGCTCTGATACTGGATCTGCCATGGTAAATAAGAACCAGGCCTGGCCCCTGCCCCTTGGTAGAGAGATGAGCCTCAGAGATTCACATTCACAAAAAGTGAACTTGAAATCTTGGGGAGTGCTGCTTAAAAAACATATTCACTTCCCGGAGTGCACATCATAGCTGCCTAGACTGCTCAAGTGTAGGAAGAGGGAAGAGGTATGTCAAGGGAAGATTCTCTATGGAAGTGTGTGCTTTGAAGATTTGAGAACCTCAGGAGTTGGCTTCACAGGGGAGGGTGGTGATCTTCAGGGAAATGCAATAGATCCATCATGTGCAAAAGCCCTTTGGCAGGAAGGAATTCTGTGGGTGTTCCAGAAAGTAAAGGTTTGGAGGTGTGGCTCAAATGGTAAAGTGCCTAGCAAGCATGAGGCCCTGGGCTCAAACCCCAGAACCACAAACACAAATCCAAGAAACAGGAACTGGAGGATAGCCAGGGTGACCAAAACATAGAAGAAGGATATATGTGTATAACTAGTGGGCAAGAGACTGACAATTTAGGCTGAATTTAGACCATACTTTGCCTTCCAAATACTGGAGAATTTGAGTCTTATTCTAGCAGCATCCTTACTAGTAAGGATTTAGAGAATCTGATGGATATCACTGGGGTTGCAGTAGGGCATGTTTAGGGCAGTTTGAAAGTTAATAGGGCCCTTGTGAAGGATGGATGTGGCCTGTGTTGGGAAGGAGGATTTAGGAACTAAAATAGATTTGGGGATGAGAGAGGCAACATGGAAAGTGATGCCCGGGTATGTGGTTTGTATGTAGTATTTCTCTGATTTTGGAAAAGTCTCAACATAATAGCTTTTGTGGGGAAATCTTCAGTATATAGAACTTAATCTCTTGGGATAATTCAGGCAATAGCTACTTTTCTTTCTGTGTCTCTGTTGTTTCTTTTTATTATGTAAAAGAGTGCGCTCAGTTATCTATTGAGAGTTTGCCTTGAATGTCTTTTTGTGTAGTTACAGAGTATAGTTATTTTCTTACTATAGTCCCTTATAAAACATAATAATATATGACATATATGTATAGATTAAGGAATAACATTAAATGGAACAGGAACGTACTACCACCATCAATGCCAAGAAATAGAACAATCTCTCAGAGGCTCCCTTTGATACTAGTGACCCCCCCCACAGCCCCACCCACTTCCAGAAACAGCATGAATCATGGGGCAGTGGTTTCTTTTCCTTGACTTAGGTATAAATCCTGGGTTTACTGTTTGTCTTATTTGCTTCATTTTTTAGTTTTTGGTAGTTCTGAGGTTTACTCCACTTGCTAGGCATGTGCTCTTACCTCTGAGCTACACTTCTAGCTTTCTTTTTTCCTTGTTCTCTTCAGGATAATCTTGCTTCCTACTCAGGCATGCACTGTCCACTCTAGGCTTCCCATCATTGCTGGGCTCATGGGCTCATGTAGCTGCATCCAGCTTCCCTCTGTGGAGATGGAATGCCACGGACTTTTCTGGCTGGCATGTCTTAGATCCATGTGTGACCCTCCTGTTCTGAGCACTACCCCCAGCAGTGTGCTGCAAAGGGGTCTCACTCACCAACTTCTCTGCCTGGGCTTTGCTTGAAATCCAATCCTCCTAATTAGTTAAGATTACAGGTGTGAGCCACCTGCACCCAGTTTAATTTTCTTTGCTTTTGAACGTTGAGCACATGAAATCATTTGAGATGTGTTTGCACTTTTCCATAGTTAATGGAGCAGAGCACACACATTCCACGTAGTTTCCAGTCACTGGTGTTTCCACTCCTGTGACCCCTCTGTCTGTTGTACTCTGCACTTTCTCAGTGGGGCTGTCTTTTTCTTCAATTTGTAGGACTCTTCCAGTATCTTAGATACTAGTCCTTTATTGGTTAAATATGTTATGCACATTTTCTCTCGGTGGATAGTTGATCTTTCATTCTCCTTGTAGTGTCTTCATAAACAGAAGTTTTTAATTTTAATGCTGTAGAACTTTATCAGTACGTTTCCTCATGGCTGTGCTTTTTGTTTCTTGTTTAAGAAAGTCTTTATGATTTGGATATCATAAAGATATTTTCCTATAGTACCTTCTAAAATTTGTATTCTTTTTGCGATTGGCATTTAAGTTCTTAGTCCACCTGGAACTGATTTTTTTTTTCTGTGTTGTGAAGTAGGAAATCCAGTTTCCTGTCTCTCCATGTGGATACCCTTATCTCAGCTCTATTTATTGAATGCTGTAGCCTTTCCTCATCTGCCGTCATAAATCAAGTTTACATGTATGCCTGGTCTGTTTCTGGGTTGGCTGTTCAGTCCCCCTGATTTACTTGTCTGTCAAGCACCGGTACCACACTGTCTTAATTACTGTAGCATTCTGGCTTAGAATCAGCTTGTCAAGTTGCATGAAAACTGTTTTTATTGGAATTGCTTTGAATCTATTAATCAGTTTAGGGAGGGTGAAACATTTGGTCTTTCTTGCCAGTAACATAGTATGACTCTCTTAAGTTTTCTTTAATGTCCTTCACCATAAAATTCTGTAATCTTTTTCATAAAAGGCTTACACATATTTTGCTAGATTTATTGCTTTATATTCTGGTTGCTCTTGTAAAGAGGGTCTCTTTTTGAATGGTTACTTTCAAGCTGCCTGTTTAAAGGGCATATGGGCACTTTTTATATTGACTGTAATTCTAGCTGCCTTAGCAAGTTGCTCTAACTCTGATTCTCTTCACTTGTCCCGTAGACAGTTGGAAATGCACATAATGAGGATGGAAATCTATACACACACACACACACACACACACATATTGCTTTCCAAACTATATGTTCTTTTTTTCTTTTTCCTGTTTTCTTCATCTCATTGTTATCACTTAGACCCTCCAGTACCATGGTGAATAGATGTGGAGGGTTTAAATCTGCCCTTTTAAGAATATGGTGTGTACTGTAAGCTTTTATACATGTTTATCAAGTTTTAAGAGGTTCTTAATTTGTATAGTTTTTTGTTCCAAATGGTTATGGAAGGTCTTTTTGTGTGTGTGTGGTTTTTAGTTTGCTTTTGGGTATGGTTTTGTTTGTTTGAAGAGTGTGATTTGAATTCAGGGCTTCAAGCTTGCTTACTCAGCTGTTACTCTACCACTTCAGCCACACTCCAGCCTGGCTTTTTGCTGATTATTTTGGAGATTTTTTTTTCTGGTACTGGGGCTTAAACTTTGGACCTGGGCCTTATCTGTAAGCTTTTTTTGCTCAAGGCTAGCACTCTACCACTTAAGGCACAGCACCACTTCTTGCTTTTTCTGAATAGTGTATTGGAGTAAGAGTCTCTTGGAGTTTCTTGCCTAGGCTGGCTTTGAAATGCCATCCTCAGATCTCAGCCTACTGAGTAGCTAGGAACACAGGCATGAGCCACTGGTACCCTGCTTAGAGATGGATTTTTTCTTTTCTTTTCCTTTCTTTTGCCCGGGCTCTCCAAACTGCAGTCCTCTAGATCTCTGTATCACAGGTGTGAACCACTTGTGCCCCAGCTGGTTATTGAGTGTTGTGGCATGATTTTCCTCATCTTTTTGATGATCTTGAAGTTTTAATCTGCCAATGTATTGAATGCCATAATTTAAATTAGGCATTGTGTTTCGGGAATAATCCCATCTTGGTGTATTATGTAAAACCTGTGCTAGGTTTGGCTTGCTAGATGTACATGCGTGCCCTAAAGGGAAGACAGGGAGGAGGAGAGATTGACCTGTGCTTTTCCATTCTTGTGCTACCTTTTCATGGGTTTGTGATGAAAGTTATACAAGCCTGATAAGATGAGTTGGGAGTACTGCTTTTTCTCTTCTTTTGAAATAGTTTATGTAAGGTGGAAATTATCTGTTCCTTGAATCTTTGATAAAATTCAACAGAAAGATATCTTGGATCTGGGTACTGTGGCTCATGCCTATGCTTCTAGGTACTCTGGGGGCAGAGATTGGGTGGGAGGAGTAAAGGTTTAAATGCAACTGGTACAAAAAGTTTGCCCCATCTCCACCAGTAACAAGCTGCTACGATGTTACATGCCTGTACTTGAGAAGCACAAATAGGAAGATTGTGAACCAGGCCAGCCTGGACAAAAATATTGTACCCTACTCAAAAAATAACTGAAGCCTGGGCGCCAGTGGCTCAGGCCTATTATCCTAGCTGTTCAGGAGGCCAAGATCTGAAGATCACAGTTCAAAGCCAGCCTGAGCAGCAGGAAAATCCATGAGACTCTTATCTCCAATGAACAGCTGTGGCTCTGTGGCTGAAGAGCTGAGGAATAGCACCCAAGCCCAGAGTTCAGGCCCCATGACAAAAAAAAAAAAAAAACAACCAAAAAACTGAAACGCAAAAGGGTTGGAGGCATGGCTCAAGCAGTAGAGTACTTACAAGGCCTTGAGTTCAAATCTCAATACCATCAAAGAAAGTTTTGATTCTTGACTACACATTTTTAGTTGATAAAACTGTTATTTTGCCCCTTATTTCTGAGTCAGTTTTGATGGGTTCCATTTTTCTAGAAATACATTCATCTTAGTATACATTTGTAGTATTTCTACTTTTTCTTGTTTTCATATCAGTTTTGCTAGAGTAAATTTGTTTACTTTGTCACTGTTTTACTGTCTTGATCCTGGCTGGTCGTGTGTTGGTTATCTTTGATTATTATTTGCTTTTGTCTGTGTCATTGGATTCCATCTCCATGTTGGAGGTTCATTCTATTCCTTCCTCCACAACTTCTTAGGTAGATACTTATTACTACATTGACATTGAGCCTGTCTTCATTAAAAACCATGAATTTTCCCCAAGTGGCTGCTTTGTGATTTCACAGGTTTTGAAATATATTGAGTTTTCATTAGCATTCCACTCCAAATAATTTAATTTTGCTCATGAAATGTTTAAAAGTATGTTTCTCCACTCCAAATATATGGATTTTGGCAGTTTGTTTGTTCTTGTGCTGGTCCTGGGGATTGAACTCAGCATCTGGGAGCTGTTCCTGAGCTTTTTTTGCTCAAAGTTAGTGCTCTACCACATGAGCCACAGCTTACTTGAGGATTTTTGCTGGGTAACTAGACATAAGAATCTCACAGACTTTCCTGCCCAGGCTTGCTTCAAAATCAATCCTCAGATCTCAGCCACCTAAGTAGGTAGAATTACAGGCATGAGCCACCAATGCCCAGCTAGCAGTAATATTTTTATTGTTGATTTGTAAAGTCATTGCATTGCTTTCAAAGAATGATACGATTATTTTGAAACAACCTGAAATTAATTTTGTAACTACCTACAATATAGTCACTCTTCATAAATTTTTTATTTTATTCTTTAAAATAATTATTTTTGGCAGTGCTAGGGTTTAAACTCAGGGCCTCACGCTTGCTAGGTGGGCTCTCTATGGTGTGAGCCACTCTGCCAGGGCATATATTTTCTATTGTTAGCCTTCTGTATGTCCTCATGGGTGTGTGTGTGTGAGAGAGACAGAGAGAGAGAGAGAGAGAGAGAGAGAGAGAGCTGTCAGTTTTGAATGGAGAGATGTATGGACATCTCCTGCTGTGCTGACAGTCCTGTCAATTTCTTCCTGTAGACCTGTCAGTTCTTACTTTCTGTGTAAAGGCGTGTCATTTGCTGTTAACAGTTTGTAATTGTTATAAATTGTTATGATAGTTCTATCTCTTGGTGAGTTAACATTTTTCATTATGTAGTAATCTATTTTTATCACTTGTAAAACCTTTTGCCTTACAGTCTGTTCTGTTTAATAGTGAGTAGCATAGCTGTCCAAGGTACTTTTTAAATTTTGTCTTGCTTATATTCTGGTCTTTGCAGGGTTTAATTTTTATCAACATTTTTTTTTAGTAAACCTTGACAGTATTAGGGTTTGAATTCAGGTTTCCTGCCTGCTAAGCAGGTGCTCTGCCACTTGGGCCATGCTTTCTGTCCTCTTTTTGGCTTTGTTATTTTGTTACTTTTGTCCAAGGCTGTCCTCAGACCACAATCCCTACCTGTGATCCAGTATAGCTGGGGTGACAGGTGCATACCTCATGCCTGTCTTGTTATTCAGAAGGGCTCTGATGAACTTTTTGCCCTCAAACTACGTCCTCCTACCTCTGTCTCCTGAAGAGGTAGGATTTACAGGCAGGACCCAGCATACATGGCATCAACTTGATGACTGGTTTCCAATAAACTCAAATATAATGGTAAGTTTACCTGTTGTGTATGTGGAGAAATGTACTTTGAACATATGATGTACAGAACTGGTCCCCAAATTATTGAGATACATCAGTAATAATTTGGGGACCAATTATACCTTTCCACATTTTGGTTTAGAGTCATCATGTTTGGTTTCCTTGAGTCACATCTTTCTGTCTGTGATTCCCAACTCCACAGTGTCTTTAGTTCTTCCTCTAGCCTCTTGTGGACGTCCCTCTCTTCTGGTCTCCTTTCCTTCCTTTCTCCTTTCCTGCCACATGCTGCCACAGTCTGACACTGCTTCTTGGATTTTCCCACTGGAATGTCAGCCTGGCCATTCTGAAATAATATAACCATCGCTGTCTTGTTCAGAAGTCCTTGGACGTTCCCCTGGTCCACAGGATAAAAGCCTAAATGTCTGACCCTTCCTTACATCCTCTTCCTCACAGTGGAAGCATGCACCTCTGACTGGACACCCGTCCTCCTGCTTGAACTTGTGATCTTCCTGCCTAGTCTTCTGAGTTCTGGATTATAAAAACATCACTAACACTCCTAGCAGGTTACACGTTGCCCTGGCTTTCTCTAATAATCCACCAAAGTCTTCTCTCTGTAAGAGTTAAAGCCAATGTAGATATCAATTCATTGGTGCTAGTCATATAATGCAGCCAGTCACAGAACTGAAAATTCTGTCAGAATCCTCTTCTCCTTAGGCCTTTATTTAGTGAGTCATTCTGCAGTGTCACCCCTTTATTCTTGCTTAGCCCCATCAGGAGTAGCCACAGCATGGTAAACTTCCTGTGAGTGAGAGACCTTCCATCTGAAGCAGCTGAGGTGGCCTCAACACCTTCCTCCTCAGCTGTGTGGATATTGGAGGGTGAACACTGTTCTCTTTTGCTCCCAGTCAGTTTTTCAGTGGTCAGTAAAGCACTTTTACCATTAGTATTTAGTCAGCATCAGTTTTTGCCTTCCATGATCATAGCTATGCTTCTACCCTACTTTCCTCCCTTTTCTATCATTCTTAGTTTATTGAACAAACTGTGAGCTCCTGGTCAGACTGAGAGAGGCAAATACTTCCTTCCTGGAACTTCTAAGATGTACTCTGGTGTGTGTGTGTGTGTGTGTGTGTGTGTGTGGCAAATACTTCCTTCCTGGAACTTCTAAGATGTACTCTGGTGTGTGTGTGTGTGTGTGTGTGTGTGTGTGTGTGTGTGTGTGTGTGTGGCAAATACTTCCTTCCTGGAACTTCTAAGATGTACTCTGGTGTGTGTGTGTGTGTGTGTTTCCCCCTCCCCCCCACACACACACACCCTGGGGTTTGAAATCAAGACTTAATGTTTGCTAGGATAGTATGACATCACTGAGCCCACACCTCTGGCCATGTTTCTCTGTACTTCCCACCTGGGCCTGCATCTGAACTGCTGCCCTTGAAGCTTCCTGTCATTGCTAGGATCACAGGTGTGTACCACCATGATCCTCCTGTTCTCAGCCTTCCAAGTAGCTATGATGACAGGCATGAGCTACGGTACCTGGCTTCATTCTCTCTTCTTAAGCTAGGAGCCACAAACCCAAGTATTGTTTTTAATTGCAAGGCTGGGATCAGAGAATCTTCCCCTGCCTCTAGAACTGAGCGAGTTGGGATCTGGGGCCTACTAGCAGCTTCAGATACCTGCTGTCCTTGGACAGCCATTTAAACTCTTTCTCACTTCAGCTATCCCTAAAATAGAAAAGAATTGGCAAAATTGGGTGGCCTGATCCTTGCAGTACATTTAGGACATATTAACCCAGAATTCACAGTCAGTAAATACCTGCTAAGATCAAAGCTATGTTGAAGTGATGCTCATTGAACTGAGGTGGTCAGTCCATAGAAGTAGCTGTATTATTTATCAAGTGTGTACTATATTCCAGGCATTGGGCAAAGAACTTTATGAACATTATCTCTCTTCATCTCACAGGCTGCCCGAGTTTTGGTTATGTTCTCATTGCAACTTGGAGAGATCAAGTAATCCAGGCCTGTTTGACATCAGAGCCAGAAGTCTTGGCTGCCTTGCTGTGGTCACCCAGCCATCTGGTGTCTTCTAGAACTTGCAACCCCCTGGTGGCCCTGCATGTTTTGCTGATGAGCATCAGACCTAGTGTCTTACAAGCTTCTGGTCTAGCTAGGGAGAGAAGACGAGATATACAGGGACCATAGTTAGAGAACTTCTGAGTGACCCCTCCTCAACTCAGTTGGTTGTTAAAGATATGGTAATAAGAAAGACACAGAAGGGAACATCAGGCTGGAGCAGGGACCTGAAGGTGTTGGATCTGACCTGGCACATCGATAAAAGGAAGATGATCTTAGCAGGAGCCTCCTTGGAGCAAATCTCAGGTCAGAACTGACCTGTCAGGTGTCATCACCATCCTGCAGTGGTGGTCTATGTGTTGAGTACTTAGGGTGCGCAGGAATGGAGAGGTGAAACTAGATCTGCAAGTATGAAGTTGCAAGCTAGAGGCCCTTGGGTCACATTTAGCTCTCAGTAAGTTTAGGAAAAGTTAAATTAGTTGTCAACACTTAAAAATTGGAAGATTTTATAGAAAAGTCTGGATTTACAGCTGCTCTTGAAATCATAGAAGTACTGGCAGTTGCTGGGCCCACATCCCCACATGGCAAAATTGGCTGGAGCTAGGGCCAGCTGTCCCCATTATGTAGGACAAGTGCTCTCCCCTCTGTCACAGACCCTCATCTACCCACTAGGCTCCATCTGTCTGGCCCTGCAGCCACAGAGTTTGTGGCCTTGGCCTTGGCTTAACATAGGAGCTCTCATGCTGGACTGGGTTCCAGACACACTGCAGGCCCTAGGCAAATCGGAGCCATTTTTTTTTCTTTGCTGCTGGATTGCAAGGGCCTCGCAGCATGCCTAGCAATCCTGGGCACTCAGGCCATGTGGCATCTGGGTAGCAGCAGTGACTGCACTGGAGCAGAGTGGCTTTTGGATGCTGTCACAGCGCTCCACGGTGTTTAGGTGAGAAACAGGCCTGTCAGCCTGGTGGCTTAGTTTGAACCTTGTTCTCAAGGCCTACTGTGGCTCACCATTAGCACAGAGGAGGCTTGTGGTACAGGAAACAATCTGCATATATTTGTCAAGGACCAAACTACGGCTCCAGCATTGCTACTTTCAGCTCCCTGCAGGAGCATGGAGCACAGTCCTGTTGTTTTCTTTTCTAGACAGCCACTGAACAATAGGAACAGAAAGTGCACGAGGAAGGCAGGCTTCCAGCACAGACTTTGTCACACACAGCAGGCTAAGAGCATGACAAAGATCACAGCAGCGCTCTGAGTCCTGTGTGTAAACCTAGTTACCTTTGTGTAAGGCTCTGATCTCCTTCCTAGCTGCTGACAGCAGCTCTCCACATTTAGCCTGTTGTTGTGTTGCTTATTTATTTATTTATTTATTTATTTACTCCCTTTTCTTCTGCATTTGATATTCTTCCAGGTGCCATCTTAATGCACCTTGCCTTCCGGACAGTAGGCAAGAAGAAAGTCCTGCTGCCTCTCCCTCAGGCTCAGGTTTTGGAAAATCAAAGCCAAGGCAGAGGCAGTTCTTCCTGCCTGCAGCAGGGTCAGCGATGGGTGTAATGTGTCCCTCTCAGCGCGTTTCACCGGATTCCTTGTGTTGTTGAGTAAGGGAGTGAAGAGCTTCTGCCTTTTTAGGCAGGTGGGGTCTGCAGCTCTGATCGAAGCCAAGCTCTGTGCTCCCTGTTTCTTTGTGGGCCTGGGTTTGCTTCCACAGAGTGTAGAGTGTGGTGGCTCTTGTTCTAAGCAGGAAACATTTCAGTCATTTCAACACTATCCTTTGAATCAAACCATAATTAGGTTTTTGCATCCAGTTCTTGTAGGAACACGAAATGCCCGGCAGCCAACAGGTTTGGTTCTAATCACCATCCTCTCACAGTGGATGTTTAAATGGTACTGTGTGTTCCTATATTTAGTAAAATAATCTCTCACAGCCACTCTTTCATTCTTATATTTAGTAGTCAGTAATTTTTGTCGATAGCAATTTGAGTCTGACTGGGACATATTGGCAACTCCTCAGTTCTAATTATAGAGTTTTGCCTGTGATTCTTGAGGACTAAGTGAACGTAGGATTTTAGAGATGACCAGCAAACTCCTGGAGCGCTCATCTCTGAGAGTCATTGTCCCTATAGTATAATGTGGACTAGGTCAAATATAGCTTCAGTTTGATAAAACTAGCCTGGGAGACGTACATCCATGAGTGCCTTGTCCAGTGTGGGTGGCATGATGAAGGACTGGTTCTACTAACAAGCCTTGGCTCCCAGCACCTTGGTCAACTTTTATGTCATCAATTAACATTATTTACGGAGGTGGCCTTACTGCTTCTGAGGATGGTCCAGCCTACCCACATGGGTCTGTGCATATGAAAATCAGGCCACATATGACTCCTGTGGCTCTGGAGAGTAAACACTTGGCCATCCAAGGAGTGCGGAGAGTTTCTTACCTCCTAACACGGTGGATGAGATCAGCCAGGCTCGTATATGTGGAAGCAGTTTGAAACCCCTAAGGCCAAGGCCAGCGGGAGAACATTAGTACTTGGGATTTGTGACTCCCCTGTGTTGTTACCTGATGTCATTTACATTCTCTAGGCCTCATCCGGGAGATGTGCTTGCAAGTGATGAAGTCATTACCTGGTGTGTTTCTAGTGGCTGAATGCTTATATAACTACTTTCCTAGCTATGTTAGTTGTAAAATGATACAGCTTATTATATTTATAATATAAAATGCTATCCAGCTCATATTTATAATGTGAAATTCCAGCCAAAATTTTTTTCTTGCATTCTCTTAAACCTCTGGGTCTTCCTTTGAAGAAATGAGGTGATGTGTTATTGCTTTCCATGTACATGGACAGTGTGGGCTGGATATCAGGCTGAGGCTTTGATTATAGAGTATGAGTGTGGGCAAATAGGAATTTAAGTTTCAAATTGGCCCCCAGAATTGGACAGAAGGTTTGATAAGAGGTTGTCTAGGGATGGTACTTGATCTAGAGACTCATAATGGCTACATGAGGAGCCAGAAGTGGATGTACCAAACACTAGGTAGGTAATCAACCAGAGATGGAAGGTGGGGAGAAGTATGATAGCTAAAGGCAAGAATAAGCTAGATCCCACAATGTCAGCCTCTTAGTGTATTTGGTACCTGATGTCACCTTTTTTGTGGGGCTTTCCTTAACCATGCATAGACGTGCATGACTGTCCCCAACCCTGAGTTGCTCTCTGAGCACCTTTTCAACTGTGGCCTTTTCTGATACCTGTGTATCTAACTTAGTTGCTGTTTATTGTGTTTGTATACATGAGTACAAGTTTGTGGGTAAAGAGTCAATGCGTCACAGTGAGGAACAAGGAGAAGGTGCAGGCCTGCATGCTGTCCCTGTGACACTGGAGGTAGTGGCTGCTTCCACATGTCATGTCACTAAAGCCTCCTTCCTGCCTTGCTCCCCTCTCCACTCCTCATAGCCTTAGAACAGCCTCCGTTGATAATACTAATCCTTTTCTAGAAGCCTCTGCCTCTTCTTCCTGTCCTTCCCTCACCCCATTCCAAGCCCAAACAGCTGACCTCCTGGGTGTCTGGTGGCTGACTCCTGCCGTTCTGAGAGTCCTGGTCTGTGAAAGGCTGCAAACACTGAACTAGCAAAAACCTGAGCCGCTGCTCCTAGGGGAGCTGCTGGGTAGGCACCACACTTCCACCAGCTGATCAATAGAAACCTTGTTTTCATGTGCGTGTTTCTGTTTAAAGACTCCGCATTTAATAAACACTGCTGACTCTACCTTGAAGTCATGGCCAGCAGCACTGTAAGCCCTTCTCTGAAAGCTATGTCCGGCCCTCTTCCCCTTAGGAACACCAGAATCAGGTTGGGGAGCATTTTAAACAGAATCACCAGCAAAAAGCACGAATGTGGAAACCAAGACACTGTGTTTAAAAACAAAACAAAAACAACGACAACAACCAAACCACTTGTTTGGAGTGCAGAGGCCAACGCTGAACTAGAGGCAGGGCATTCTGCTTCTCTCCCACCCCAGCTAGGGCCCCGTGTATCAGGTAACTCAAAGCTTTCACCTCCTGGGTGTGACAGCAAAAGGCCACAAAGGCACCGTAAATACTGATGTAGAGGTTGATTTTCAAACAAATGTTAGTGAGTAGGTGAATTCTCATATACTTTCAAATAATGAGGAATGGCTTTTTCTTAAGGACAGTACACTCCAGGCAGAAGAGCAGAAATAAATGTGCTTTTTTCCCTCCCCTTAAAGAATTTGATAATTGAATATTTTTTTTTAAAATAGCCTGGGAAGAATGAGGATTTCAGCAGTCTTATTACCTTCATGTTATATCAGATGGAACTCTTTCCCCTAAATGTTCTCTCCTCTTCCACTTTGGGTTATCATGGCTACTTCTTTGCCATACATAGAGAAGACATGATCTTTTGGATCAGAAACTGTACTTTGTGGCCATTGTTATACCCACTATAACTAACATATGATTGTTGGTCAATATGTATTTGTTCAAAGACCAGCGTTGGGCCTGGGACAGTGAGCTGGAAAGCCACAGCTCAGTCTGATGGTTTCTGATACTAGCCCACAACGCCACATCAAGAAAATTAAAGTTTTCAGGGCAGTTGGCAGCAAACCTTCTAGCATGAACTCATGTAAGGACGTAAGAGTTGACAGGTATGAAGTGACAAATCATATATTTTGGCTTGAGAAATTCTACGGTCATTGATGACAGGACACTGCTGGGAGTCATGGTCACATGTGGCATACGTACTTTCTTTCTAAGAGGAAATTAAAAGCTCAAAATTCGGAGTCTCAGGAGGTCTAAGAACAAGTACAAGAATTCCAGATAAGACATGGTCAGTCTATTGTTGAATTTAGGCATTAGAAATTTTATTTCCGGGGCTGGATGCTGATAGCTCATGCCTGTAATCCTTAGATATCAAGAGTTTGAGACCTGAGGATCTTGGTTCAAAGCTAACCTGGACAGAGAAATCCAAGACTCTCAGTTCCAGAAGAAAAGCCAGAAGTGGAGATGTAGTTCAAAATAGTAGAGCTCCAGCTGGTTGCAAAAAGCTAACCAAGAGTACAAGGCCCCGAGTTCAAGCCCCAGTACTGGTACATACTGGCATAAACAGAAATAAAGAGAGAGAAGAGGGAGGAAGAAATGAAAGGAAAAAAAATTATTTCAGGGGATTGAGGTTCAGAAACTAATTAGCTAGACCTCTGGCTGATGAGAGTAAACTTAAAGTGGCACAATCTATGATATAATTTCTAAGGAGATGACAAACAGAGTAAGAAGCCCCAGGGTAGGTATGAAGAATGCCAGAGAAGTTTCTGTGGTTTTGAAGAGGAAGCTTGAAAAATGAAAGCATATGATTTGATTAATCTTAGCCTTTCATTATAGATTTAAGAGTATGCACTTTTAGTCTGTCTATAGAAGCCTATGTCAACAAGCACCTGAGTAGAATTCATCAAAGTGTTCACCTGAGTTGCAGAATTTGATTCTAATATCTAAGTTAACTATTGTTTCACAGAGAAATGTGTTAGTAAAATGTGCTCTTCTATTAAGAGTGAACAAAACAATTGAAGTGCCAAGAATCCCAGCAACCAACCCCAGTCAGCTGAGCTCTACCAAAAGCATTTCCCCACTGTGTGTCCTACAGTGATAATGCACAGAATGCCTGAAAACTTAACATGGCTGTCTTTTTTCCTTCCAAGGGGAGGTCTCCTGTAATCATGTGTATTTTCATTACAATTATAGATATTAGGTGTTAATGAACATTTATGTGCTTTAAAATAAAAACTTTTGAGAAAATAAGTTTAATAGAATACAAGTCAAGTAAACTTTCTCCCTTTGATTAAGTACTCAAGTAGAATAAAGATTCTTAGTGATACCATTTAGATTTTTGTTAAAAGAAAGTATTAGACACTTGGAAACAATACTAAAGTAAAAATAAAGAAAATAAATTCTTTAGTTTGGAAGGTATTAAGATTGGTCTGTGGATCCAAGTCCTGGGAGAAAATGTCTTTTCTAGTGACAGCTGAAATGACCCAAAGGCAGTGCTTTCCTACCTGAGGAATAAGTTCAGTAGCAGTGAACTGTGTGCTTGTGCAAAGAAATGTGGCCTGTTCTCTGCACACATACTGAGCTGGCTGAGGGACCTTTCTCTTGGCAGTTTGGAAGAGCATGCTTGCCTTTTAAACAGAACTTTGAGGTGAGGGGTAAACTATTAGGAGTCACAACAGTTTGCTTTCCTGGGGAAAGCTGATGCTGTCCCTGGATGCCACCCATACTTCCCATTCTACACACTTGGCTCCACCCCCTTCTCCCCAACCAACCTCCAGATGCCTGATGATTCCAAGACTCCCAATATGGGTGGGTGTTTTTTCAGTCGATTTTTGCTGAAGTCTGTGCAGATTATAAGTATATAAGTCATTAGCCTTCATACAGCCAGATACCAGGAACCCACCTGGCCCAGAGTTGTGATGCAGAGACCCCCAGCGGGTCTTTCCTGCACTCTCTCAACACTACCCCATGACCTGCATCCTGATTTCTTTGCTGGCAGTTGGTTTTGTCTGCTTTTGAACTGTGTGTAACTAAAATGTTAAGTATCGTCTTATAATTTTCATGTGTGGTTTCATTTATTCAGCATTACTTAAGGAGCATTCCGATTCTAATTTCAGTTCTTAAAGATCTCCATGGGGCACTTAGACAAAATCTGACAAGCTGGAGTGAGAGCAAGACAGTAGAGCCAATTGAAGTCATGTAGCCACCTAAGAGGTGTGAGTAGGGATTCTGGGGAGAGTTGAGTGTTAAGGTGGACATGTTTCTGAGCACTTTCCTCTTGGCCTTTGCCTAGTGGTCATAAGGCACAGCCATAGGACTTCCTGCCCAGTCCTTGCCAACTCCCCATTCCAATCAGGATAGAACCCCTAAGGCATGCATCGGACTAGCACCCCTGCCCCAGTGCATGCAGTGTGACCTCACCGCCTCTTAACTTGATTACAGCTGTAGAGACTCTTTTTTGGATCTGTCTTTCACTCTACCAGATACATAGTAATAAACCTATTTTAACATTTTTTTATTTTCATTTTCTATTTAAGGACTAAAGCCTGTCATAATTTTTTTTGTTGTTGTTGGTCATGGGGCTTGAACTCTGGGCTTGGGCACTATCCCTGCGCTCTTCAGCTCAAGGTGAGCGCTCTACCGCTTGAGCCATAGCACCACTTCCAGTTTTCTGGTGGTTAATTGGAGATAAGAGTCTCATGGACTTTCCTGCCCAGGATGGCTTTGAACTGTGATCCTCAGATCTCAGCCTCCTGAGAAGCTAGGATTACAGGTGTGAGCCACCTGGCCTATCATAAATTTTAAAAGAAAAACAGTGGTAGGGTGTTAAATGTGGTGGACTCATGCCTGTAATCCCAGCTATTGAAGAGACAGAAATTAGGAGGATTGAGGTTCTAGGCCAGCCTGGGCAAATAGGGCAGATCCCATCATAACCAACAAGCATGGCATATTCCCACTTACATGGGAGGCAGAGATAAGAGGACCACAGCCCAAGGCCAGCCCTAGACAAAAGCATGAAGGCAGTCATGAAGGCAGTGGAGGTGCTTCAGAAGCTGTGCTTGAATCATGGCATTCACTAACAATCAAAGAAGGAAGCTTGACAATAGTAGTAAAATTAGGGGGAAATCCTTGTTTTGGATAACAAAAGGTCATTTGAGCATCCATATGCTGAGAAACCTTTTACAAAAGTGATGATGCCTTGGTTTATTTTCTGTAAAAATTAGTGAACATTCCTCAAAGACCAACATAAAGTGATGGTGCTGTAAAGCAAATTCTGTTAGAGCTGTGAGTAATATAATTTGTATTTGATCCATTTTTTTATCTTGAGAATCCATGTGTATATGAAGTTAAAACCTGCATATTATTCAGGTTGCTAAATATTTCATCACTACGTCAGGGTGAAGTGTAAACCTTCCATCACTGTTTGCTATTACATTTTAGTCTCTGGTTTAAGCTGATTAAAAGGTCTTTTTCTGGTCATGGTTACTGTCCGGTTCTGTAATGTGTTGTATAAGCATGTGCCCCTTTGAAATTCTTGTCCTTCCCAGAGCCTCAGAATCTGACTTTATTTGGAAGTAGATTCTGCGCAGATTAGTTGAGCTGAGGTCACGGTAAGGTAGGGTGAAGCCTTAATCCAGCACAATTTATGTTCTCTTAAGAAGCCCCCCGGGAAATGGTTGTATGGAGGGGAAGTCACAGGCACATAGGGTCAACATGCTGTGATGGCAGGCGCAGCTGGGAGCCTTGTACTGAGTCAAGGATCACCAGTGGTTGCCAGTAACATGGGACACTACAAGAAAGACATGGGCGATAGTTCACCACTGCTGGCACCTTCATTTGGACTCACGGCCACTTTGTAGTTGTCAGCTGTGGCAGCTATAGAAAACAAATACAAGGGTTTCGTGACTATCCATAGATGACGTGTTTCTTATCATCTGTGCCCACATCAGGGCTGGCATCTTGGCAACTGAAAGAGAAGTCATTGCATTGGCCCAAGTTAAGTATGTCTTGCTTTTTCAAAGGAATTGGATGTTTCTGTTCCTGACAAAGCTGGGAGTAGTTTTGGCTACTACAGTAAAACATCAGACAGTTCTGAATTATCTACATATCAGTTGGTAATTATTTTTTATGGCGGCTCTCAGTTGCCAGCTAGGAATCATATAACAACTTCTGCTTTATAGCCTTTTTGATTAGGTATAGAAAGGTATTTGGGGAAGAGAGCCTAAAGATGGGAGTTGGTTCTGAGTTTTCAGTAGACAGGAATAATGATAAGACATTATCATCAGTGCCCTTTAAGAAGAAACTCTGCTTGGCCCCAGATAGATGCTGAGACTGTAAGCATTGGGTTTGAGGGGTGAATAGAAAATGGAGTGTCTTAGCCAGTCTGCTGTCCCATATGAACAGGCCTCGGATTGTCTTCTGACATCAGCGGGGCTTGGCTGGCAGTCCACTGGGTTTAGGCAGAAGAAATGAAACGTAGTCATTTACCAGAGCTTGTGGTAAGCAGTTATTGCAGGAAGCGGTGAGAACTTGGTTGGTGGTTGAAGATGAAACTCTATGGTGAGAAACAGGATGCTTGCTTTCCATTTATGCCCTGGGTTACCAGTGTGAAGTTAGCGAGGAAATTTCTTATTAGCGCGGCGCTGGCAGAGGCATGTACCAAGCTTTCCCGACAGTTACATCTGCTGTTACTCATCAACAATCAGTTTTTAAATCTTCCAGATAGGATATTATCCCACAGATGTAGAATGAAAACTTTTCTTAAAGGTTACATGATAGGATTAAGTTTACAGTAACTTTCTAAGAAAAACCTAGAGTATAACTTTATTAAAATACTACATGTGTTGCATCTCTTTTAGATATTAAATCTCTTCACTCTAGTATAAAGATTCTCTTTATAACACTACAACCATGTCCCATACGCCACAGAGCTTTTCATGATCTACCAGAATGGTGTTTATAAGAGTCTGGATGTCTAATAATGTCATTTGGCAGTATTTTTCACATGGGCTAGCTATGTTCATTTGGAATATATCAGAAAACCCGCTGCCTACCTTAAAGAAGCTGAACTGGCAGCACCATTATTACAGCATAAGTTCTAGAATTCACAGGGAGTGACAGATTAGAACCAACCTGTGGCTGAAAGAACAAAATGACTGCTCTGTCATGGTTTAATTCCTTCCCAAAGGAAATGCTTCCTTTTTGTTTTGTTATATATGTAGACCTAACTTTTGTTCAATACCAATTTTAGTTTGGAGAATTTAGAATAGTGCTTTTATAGACTTATACTTTATACCAGAACTTTATTGCTAATCAGGAAAGTAGCCAGCTTGGACTACAAAAAGTGGGATAATAAAAAATAGCAATGAATCAGCTTGGTGAAAGATCAAAACTGAACACATAGCCCTTTATTTTTAACCATATATATTTAATCGTAGAGTGAGAAACAAGCTTTTGCCTGAAGGATAGAAATTCACCTGGCTGGTTTCAAGCATGATTCCTATTTGCATCACAGGACTCTTCCTCGCCCCTTTCCTGTCTGTGACATCAGGCAGGTGTTAGCCTGGCTGTAGTGGGGTGCTGCCTGAAAAGAGCCAGGAGGAGTAACAGGAGGAGCTTGCAGCATCTACATTTGTAAAAGACACTTAGGGAGAAACATTGTGTAGTAGACAATAACATTTCCAAGTAATTTCCACTTGGGAATTGATAAATCTAATGTATTCATTAATATTCACAAAATGATCTCAGCCCCACCCCATCACCCTGTGCATCTGCACACTGACCCCAGGGCCTTGCACATGCTGAACAAGTGCTTTCCCACTGAGCTATCCCCAGCCCAGTATTAACAAAAGTAATTCAATTTTCCCTCCTTTCTAAACTTCTGAAGTTAAAGCCTAGGTGTATACTGCCTTTACTGTTACTAAGCTAAAGGTGTTAGTCATGCTTCCTTTGGAGAATGTTGGGCATTGTGTCAGAATTTACACATTTGGAAGATGTGAAGCAGAACTCAGACTGGGAAAGAGCAACGATTGTGGTCTTAAGGAGGGGAAAAAAAGCTTTATAGAGCCCCAGTGTTGGTGGAAGGCTGCATATTGAGGTTTGGGTTTCCCTGTGGCTGGGATGTGGCCTTTGTGGCTCTCTTCACCCCTCAGAACCTGTTTACTCAGCTATGGAGGGAAACCAGTGGAACTGATTCCAAAGGCGGTTGTTGGGAATAAATGTTTGAGGAACAGTTGTGTTAATCAGCTTTGTTACCATAACAAAGTACCTGAGGCAGTCAGTTTACAGGAGGAAAGATTTATTTTAGCTAATAGTTTCAGAGGTTTTAGTGCATGCTTGCCCTGCTACTTTGGACAGCGCATCATGGCGGAAGCATGCGGCAGAAAAGGCCTGGTTACTTCATGGTGCCTAGAAACCAAAAAGAAAGAGGAAGGGAGGGATGGAGTGGGGTTAGGACTCCACAATCCCTTTCAAGGGCATCCTCTGGATCCCACCTTAAAGGTACCTCCCCACCAGCCTGAACTAGATACCACTGGCACAGGCTGGGACCAGGACTTCAGCACGTGGGCCTTTGGGGGACATTCATGAGCCATTCAAAATTCATCATCCTAGCTACTCAAAACTGAGGATCATAGTGTGAAGCTGGACTAGGCAGGAAAATCCGTGGGCCCTCCTATCTCCAGTTAACCACAAAAAATGCCGAAAGTGAACCAATGGCTCAAGTGGTAGAATATCAGCCTTGAGAAAAGGGGCAGGGGGGGGGGGGGGGGGGGTTAAGGGGAGGAGGGGCAGGGAGACAGGGGTAGCTCAGGGACAGTGTCCAGGCCCTGAGTTCAAGCTTCAGTACTGGTATAAAAATGAAAAGAGAAAAGAAAGTGATTGTCCCTTCACAGCCTTAGAAATAGGCGATATGGGCTGGGAAAGTGGCTCAGTGGTAGAGCGCTTGCCTTGCATGCCTGAGGCCCTGGGTTCGATTCCTCAGCACCACATAAGCAGAAAAACAAAAGCTGGAAGTGGCGCTGTGGCTCAAGTGGTAGAGTGCTAGCCTTGAGCTGAAGAGCTGAGGGACAGCACCCAGACCCAGAGTTCAGGCCCCATGACTGGACCCCCCCCCCAAAAAAAACTGCCAGTATCTCAGTATATAATGAATTTGTGTTTAAATGTCACTTGTATTTTCTCTTGTGAGGATTGTCTGCTTGTATGTCTGCCCATTGTTATGTTGGATTGTTGTATCCACTTTTAAGAACTCTGTTAGGGGAAGGAGGGCCTGGTCTTGTGAGCTGCAAAGATTTTCTCTGCTTCAAGTCAGCCTTTTGGTGTAGCTTATCATGGGGCAGGGTAGGGAGTGTGTACCTTGCTTTTCCTTCCTTCCTTCCTTCCTTCCTTCCTGCCTTCCTTCCTTCCTTCCTTCCTTCTCTCTCTCCCCTCCCCTCTTTCTTTCTTTTCTTCTTTGAAGGAGTTTTTTTTTCCTTAAATTTATCAAGCTTCCCTTTTGTGGCTTCTGTATTTTGAGTCATGATTAGAAAAGCCTTCCTTATTCCAAGACCATAAAATCTGCATTTCTTTATAATGCTTTCGTCCCATCTCCTTTTTCACGTATATCTTCCAAGTTTGCTGTTTATGCTTGGTGGGATGGGTGGCGTGGGGATTCCGCTCTGGCCTCTTTTTAAGCCAGGCTAATCAAGGAATAATCCTAATATCTCTTCTTAATCCTAATATCTCTTCTTGTCCAGGTCCAAAAAGCTGAGTACTCTTGCAGAAGCCTTGAAAGAAGTCTCCCTCACGAAGGCCCAGCTGGGGTTAGAGCTGGAGGAGCTGGAGGCAGCAGCGCTTCTTGTCCAGAAGGAAGAAACATCAGGAAAAGCTGGCAGATCAAGTCCTGGCCCCTGCCCCGAAAGCAGCGAAGAATCCACGGGAGAATCGGAGGCGGAAGAATCATCAGAGGCAGAAGAGTCATCGGAAGAATCAGACAGCTCTTCATCCTGTGATGGCAAGGACCCGGCTTTAGAGGGAGACCAGCCACGGCTGGGCCAGACAGAGCCCATTATTTCTTTGCAAGGCTCCTCTCTGGGGGCGGGTATGAGCACCCTGCTTCTCAGCGATGGCCAGGTCCGCGAAAACACAGTCTGGCAGGACTCTGTCCTCAGCCAGGGTCAACTGATGGCCTGTTCTGGGCCCCCCTGGGAGCACAGACCATTGATTCAGGAGCTTGAGGATCAGCTGAGCACCACCCTTCAGGTTTCCACAGCCCGGGACAGCACAGCAGACTGCGGGACAGAGGTGGGGACGGGTGACCCTTGAGCCCACGTGGGTTGCTCACTGTGGGGACTGCTGATAACTGCCTTTCACTGGATGCATTTCTGCACATGTATCCTATGTTATTTGTCAGTGAGCTACTCTTACATTACTCATACCTTGGGTTTCTTGTTATATCTTGAAAAATAAAGTTCTTAAAGAACTTTTTCCAAAGTGTAACTGTGCTAAGCACTCCACAATGTGGAGCCCAGTGCTGGCTTTTAGCTCTTCAGTGGTATGCCGACCATGTGAGAAAGTAGTCATATTTGAGGTGTGAGGAGCGTTTATCTATGAATACACCAGGTAAAACATCACCATAACCCAGGTCATGACCTTGCCCATCATCTCCAGGGGTGGAGGGAAAGGGCTTTCTTATCTGTCCCTCACTTCTAGCCAAAAACCATCCACTTGCACCCCCTGGGCTGCCACTGATCTGCTTTGTGTTCAGTGCAATGGCTTGCATTTCCCAGATCTTACATAAATCGAATCTTGCACTACATGTTATTGTATCAGATCAGTATTTCACTCCAAGTAGTTATTTTGAGATTGAACCTAGTGGCAGCCTGTTTGTTTTGTGTTGTGTTTTCATTGCTGAGTATTATTTCGTTGAATACACCTACTGGGATTCACCTACTGTGGGCATCTGAGTTGTTTCCAGTTTTGCACGGTTGCAAATAAAGCTGCTTTGAGCATTTGTGTACACGTCTTTGTCGGACATATGCTTTCATTTCCCTTCAGTAAATATCTGGAAGTGGCTCTGCTGAGCCGTATGGTAGGTATACGTTTAATGTTTTAAGGAGCTGTGGATCTGTTTTCCTGTGGCTTGGCTGTACTGGCTTATACCCGGCAGCACAGAGGACCACCCTAGCGTTAATCACTGGGTATGGTCAGTCTTCTCAGCTTCCCCATGCCAACAGGTGTGTATGGGCATCCCTTTGTGCTTTTAATTTGCATTTTCCTAAGCCTGACAGGGTTGAGTGTCTTTTCATATGCTTATCTGTCATCACATGTCTTTTTGAAGTGTCTGTTCACATCTTCTGCCAATTTTTTTTAGACATTGTTTGTTTTCTTATTTCTGAATTTTGAGAGTTCTTTATAAAGTCTGGGTGTAAGTCCTCATTATGAGTCATGTTTTCCTGCTTCTTTTCATGCCTTGTAATCTTTGATCCGGTGCCAAACTTTGTGAATTGTATCTTGCTGGTGCTAGATATGTAACCCTACAGATTGATATTCTAGACACTTTGTTCTGAGGTGCAGCTAAGTGACTTGCTCTAATTTGATCCTTGTGGGTCTGGCTTTTGTGATTTGTTAGGCAGCAGTGATTATCCTCCAGACTCTTCTTCTACCAAGGTCCCATGAGTGCTAGCGTTTTCCAGGGTAGCTGATGGAAGTGGACGTTGCTCTCTGTGCGAGTACTGACCATCTCTGCCAGTCCATTCACATGGTACCTCTTAAGCCCTCATCCTAACTCCTTTCCAGTACTAGACAGGTTTTCTCTCCCTCTCTCACTATTCCTCTCCATGTCCCTCCCTCCCTCTTTCTTCTATTCTTCCTCCTCTCCACCCTCACCTCTTTCCAGTGTCTTGACAACACTTTCATATATTGTGCCTGCTTTTCTTTAGGTTATGCCTAGACCAGAACAATCTAGTCTGGCATCAGTCTTCCTGCCTAGGAGCTTAAGTCACCATTTGTATTTTAAGCATGCATATCCCTACTAGAGTATAAGTTCCTGGGGAGGAGGGGCTGTGTCTCATCTTGTCACCACTGAACATCAGCACCATGTTCTCAGCGCTCCATAAATAATTGGTGGGAGAATGAATGGGTGAGTTAATCCAATTTGCTTTGGGGAGGAAATGCAATGAAATCTGATCGGCACTAATCTCAGTAGCAATTTTTTTTTTTTATTCCAAGAGAAGGTATGATCCTTTTTACTTTGGGTTTAGAAAGACTGCAAGGGATTTGTTCGTAACATAAATTCCAGTTTGTACGAACATGCTAGTTGGGGTGACTGTGCCATTTGGCATGCGTGTTAACTCCTGAACACTGTAACAGCTTGGTCAGAACGTGTCCAAGACTTTCCTCAGGCTCCCCGGAGAGCTTCAAAATATCTATGACCGTCTGAAAAATGCCTTTCCACTCCGCACATGACCCGAAGCCAGTTTGAAATGCATCATCCATTACGCCAGCCACTTACCACTACAAAAATCAAGCCAGTTGAGCAAACCTACTTTGGTCACAAACTTTAAAGCCATGGACATTTTTTTCTTTTTTGTTTTTTTGTTTTTTGTTTTTTGTCGGTCGTGGGGCCTGAGCTCTGGGTCCTCAGCTCTTCAGCTCAAGGCTAATGTTCTACCACTTGAGCTGCAGCGCCACTTCTCGCTTTATCCTGCTTATGTGGTGCTGAGGAATTGAGCCCAGAGCCTCATGCATGCGAGGCAAGCGCTCTACCACTGAGCCACCTTCCCAGCCCAAAGCCATGGAAACTTTTTTCCCTCATCAGTTTCTGTCCTTAATGTTGGAATTTTGACAGAAGATCCTCCATGAGATCTACTTCTGTGAGACTCAGAAAAACTCCCTTCCGGGCTGGGAAGTCGGCTCAGTGGTAGAGCACTTGCCTTGCATGCATGAGGCCCTGAGTTCGATTCCTCAGCACCACATAAGCAGAAAAACAAAAGCCGGAAGTGGCGCTGTGGCTCAAGTGGTAGAGTGCTAGCCTTGAGCTGCAGAGCTGAGGGACAGTGCCCAGGCCCAGAGTTCAGGCCCTTCAACCGGACCAAAAAAAAAAGAAAGAGAAAAGAAAACTCCCTTCCTCAAAGAATAGGTGAGAGTGGTCCTTCTCATAAACCCTTAAAATCAGAAGCTCATTAGACATCCTCACGGGCTTTAAGGGCAATGTGAGTAAACTCCTTCATTTTAGACTCCATAGCCCTATTATTTCTCCTACGCTTTGTTCACAGGGACTCAAGCTTTGTTATATCACATTACCTGTTCTTTGTTGAAGATCAGCTAAGAACACTATACAACACTACATCTGTGACCCAAAGCACACCCCAAGGGGCTGCCTTTGATTTGTTTTTAAACCAGACAACTTGCCAAACAACTTGAGCGATCTCCTGTAACAATATGAATTTCCCAAAGCACTACCTGAATGATGGAAGGAAAACAAGCAAACAAACCTGAAAGTTAAGGAAAGAAGAGGAAGGAGACTGCCCAGTTGTAATTCATAGAAAGAACTGAGACTTGAGGGGAGGGTGACCAGACAGCAGAGCCTCGGCTCAGGTGTGACGAGTCTACACAAACTAGGCCACCTATGCACATGCAATGTCTGGTTGTACTTCCAGTGGAGGACTTTTTAAGAGAACACCTCATAAACTAGAATGTAGTAAATCAGAGTAAAGGTTCATCATTGTTGTCTGACTTTCCAGAGCTGAGCTGGCCTCGATTTAGCTACCTGACGACAGGTCACAAGGGGAGCCAGCACTGTGAAATGAGTCAGCCCACTAATCGCTTCTGAGACAGGCTACTGGTCAAAGTCTACACAGTTCAGCAGATTAGATAGAAATATTAATTATCTCAATGAATCACAGCTCTGCCTTGTCTTCTAAGCTTGCATTATCATTGACCTATTTTTCTATGTTCCATCTCTCCTCTCCCATTATCCTTGAAGAGTAATGGGGGCCTTGCTGTGGGCATGGTTAGTTTTAGGGGCTGTAACTAAGCTGGTATCATCTTTCACTGGCACAAGATTAATTTACCAGTGAGACAGGGCTGCTCCCTGCCACATGCTAAATTGGTTGACAGCTGGGGGCGGTTTTCACACCTGCCAATGAAAAATCCACTTTGGGTGTGTGGATCAAATTCTATTACCAAGAAACAGAGGGAGCAGAGGGAGGGTCTAGTTTCTAGTTGTCAGACTATCAGACTGTGATTCTAAACAGAAGGGCTATGTTATTTTAAACAGATTATTATTTTATATGTTGGAACTGGAAGTCAACTGACATAATCAATAGTGAGAAAACAGATACACTCTATAAAAATACACCGAATCTTCAGAATATGTTAGTTATAAAATCTTTTTAAGCCAGACGCTGGTGGCTCAGGCCTGTAATCCTAGCTACTCAGGAGGCTGAGATTTGAGGATTGTGGTTCAAAGCCAGCCCAGGCAAGAAAAGTCTGTGAGACTCATCTCCAATTAACTACTGAAAAAAGCTGGAAGTGGTGCTGTGGTGCAAATGGTAGAACCCTAGCCTTAAGCTAAAAGAGCTCAGGGACCATGCATAGACCCTGAGTTCAAGCCCCACAACTGACAAAATGTATCTCTTTGAATAGAAGTGATTTGTCATGTAAAGTCATCTCATGTCAACTACATTCCCGTTAAACTTCCTACACAGAAATCTCTGTGATGGATCATCTGTCTCCATTTAAGCAAATCAAAGATTCCAAATGTTTCCTTAACAACGGTTCATCTGAATCCCAGTGGAAGTTTAGTTTGTGATCTGCCTCTTTCCCGCCTGTTTTCTGACTGTTATATATAGTCCCAGCCCATAGCAAATGAAAGAAAGCATTGATTAGACTTGATTTAAGGCAGCCAGTGATAAATGCAGCTGGGAAATTGATTCATGTCTCTCAAGTGACGGGAGCACCCGTCCACCATTGACACAATTCCTGCCTCAAGGCTGGAGAAAACAAACAGGGAAACACATGTCAAACAGATAAATGACTTAGCTGTTTTCAGCTCTCTGTGGAGGCCATTTGTTTCAGAGATAAGGAAGACTGCTCTCCAAAGTCATGAGAAGATAAGCTAAAAGAAAAGGGTGGCTGTGGAGTTGGATGCCTAAGCACTCGGAAATAACAGCAGCAGCAGAAGACAGGATTTACCTCCCAGGCGGATGTGCTAGGAGATGCGTTGTGGAATGCTCTGTCCTCAAAAAGCATCTATATATGTAATACACACACACACACACACCCATACTGGAGGGTTTGCCAAATAGGCATTCTACCACTGAACTCATTACCCTGGTCCTTTTGCTTTTAGCTTGTTTTTCAGATAGAGTGTCATGCTTTTGCCTGAGCTGGGCTTGGCCCTTGATCCTCCTACCTCCTCCTCCTCCAGAGTAGCTAAGATTACAAGCCTGTACCACCATGCCTGCCTGGCTATTTTAACTGTTTTCCTGGTGTGCATTGTTTTTGAAGTTGTATCCAGAGAGCTGTTCGTTCTGATTGTTCTGACTGGAGTGAGTGCAAACCCAGCATCCTCAGGAATGACTTGGTGATGTGTTTTATGATCCCATGAGAAACTGATGCAACCAGCCTAGACGCTCCCTGGAAACAGGAGCACCTGGCTCTGTGGAGCTTCCCCACAGATCATGGTTAGCTGTTTGTTGCGAGTGTGTGTCACTTTGTGAGTATTCTCACCTGCTTATTTACTCCCCAAGGCCTTCCTTCTCTCCCCCACCCCTTACTGGTCATCTACTCAGTTCCATTTGACGGAGCCTTCAAGGCTCCATCAAATGCCACTTCCCACAGAAGGTCACCCTCCATTCCTCCAGGCTAGAAATAATTTCCCTCTTCTGCACAGTCAGAACAATTTATATCAGTCTTCGTGTGCCCGCTGTCCTCTGCTGGGACACACAGCAGCCAGCTGAACTTCCCACAGCACTTACATAGAGCCCAAACCACAGGATCCTTTCAGCCTCCATCTTTCTTGTCCAGTAACAGCAATCCTGGCTACTCTGCCCTTGTTTTCTTCTGCACATCTTCGTTCTCATCATCGTGTGAGTGTTCTGCCAACCACATTGTGAAGATCAAGTACGTCTCTTCTGGCCTTGAAGAATTTCCCATATTAGGTTTTCTTTGCACATTCATAGCTCATGGATAGCCGCTACCTAACAGGGAGACCTGGTGGTGATCAGGCAATTGGGGGGTGCTCTTGAGGTGGGAGTTAGTTGTTCTTGCAGAGTGAGTTATAAAAGAACAAGCCTGACTGCTTAGTCTCTTCCACCGTGAGGCTCTCTCACCAGAGGACAAATCTTCATCGTGGATTTTAAACCTCCAGAACTAAGAGCTAAATCTCATTTCCTTGTAAGATACCCAGACTCAGATTATTATGTTACAGTCATGAGAAACTAATACAGACTCTTGGTGCTTCCTTCCTAGATCTTCCCCACGTTTCAGCAACATGGTTTATTTAAAAGACAGCATTCCTTGAAATGTTGACGGAGGGGCGAGGGGCGGGGGGAGGGAGCACTGAGCAAGATGCATTGTGTTCATAAACTGCTTTGTCAAACAGCAGCTCCTTCACACAACTACTTAAAGATAGTATTTTTTTAAAGAACAAGATTTTAATGACAACTATCATTTGTTAAGCCACCATATTGTGTTAATGCACCAATGAGTTAAAGAGGCCCTGGCTCTAGTTCAGTTTTTCTGTAGCCACAGACCCTGCTAATGGAAGAGGGTTTGGCCAGAAGACAATATGGCTTTGCTCTTTGATGGCTACACTGGGGTGAAACTTCCAGTCTGGCCCAGGGGGTTTTGACTCTGCCTGCACACTTGACCCATCCAAGAACGGGAAGGATGGGTGTCCAGTCCCCTTGCGGACAGTGGAATCTGAGTCTAGGAGTGTCGAAATGTTCTGGCCTGGGCTAATCCCTATTCCTGCTCTCAGCCATGAGCTGGGAAATGCGGCTTAGGCCCTTGACAGGAGTGAGGGTGAAAGGCTTAAGGAAAGTCACAAAGTGGATCTGGAGCCAGTCCTGCAAGCTCAACTCAGGGAGGAGGAGGAAGATACAAGGTTCTGAGGAGTGGAAACAACATACCAAGGAGAGGATAGCTGTTGAAAAAAACCACGTGGCATCATGACATCATATCAGTGAGGTGCACACTCGCCCCTCTAGTCATCCCTCAGACGTCCAGTCAGTCTCCATTAGTGTTCTCCCAGTACCTGTCATGGCATTCTAGTGACTGTGGTGGTTGCCTGTGTCCACCATTGTTTATCACCCATAGAGTAATAAACATCAAATGGAAAATCCCAGAAACGATTCACACGTGTGTGCAGCTGTGAATGTGAGGCTCACACCGTGCGGCTCCGTCCTACCAGCAGCATGAATTGTCCTGTGTCCACCTGGACACACCACTGCCTGCTGTCACCTGCCAGCTGTGCTGGCCGTTGGCTCACACGTGGTAGCCTTGTGATGCTGTGTTCAGGCGATCCTTATTTTACTGAATAATGGTCCCCAGAGCACAGGAGTTGTGATGCTGACGTGTGGGGGTGCCTGAGAGAAGCTGGAATGTTCCCCTAAGTGAAAAAAGGTGACACTATTCTGGAGTCACTAGGACATTTTTAGAGAAAGAGGAGAAAGGAGAGACAGAGACAGAGACAGAGAGACAGACCATTCATTTATCTTAATACAGGTTATTACTACACATTCTGTTATTGTTCATTTCTTCCTGTGCCTAATTTATAAATTAGACTTTATCATCGGTATCGTGTGCATCGTATATATAGGATTTAGTGCTGTCCAGGATTTCAGGCATCTCCTGTGGGGTCATATGAGGAACCTATGCGGGACATGAAGGGGGACTGCTCACAGGACGCAAAACAACTGCTTGTAAAGAGGACTGAGCGTTCCTGAAGCTCCGCGGTAGAGAGGATTGCAGCAGCAGCTTAGCCCCTGTTTCTTCTGGTCTCTACCCTGCCATCCTGTGTTGGCATCATCTCAACTAGACATCTCTCATGTCCCACGGTGGCTGCCAGCTGCCCCACAGCTACTTCTATCTCTTGTCAACGTGTGACAGTAGAGCCTGTGTCCGCCTCCTCAGCGGACACAGATTCCCTGTAATTGTGTCAGTGTTGGTAACACTGATTCCTTCACCACTGGCCACTCAAACTGTGTGTGTGTGTGTGTGAGAGAGAGAGAGAGAGAGATGGGAGCTGTAGAAGAGGGTGGAAAGGTGACTGATAAATAAATGCTGGGGCTGGGAAGGTGGCTCAGTGGTAGAGCGCTTGCCTTCCATGCCTGAGGCCCTGGGTCCGATTCCTCAGCACCACATAAGCAAAAAGAAAAAAGCCGGAAGTGGTGCTGTGGCTCAAGTGGTAGAGCGCTAGCGTTGAGCTGAAGAGCTGAGGGACAGCGCCCAGGCCCAGAGTTCAGGCCCCACGACCAACAATAAAAAAATTCATGCCACCTTTCCACCACGGTGCCAGCCAGGGGAGCACCACTGGGGACGGGGGAAGGCGGTGCTCACGGTGCAGCCGTGCCCAGTGTATGCCAGGCCCTGGGCTCCATCTCTAGCGGAGACAAGACAGACCCGGGAAGGGAGGGGCGGGCAGAGTGACTGGCAGCTCCCTCCCCCCCCCGCCCCCCATCCGCAGTGTGGGTTCGGGCGCCCTCGGTCCCCGGGCTGGCTCCTGCCGCTGGCCACGGGGCGGTGCTAGCGCGGGCAGGTCTTGCCCTGCCAGGGCCTTGTCTGCCAGGCTGTGCGTGGCACCGACGCCCCGCGGGCTCCGAGCGGCCTTCCCTGCTCCCTTCCTCCCGGCGCGGCGGTCGCCACCCTCTGATCGGACCCCCCTCGCCCCTCCCCGGGCCGCACGGAAAATCCCGCTCCCCGGAGCAGCCCCGGGGCACCTCTTGGTCACGTGGCCGCCCGAGCCAGGGGGAGGGGCCGGGCTCCGGGGCGCCCCGCGCCTGCAGGAGGCAGAGCCCCGGGATTCCGACCCGAGCCCGGTTCCCCGCGGC
>NW_012267228.1:11872859-11873203 GCF_000151885.1 Dipodomys ordii
CCCAGGCCCGGCGCGGCCGAGGCTCGCCCCGCGCCACCCCGCCCCGATCCGGGCCTGCGGCGCCAGGCAGAAGTCCCGAGCACCTCCTCTCCCGGCGATGCCGTCTGGGGGTGGTGTTTTTAGGGGGGGCGCCTGGTTCTCCGGGCACCCGGAAGTTTCACCCGCAGAGAATGGATCTGCGAAGACGAACAAAAACGCGCCTTTTCTTGAACCAAATGCCACTAGCACCCACCACGCGCCGGGTCCTGCGCTGTGCGCAGCGTCTCCTCAGGCCACGTCTCGGTTTCTGCACGGCCAGCCCCCTCCCCCTCCCCACCCCCTTCCCATCCCCCTCCCACACTCCC
>NW_012267228.1:11873452-11886044 GCF_000151885.1 Dipodomys ordii
CCCCCTCCCCACCTTCCCGTTTAAGTCCTCGTCGCTAGAAATGGAACTCCCCCAACCCCCACACTAAACCAGCTCTCCACCAGGGCCCCCTCCCTCCTGTGCCCAGGTGATGTCATTTTAAAGAGCCGAGCTCAGACTTTCAGGGATGCGGGTGGGGCAGCTCAGGTGGAGAGACTTGATGCACCAACCAACCCACCCAGTGGCTCAGGACGGCTGGGACCGAAGCGGGGGGGGGGGGGGGGGGGATGCGGAGCAGGTGGATTGGGGCAACCCCTTGGACACCCCATCCAGCCGGGGGCCCAGACTCAGCACTGTTGCAGAGAAGCATGCCTCCGTGCAGTGTGCACAGCCGTGGGAACGCTCTAGAGCAGTTACTGTCACCCTGGTGCAGTGTGTGGTGAGTCCCAGAAAACACCTTCTTTTCTGACTTTCACTGCCTCTTGCAGCCTGTCACTCTCTTAGAGCCTCTCTGCCCAAAGACTCACTTTTCCCTGCTCCCATTTTCCTCTTTATCGGGTGATTTGTGAGATGTAAGCTACCATCTTGCTATGTGAGGTCGTTCCTGCCCCGTTATGGAAGTATGCTGCTATTCCTGAGAGCTCACGTTGATGGAGCCCTTCATGCCCCGCTCTGGCCTGAGGCTTAGAGGCCTGGTGTCTCTCCCAGCCTCCCCATGGGTAGTGGCAGCCCATTTGACAGATAAGAAAAGGGCATCCCTTGCCCCAAGACATAACCTAGTAGTGTTCGCAACTCAACTTGCTTCTATTTTCAAGGGAGACCAAAAGGATGGACTAGAGAAAAAAAATGGAAAGACCACATGAAGAACACACACTTTGTTCTGAAGACAGATTGGGAAGTCACCTGCCTACCAAGCGCAAGGCCCTGAGTTCAAACCCCAGGTCTGTCCTCAGACTGGCATTTACTTGCCTGCTAGCTCTGACCTAGGGCACCTTACTAAACTTCCCTGGGTTTTAGTTTTTTCATCTGTGAAATTAATGCTACTCACACCTTTCAAGGCCCCTCCAACTGCGGCCTACATGGGGCTTCCTCTCCTCCTGGTGAAGACCAGGCTGAGCGGAGCCTTTCTACTTAGGTGCAGCGAGTTTGGGACAAGCGTGTAGTCCGCACATTCGAAGTCAGTCTGTTCCTTGAAGTGGCATTTAGACAAAGGTCCAAGGATCCCTTCTGTCAGGGAATGTACTCTTTGACTTGTAACCTATGATCTGTGGCTAATGGCCTCGTTCCACCCTTGTTCTTGGGAGGCTGGGGGCGGAGTAGTATGGGGGGAGGGAACCTTTACAGCTGCTTTACTCCTGGGGGCTGGAAGGTGGGGACGGCCAGGAGAACTGGCTGTTCAGGATGGACATCTGCCTTCCCTGAGATCCCCAGAAAGACAGCAGTAAGAATTGGAGACTTGACATGGAGGTTAGGCCGCCTGTGAACCCTGAGATCTGGAGTGGATAGGTGTGCGCGCAAAGGTTTTCACTGAACCACATCATTGTCACCTTCAGAAGCCTTGTGTTATGTATCAAACCAAACATCATGGTGCACCATGTCATCTGCATGTGTATAAATACTTTTGAGCCCACTTGCCTATGAATAGTAACTTGTTTCATTAACGATTGGTTCTGTTTTCTCAGTAATCATTATGCAAACTCAGCAGTTCTTGCAAAATGAAGTAATCAACCCACCAATTATTTTTAGGTTTAATAGCAACGTTATGAAAACAAAACTGAATAAAATGGACCCAATTGTTTTATAGACTTTTTTGGTATGTGGAAATGTACTGGCACTGGGTTTTAAGCTCAGGAGCTCGGCAGGCTCTCTCCCATTTGAGCCACACCTCCACTTCTGGCTTTTGCAAGTGAATTGGAGATAAGAGGTTCTGAGATTTGTCTGTCTGGGCTGGCTCAGAACTGCGATCCTCAGATCTCAGCCTCCTGGGTAGCTAGGATTGCAGGCATGAGCCACCAGTACACGTGCCTCTGGCTTTTCTGCTTTCACCCTGAAATCCCAGAGGGCTGTTTGCTGGGGAGGTGGTTGGGATGGGGGGGGCGGCTGGAAGGCAGCTGGGGCTGAGGCTTTGACTTGAACCTTGTGAAATCGCTTAAACACTTTGATTTTCTCCTGTCATTTACTTTGGGGAGTGGCTGGTGGAAATACACAGGCTCCTAAAGCATCCCTTGGCAAAACTGAGCTCCTGATCCTACTCATCAAACCCCAGAAGCCCCAGCCCCTCTGTCCCCGGACCACCTGCCGTGTGATCTTGCCGTTCTTGGAGAGCTGAAGCAGGAGTTTGTAAGGAATGACTGGCATCAGAATCCCTGCCCCCTCCTCCCCCCTCCTCCACCCCCATGTGGGCACTGGGCAGTTCCTGTTCCCGTGGTTCATCCTTCAGGACCCTCTCTAAGGGCGCAGACCATTCTGTAGGGAGGGGACAGTGGCGTTGCACCTGGCACTGAGGACCCGGTGAGGATCTGGCAGTGACTGGTACCAAGCAGTAGCATTAAGGGACAAAGTCACCCAGGGAAGAATCTGGAAACCTGGAAGCTCTGTCACAGTCCCCAGCACACACCCTGACACCTACCTCCCACCCCAGGACTACAAGTTTGCCATCCCCAGACTCCTGGGGAAGAGGGAGAGAGACCCCCCCCCCAGCCTCCACTCCAGCTGACGAGAGCGGACTTGTCTTGACACCAGCCGGAAGCCTGCTCTGTCCTTTTGTTGGCTGGTGGCCTCAGAACTGCTCTCTTGTGCCTCAGTTTCCCCGCCAGTAACAGGAGGTGGCAATGAAAGCTGCTCTCCATGTAGACTTGTTGGGAAGGTTAAATGATGTCTGAAGTTCTTGCAGACAGACAGACCCAGTATATAGAGTTGGTTAAATAATTCTTTTTCTTTTTTTTTCATCTTTTTCTACACACATTGGAAAGGCTCTGGGTGGCTGTGCCAGCCCGGTCAAACAAAGGGCCAGGAAAATGGATCAAGGAACCCGACAGCCATGTAGGGACAAGGGTTGACAGGTGATGCGTTAAGTAGGACTCTGCGTGATCATTTATTCATTCGACCGGTACCTTTTGAGTAACTACATGTACCAGGCCCTGCACAGCGACCCAATTTGCATGTAAGTGTTGGGTGAATGCAAAGCACAAGCAAGCACATAAACAAATAACTTCAGAGTGATAAGGACTAGGAAGGAAATAAATGGGTCACCTCAGGGAGAGTCGGGTCCCTTCAGGTTGGACAGTCAGGAAAAATAAGTCATGTGAGGCTGGGGGTGGGGGAGTGGGGGCAGGGAGAATCTCTCTACCAAGGAAGTAGCAAATGTAAAGACCCTGGGGTGTATGAAGCTTAGAGGTGGCTGTCATGGCTAGGAGGAAGGAGGGTGGAAAGAGGTCATTGTGGACAGGTGGATGAGGCCAGATTTGTGAGGCCCTTTTTTCAGTATTGAAAATAGTTGCAGCCCCTTTCCCACAGGGTCCCTTAATCCTCTGCAGAGGTCAGACCTGGGTGTTTGACTTTCCCACAGAGACCTAGGCTGGGCCTGGTCTCTACGTCTGTGGCTTCCTGCTCTATAGAGAGACATGTGGTTTCTATGTGGTAGGGAGGGACCCACAAAGTGGATGACTTCGTTGCTCAGAAGAACACCAGTTACTATTGTTTTTTACTTTAAACACCAACAAATTAATTAATTTAGTATGCTCTCCCCGAGGGACGGTAGAAAGTCCTGTCTGCTGCGCTTTTTGAGCCTGCTCCATCATCCCAACTGGTTTTCTCATTAATGAATTAAATAAACGTTTGACACGTATTTATTCTCTATTAGTTTAAGAGTCAGGTTTTTCTCCTCTCAATGTTATTCTTTGACAGAGCTCTCTCCTAAGTGAGATGAAAACCTGGAGAGGGTTTTAAGCGGGCCTCTGCCATAATTAAATTTGCCTGTGGACGTCAGTGTTAATATTCTTCCGAGAAAAATTAAAGAGACTTGGGCTTCTATTTTTCTTTTTTTAACCTTCGAGTGGGAGCCTTTGCCTATTGGGGAAAATAATTGGTTTGGTTGAAGACCAGTCTGCTGTTCTTATTATCAAGGGTAGCTTTATTACAGGGTCTTTCTCTAATCATTGTGGTGTCCATTTTGTTATGATTTAAAGCAGCAGATGATAATTTATTGTAATGGGATCTAAACTAATGAACTCCACTTACAATTAAAATGTTTCAGAAAGCTTTCTTTTCTCCTGGGTCTCCCCAGGAGGTCCAGCTCTGACGGGAGTAGGATCACTGCGCCACCAGGAGAGCCAGTTGCTCATCAACTGTCAAACGTTAGGGGTGTGTGTGTGTGTGTGTGTGTGTGTGTGTGTCTGTCTGTCTGTCTGTCTGTAGGGGAGAGGGGATGCCAGCATCCATTCCCATTGAATAGGAATTTAGAATCCTGTTTGGAGAAGTGTTGAAATTGCACGTGCTAATTGGAGACTCAGAATCCATGTGAGGTCTGCAGAGAGGAACCTTGTGATTGTCCCCCAGAGTTCTGTTCAGAATAACAGTGACATTGGATGGAGTGTCGCTCAGAGCCCCCTGTGGTAAAGGCCTCGTCCTGGCGTGGTGTTTTGGGCCTTTGAGGGGTGGGGCCTGGTAGGAAGTCTTTAGGTCACTGAGAGTGTGACTTCCAGGGGAACTGTGGGATCTCAGACACTCCCCCTGCTTTTCCAGTGCATCAAGTGCATGGTTTTGCTCCCCATAAGCCCCAAAGCCACGGGGTCGATAGACCCTGAGAGCCAAAACCAACCCTCCCTCTCTATAAGCTGATCAGCCCTCAGGCTCTGGTTTTAGGCCTGGATAGCTGACCGGCACAGGCATGAAGGGCAGCTCACAGATGGGAGCAGGCTCTCCCATGGCCCTTTCCGTGACCCCTCAGCACGCTCTGAGGGGCCCACTGGCACCTTGCCTCAGGCAGGGACAGAGCTCTGGCGTGGCTGGGGTCATGTCACTCATAGGTGCAGAGGTGATTTTGCGTGCAGGTGTTTTGGATTCAGCGAGCCAATGTGGCTTCTGACGACTTGCAGACATTCTTCTGTTATTTTCCCCCCAATGTTTGTACTACAATGAAACCACCTACTTCTGCCCATAGCAAGCAGGCTGCTGTTTCTGCCTTGCTGTTGGATCCATGCCTAGGGATGCCTCGGACCAGAGCCTGGCCAGGTGGGGAGAAATGAAAGAGGGGGAAGGAATGAAGGCTGAGAACCTGACTTGTACAGGGGGAGATGGAGGATACTTCCAGCAGCCGAACCCCTGAGGTGGCCTGGACCTCTTACAGTCACAGTGTGACCCTGAGCAGGCAGTGGAGCACTAAGGTCAAAGCCATAGACTCCAGAACCAGACTTTCTGTCTGGCTTCTAGTGTTGACATACCGCCCATGTGCTGTGTGACTCTGGGAAGTTACCTCTCTGTACAACACTATGTCAATACCATCTGAGATAAAAATCATTCGAGTTTTTGTTTGTTTGTTTTTGTTTTTGTCGATCATGGGTCTTGAACTCTGGGCCTGGGTGCTGTCCCTAAGCTCTTCAGCTCAAGGCGAGCGCTCTATCACCACTTCCGGTTTTCTCGTGGTTCATTGGAGACAAGAGTTTCATGGACTTTCCTGCCTGGGCTGGCTTTGAACAGCAATCCTCAGATCTCAGCTTCCTGCTAGGATTAGAGGCGTGAGCCACCAGCTCCTGGCTTCTAGTTTCTTTTTCAAGAAGCGTAAGTGAAAACAGTTATAAATATACAGTACATCTTTATAATAAAGCTAAGTCTTACTGTGCTGGGACTTTGTAAGAGGCCATGCATGATCCTATATAGCTGGGAATACAGCCTGTCTCCTTATCTCAGGGGGTGTGTCCAAGACCAGGATCCATTGTCGCCCATGTCTTTGAGCCCCAATGCTGAGCACCGTGTCTGGAACTTACTTGGTATTCAATAAACGTGCTGCATTAAATTGAATCAAAAGTAAATACCAAAGAGCATCAGAATGATTCAGTAGCCAGGAAACAAGAGTGTCCATTCACACATGGCATCAGCCAATTATTATATCATTAATTCATTTAACAAGTGATTCTTAAGGCTTCTACTGACAGAAAGTTCCCATAGCAGGCGATCTGCCCAGGAACGTGTGCGACTCGGTGATTTTTGGCGTACATGTGGGCTTGTGGAACTCTGGCCCGTCACAGTCAGCTTTAGAATGTGTGCATAGCCTTCCCTGGCCAGCAGCTGCTCCTGACCTGTGGCTATACTCCCTTTCCTCCCGGCTGCCCAGCCTGACATCACCCCTCCACTCTGTCTCCACACATCACTGGGCATCTCCTGTCTAGGTGGGACTGTGCTATGTGCAGGAAGGAGAGAGACAGAAACACACACACACACAAGAGAGACACACACACACACACACACACTTCTCTCACTTAGCAGTGTTTCTATGGATCTCTGTACCATAGCATGTGCTGGTAGAATAGGAAATGTGAAACATCTGTGGAATACCATGAGAGAAAGCAGAGGAGGGCTCCAATCACGGGCCTATGGTCTAGAAATCACGTTCACACCAAAAATTGCACGATCATTCACAGCTGGCCCAGATGAGACGCAGCCAGGCTGTCCTTCAGCTGTAAGTGGAGATGCACACTGGGCCCTGTCTCCCGACACAATGCTCCCCAGCCTTGTGAAGGTGCTGGGCATGGTGAAGGACCACCTGGACGGGTGGATTTCACACCAGCGTGCCAAATGCAGGAACCCAATCATGAAAGACAAAAGAGGTTGTCTGAGTTCATGTGTGGGAAATTCTAAGCAAGGCAAACCACAGGGATGGAGGATTAGAGGTTGTCAGGGGCTGGGGAGTGGCGGGAGGCTGGCTTCAGGTGAGAAGGCCCCCCCCCCCGTGAAGTTCTGGGGTGTAGGGCCTGCTGGCTAGAGTGCTGAGTATACTTCTTGGACAACTACCAGAAATCACCAAACTGTAGAGTGACGATAGGGGGATGTTTATTTACTTTGATCAGAGAAGGACCACCACCAAAATCACATAGTCTCTAAGCTACTGTTTATTAACTGAGACTTCCCAAGGCCAAATACTGCTAAATGCAGCTCAGAGATATGCACCCATGGGGGCCACAGGCCACAGGGGCCAGCTCTCCTAGGCCTCATGGGCCCAGAAATGCAGGCCTGGCTGCGATGTCACCACCCACAGGATGGAGCCGGATGTCAGAGAGCCGTCACTCACTCCTTGCACCCCTGCCCTGTAGTTGGTTCTTTGCAGACCCTTAGACCCATCTGGCCCTTGTGACAGGCACTGTTGAAATGAGGAAACTGAGGCATAGGAGATGAAGTGACCTGCTCTTGCTCCCGCAGCTGGTAGATGGCCGGGCTAGGGTTTTGTGCTAGCAGTGGTGGGATCTAGCTTGTATTTGCTAGGGTGGTGCTGTACCACTTGAATCCCTCCTCTAGCCATGTGTGCATGTGCCAGTGCCAGTCTTGGGACTTGACTTCAAGGTCTGGACACTGTCCCTGAGCTTTTGTGTTCAAGGCTAGCACTCTACCACTTGAACCGCACCTCCACTTCAGGCTTTTTGTGTGTGTGTGTTTTAAAATTGGAGATAAAAGTCTCAAGAACTTACCTGCTCAGGTTGGCTTTGAACTGTACTTCTCTAATCTCAGCCTCTTGAGTAGCTAGGAATACAGGCGTGAGCCACCAGCATCTGTAGCCTTTTTCTTTCTATCTTTCTTTCCTTCCTTCCTTCCTTCCTTCCTTCCTTCCTTCCTTCCTTCCTTCTTTCTTTCGTTCCTTTCTTTCTTTCTCAGTTTACTCTTAGATAGGGCCTCATGCCAAGGGGTTACAGGTTGGACTACAGGTATGCGCCACCATGGTTGGCTCCAGAGCTGGGATTGTTAAAGAAGGTGGACCTGGCTCCTAAGTCAAGAAGATAGAGCCCCTGCACTCCCCACAGGGAAGACATAGGCGCTATCTATGCATTTACAGCCTAATCCCACTTCCAGAAATTCTCCTTGGCCTGAATTATGTTGGGTGTTTTTATTTAATGTTAGAATTTAGTACTCACTTCTAAAAATAGGGAAGTTTCACACTGGATGCCCGTTTCTGTGTCTCAGGGAAGGTCTGGGAAGGACCAGCAGTAACGATGGCCGCTGCTTTAGGTGGAGTAGAGCCATTGTGGGGGTTGCCACAGCTCCATCACCTGGCACCCCAGCCTGGGGATGTCCGTGACCCCAGGCGTCCATGGAAGTCCTCCCGCCCAACCCCCTCCCTCCCTGCAGGTACGGGCCCAGCCATGGATCATCACTGATGGGCGCCTCTGGCAGTCTTCCTCCAGGACACATGGCACACACGGGGTAGGAATCATTTCCTCGAAGGTCAGGAGGCTGGAGGCCACCGTGCAAGCGGGAGGAGAGCTGGATTCTGGGGATTATGGTGTCTTCTCCCCGCATCCTTTTCCCATGGTCCCTCTGTGTTTTACGTTTCTGTCCCAGTCTCCTCGCTGGTAGACAGGACGCCACCCTAACTGGGCTAGGTTCTTGATTAACCTAACAATGTCTTCGAAGGCCCTTTGGGTAAATGAAGTCACATTGTGAGGTCCTCAGAGCGGGGAATGGGTGTGCCAGTGCCCGTGGAAACCAAATATTGGTTTTCTCCCATTGGTATTTAGGGGCCAATTTTGAAGAGCTGCTTTCTGAAACGTAAATGGACATCTGTGGAGCGTGGCGCTATTGGTGCCTCCACTGAGTCACCATTTCAGTGTGTTCTTGGCACTCCAGCAGCCAGGGCTGCAGCCCACGCTAGCCTCTCGCCCATCACAAGAGCTGGGAACAGCTCCCTCCACCCCGAGAAGGCTTTGGCCACCCACTCCCTCACCCCTTGGCCAGTTCTGCCTTGTATCTTAACTATGGCTTCTCCTTCCTCTATTTCTGGCCTTTCCAGGCCCCTGTGACACCTGCTCCACCCAGGATTAGCCAGGCCCTACACAAGGGGCGTGGCTTCTGACTGCAAACCAGCCAATCAGAGTCTTTACCTGACCCCTTCACCAAGCATCCTTCTCCACCCTCCTGTCTCACCCCAGAGCAGACTCTGCTGCTCCTCCCCCAGGCAGTCCACCTGCCTCCTTTGTCCTTGTTCATGCTTTCCTCTGCCCCTCTGACCTCCGGGCCTGCCCTGCCCCTGGGTAAAATGGCATGTCCACCTCTTGGGAGCTGTGGTACCAAGTGAACTTTCCAGTGGCAATTGTCTCTGGATCTCTGGGCCTTGCCATAGCTACAGAATCGTAAAATCTCTATTTTCCAGAGCCAGGGCTCGCAGGGCCCCCCAGGTGGAAGAAGACCTTGTGGTAACAGCCTCAACCAGCCCCACCCTCCTCTCTCTTCCCCACCAGCGTCCCAGGCCTCCCTGGAATGAGCCAAAAGTATTCCCGTCCCTTCCCCAGGGCAGCTTCCAGGGAACAAAATTAAGTGAGCACAAAATGGAATCTTTATTTTAAATACAGAGAGGAAATAAAACTGGAGGCAGGGGACTTCACTGTTGGCCTTTCTACTGGCAAGTTTTACCAAGACACGTGGGTGGCCCTGGTCCAGGCCCTGACTGTGCGATGGGCCTCTTCCACCTCCCTGACCGGACCCCCCTCCCTCCCCACCCCCAGCCTGGCTGGTCCCATTGTGGCTGGCACTTGGTCACTGTTCAGTGACGAACAGTGCCAAGGAAACACCAATGAGGCAGAATACACTTAGAGTCCTCGCCCTCCCCTAGGTGTGCCTGGGTAGGGGGTTCTTGGAATCCCCCTTGCAGCCAAGCTTCTTCAGAGACACAGTGATGTTTCTTCAAGGGAATCTCCTTTCTTGCAGGCTGAGGAGTCATCTTGTAGTGTGCTCATGTGATTCATGGCCCCTGTGGCTTCCCGTTTTTGTTTTTTGTTTTGCTGGAGCAGGGTGGTTAGGCAGACACTGCTATACCTGGCACAAGGAGCAATGCTTGGAACTGACTAAAATGTGTGGTAGGCTAGCAGAGACCCAGGGACAGCTCCCCAGCTCCCTGCAGAGCAACCTGTCAGTCTGTGAGCCTCAGTTTACTCCTCTGTAAAACAGGCATGCTGGGAGTAACCACGCTCTGCTGTCAGTGAGGCCACACTGCCAGCCCCAGTGCCAGGCTCCCTCATAGCTAGTGTTCAGTACGTGGGGGTGGAGCATGGGAGTGTCGGAATGCACCCCAAGACTGCTAACCTTGTGAGGCGAGGTTCTCAGTGACCTCCATGAGCCAGGCGCAGGACAAAGGTCGTTCTAACATGGACATTGATCGGTTTCTGGAAGCTTGTGTAGTTCCAGCAAGGAACGCTCTCACATGAGCCAGGCGTACTGATGGTGGAGCATCCTACAGACTCATCCCACCCTTTGAACTATTGACCCAGGGCATGTTGTTTACCAACAACAACATCTTTTGTTTGTTTGTTTTATGCTGGTCCTGAGACTTGAACTGAGTTCAAGTTTGGTGCTGACCTCTGAGCTCTTTTGCTCAAGGCTAGCACTCTTCCACTTGAGCCATAGCTCCACTTCTGGCTTCTTGGAAATAATTGGGGATAAGAGTCTCACAGATTTGTCCGCTCAGGCAGGTTTCAAGCTGTGATCCTCAGATCTCAACCACCTGAAGAGCTAGGATTACAGGCATGAGCCATCAGCCCTTGGCTACCAACAGGTTTTTTTTTTGGGGGGGGGGGTCCAGTCGTGGGGCCTGAACTCTGGGCCTAGGCACGTCCCTCAGCTCTTCAGCTCAAGGCTAGCACTCTACCACTTGAGCCACAATGCCACTTCCGGCTTTTTTCTTTTTGCTTATGTGGTGCTGAGGAATCGAACCCAGGGCCTCAGGCATGCAAGGCAAGCGCTCTACCACTGAGCCACCTTCCCAGCCCCCACCAACAGCTTCTGGTAACACTAAGAGGGTAAGTCTAGTAGATGTGCCACGGGAACAAAAAGGGGGAAGTAAGAGAGCTATCAGGGAGTGAGAGAGTATGCAAGAATGTGCTTCCTTGACAGATTTTGTTGACTGTACACTGTGTTAGAAAGAACAGAAATAAAGAGAATATGAAAAAGAAGAAAAGAGCAAAGGATAGCAGGACAGGGTCATGGTCCAGGAATCCAGTGGGATCTGTCCTCTAAGGTCAGGCAAATGCTAGAATTAGTATAAATAACACACACCATCTTGAAGTATCCTCTGCTCTTGGTGCTTGTGTCAGTGGCAGACATCACTAATCAATCACCATACTCTTTCATCTAAGCACAAACAACCTCCGACTCTGACTCAGTCCAGGAGCCCAGGTCAGCACCACTGTCATGCTGGCTTTTCAGCTGACTCCCACCAGCTCCTGAGACGTAGAGGCAGAACTGGACAGGCAGGCCATCTCTAGAACCCAGACATTCAACCTCCTTGCACTACTGCTGCCAGGAAAAGAAAAAAAACAATCTTTATCAGTGAGCCGAGGGATTAAGAAGTCATGTCCGCAGTGATTCTCAGGACACTCGATTCAACCGAATTCACATTTCTGTGCCTGTGTGTGAGTCCTTGTCAAGGAAGAAAACGATGGAGGGAATTAAAATGTCTTGAAGAGATTCCCTTTTATAATTAAGCCTTCCTGGCCTGCTCTCCGTTACCCAGGCTGACACTTTACAGCAATAAACAGCGCCAGGCAAGGCCGCGCTCCTGTGTTCTGTCAGCCGTGAGGGATGGGGTGTCACACGGCGCTGCCTGCTGTGGTCAGCCATTTCCAGGACCTGCTGGAAATGCCCACAGCACCGGAGAGCTGCTGGGATGGATGCTGACGGGCCATCTGGGTGTCAGCTCTCGGTGGAGGTCTTTGAGGAAATTGGGCCTTCAGGGTGGCCGGAGGGAGGACGGTCCACTCCGCCTCCGGCGCGGGGCCCGTGGCCATGCGCTCTCCCTGCAGAGAAGGAAAGCCTCCTGCATCCTGCACACTGGGGTTGCTGTGAGCAAGGTGAAGGGTCAGGAATGTTCTCTATCCACAGTGGGCTGTGTGTGGGAGACACAGGGCTGCCGAGGGGCTGACCCGTGATCTCGGGGCTGCAGAGCTGGCCTCCACTTCTCCAAGCCTCACACCTTCCATCTAGAAAACAGGAGAAACATCCATCAGCCTCTCCCCCTTTCCTTCCCCCCCTCCCCTCGCCTAGCCCCTTCTCTCCTCTCCCTCCCCCCTTCTCCTCCCCCTCTCCTTCCCTCTCTTCCTTCCCCTCCTCTCTCTGATCCCCTCCTCTCTTCCCCTTCCCTTCCCTCTCCTCTCAACTCCCTTCTCCCCTCTCCCTTCCCCTCACCCAGAGATTGTTGTTTGCCAACAACAACATCTTTTGTTTGTTTCATGCTGGTCCTGGGACTTGAACTTGGGATTTGGGCACTGTCCCTGAGCTCTTTTGTTCAAGGCTAGTGCTCTATCACTTGAGCCATAGCTCCACTTCTGGCTTCTAGTGCTTAATTTCCCCTCTCCCTTCCCCTCTCCTCCCCTCCCCTCCTCCCTCTTCTTCTCCCCTCCCCTCCCCTCCTCCCTCTTCTTCTCCCCTCCCCTCCCCT
>NW_012267228.1:11886269-11964699 GCF_000151885.1 Dipodomys ordii
TTCCTCCCCACTCCCCTCCTCTCCCCTGTTTCTCCTCTCCCCTCCCATTTCTCCTCTCCCCTCTCCTTCCCTGTTCCTCCTCTCCTTTCCTTATTTCTGGCTCTCCCTCCTTCCATCCTTCTCACTCTTTCAAAATGTAGGGAAGGCCAGGTACTGGTGGCTCGTGCTTACAATCCTAGCTACTCAGGAAGCTGAGGTCTGGGGCTGAGGTTAAAAGCCAGCCTTGGCAGGAAAGTCTGTGAGATTCTTATCTCCAAACACAAAAGGCCAGAAGTGGTGCTGAGTCACTGGTGGTAGAGCACTAGCCTGGAGCAAAATAAGCTCTCCAGGACAGTGTCCAGGCCCTAGGTTCTAGCTCCAGGACTGGCACAAAGAAAACCAAAGTGGCAAAGATGGCTGCCACCCTCTGATCACCGCCTCCTGAGAAGCCGGGTCTCCCCTTGAGTCCCAGGCCTGCCGCAGCCTCCACTTAGGTCTTTTGGAGCCCTGTCAGTGATCCTCAGCGGCCCTGGAGCCTCAGGCGCATCCCAGCCCAGCTGCCCGCCAGCCTCGGTTCCCTGCCAAGGCACCGGTTGTGAGAGGCTGCCTTGGACCCTGTGATAAGCCCCTCTGCCAGGTGAGTGCCACACGGCCACCCAGTCAATGCTGTGGGGACCGATTACTGGCCCGAGAGATGCTGCTGTAAACCACTGAATGTTGGAGTGTGTGAGCATGCATGTGTACATAGTGGGGCTTGAACTCAGGGCACCTAATGCTCTCCCTTAGCTTTTTTCAAGGCTGGTGCTCTACCACTTGAGCCACAGCTCGACTTGTAGCTTTTTGCTAGTTATTTGGAGATGAGTATCATGGTCTTTCCTGCCCAAGCTGGCTTTAAACTATCATCCTCAGATCTTATCCTTCTGAGAAGCTAGGATTACAGGTGTGAGCTACTGGTACCCTAGCTCTGGAGTCATTTAAAAATTTTTTTGTTATAATTTATTTAATGATTTTCTTCTGTCTTTGTGGTACTGAGGAAATGAACTCAGGGCCTCAGGCATGCTAGGCAAGCACTCTACCGCTAAGCCACCTTCCCAGCCTCTGGAGTAATTTTTAACACAGAGAAAGACCAGCAGGGTTGGAGCTCATTTGTGCTGGAATGACTCCTATAGCTCATGGGCAGGGCGTGGCACATGGCAAACACTCAAAGTGCTGATCTTCCTTCAGGCTTTGTGATTGTATGCTGGGGTACTCTGGGGGACAGCAAGCTCTAGGTATCTTTCTTACTTACGCCAATGACTAGAGCTGTCTCCATCATAATCCCATTCTTAGAAGGGCATTGACAACGGAGACTTCCTCTGCAAAGGTTGCTAGAGTTCACCCACGTAGTTGGCAGAAGCCTTGCCTGGCCCCTTCTTTGTCTTGAAGTCATGGCAAGCTCCTCTTTCCTGGAAGATGTTAGAGCCCATGTGTTGCATTGCTGGCGCAGCTCTCCTCTTGTTTTTCCTTCTTGCTTTTGCCCTTGGGTCTTTTCTTTCACCCAGTGGCGGGGGCAGTCACACCTGCATTGGGGGAACATTCGCTGCCAGTGCTGGCCGTGGGCATGTCGTGGGATATTTGCCTTGGCCAGCAGACCCAGATCCTGTGGTTGCTTTCCACAGCGCAGCTCCCCAATCAACTCGTGGCTTGCCTTGGCTCCCTTTTCCTACTGATCATAAATCTTAGAGACTCAAGGTTTCTCATGGGCTGCTTTGCAGAGTGTTTTCAAGGAGAAGCTGGGATCTGTGAGATGGAAGGTCTGGAGCTGAGGAGGAGGCGGTAAGCAGCACAGTATCCTGCAGAGACCACAAATTTGGGGGTCACTAATTCAGTAATTCAACAGTTACCACCAACAATCTCCAGGCCCAGGCTAGGCACAGAACTAGACATATTTGGCTCTGATGCCCAGATCTTCAACACAAAATGTTATCTCAGATCCAGTCAGTGGAATGGGTGAAACAGTCCATGGTCTTCACAAGACACACAGGAAAGGGAATGAATGTCTCCTGTGCTGTTGGAGGTGATTTAAGTAGGTCCAACCACTTTGGAAAACAGAGTCTTCTAGAGATGAGCTTTTCTCTCCTAAGTGCCCAGGAAGAAATGTCCAAGGTTGGAATATTGTGCTGCAATGAGAATGAATAGACAAACATGAAAAGGGGTGATGATCTGGGGGAGTCTCACAAGGTTGCCAGAAGGATGTTGGGGAGAAGGAAATCAACTGTGCTGTGACTTGCTAGGGTTTTCCTGTGTCTTCCAAATGTACCCCCTCTCCTACTCCCTTCCCCCACCCCCGCCCAGTTGTGGGGCTTAAATTCAGGGCCTGGACACTGTCCCTGAACTCTTTTACTCAAGGCTTGCGCTCTACCACTTTGAGCCACAGTGCCGCTTCCAGTTTTCTGGTGGTTAATTTGAAATAAGAGTCTCATAGACTTTCCTGCCCCAGCTAGCTTTGAATCACGATCCTCAGATTTCATGCCTATAATCCTATGATTATAAGCATAAGCCACTGGTGCCCTGGTTCAGGTGCCCAATTTTAAGAGGCAAGGGAACCTTTAAGGGGTAGTTTAGTGGAAGGTGGTTAGACCACTGCAGTGGAATAATGTAGTTCCCACAGGACCTCAGCTCCCTTTGAGGTGTTATCAAAACAGCACATCTGACCTGCTGTCACACCTTGTGATTCCAGCTGTGCCCCTGCCATTGAGGCCCTCACCAGAGGCAAAACGCATGGGGCTCCCAGATCTGGAACCTTTACTACTACCACCACTCCCCCTCAACCAAGTTAAACAAACCTGTGTTCTGTATATGTGTTCAACTTCAAGTTCTGTGTTCTAGCAAGTGACAACAGACAGCCCTATGGTATGGCTTATTAGTGCAGACTGTAATCTAGGCACAGTGAGTGGCTGGCGTAGGTGGGGGTTAATGAGGGCAGCATGGAGGAGCCAGGCTGCTGTAGTGATGTGTTCTTTCCTGAGTGAGATGTGTGCATTTGTCTTCTAAGATATTCTGTAATAAAAGGCTAGCAAAATATGGGACAGGGTTGATTAATAAGCTACATTGGAGTGGATGAGAGCCATGTTGTGACTCACTGAAACACGCGAGCAGCGTCATATGGATAGCATGGCTCTTGTTTGTATTATGGATAAGAATGCTTTTTCTTAGATTCCAATGAGTGCTTTAAAAGAAAATCTGGGGAAATCCCAGCACTGTGAGGCAGATCTAGGCCAGCCTCAGCTGCATGAGGAGATGCTGCTTTGAAATAAATAAGAATATCTTAGTAAACAGAGGAAATAAATAAAAATCATGGGGAAATATTATTTTTCAGATGAGAAAGAGATAATACATTCCTGAAGAAGATTTTCTGTGGTTTTAGATGACTTGAAGTCACTTGGAAAATGGAAAAAAAAATGTTCATTTTTGTTTGGGGCTTTTTTCATTTTTCGTGTGTGTATGTGTGTGTGTGTGTGTAAATGTGTGGCTTGGACTCAGAGCCTGTGTGTGTGTGTGTGTGTGTGTGTGGCTTGGACTCAGTGTGTGTGTGTGTGTGTGTGTGTGGCTTGGACTCAGTGTGTGTGTGTGGCTGGGACTCAGTGTGTGGCTGGGACTCAGTGTGTGTGTGTGTGTGTGTGTGTGTGTGTGTGTGTGTGTGAGTGTGTGTGTGTGTGTGTGTGTGTGTGTGTGGCTTGGACTCAGAGTCTGGGCAATGACCCTTAGCTTTTTTGCTCAAGTGTCACTACTTAAGCCACACCTCCACTTCCAGCTTTTTAAATCGGAGATCAGCCTCACTCTGACATTTCTGCCTGGCTTCAAACTGGCTGCTTTGGAACCTCAATCCTCAGATCTCTGCCTCCTGAGTAGTTAGGATTACAGGCGTGAGCCACTGGTGCTCAGCCAGCTGCCAGTTCCTCGGTCATCCTGGAAACCCCCTCTCCAAAATGTGCCCCAAGGCCAGAGCTTTGGGGGAGAGAATGTAACAGCACCTGGGAAAAATGCTGCCTGCCGCCTGTCTCTCGCATTTACAGAACGTGACGGAGGATGGGTTTGCCCATTCCTCAGGAGCTGAACCAAGGGATTCGGTGTCTGCCTGAGAGCCGGGAGTCTCCTTCCTTCTCAGGGCCCTGTGCCAGGCAAACAAAGAAGCCAAGCCAGGCCCTGCCCTGGCTGATTCCGGCCTGGAGAGACTGCAGAGCGTTCACACTGTAGATTACCTTGCAGTAACTTAGAAACTGTAATCCTGGACCTAGCCAGGGGAAACCAGACCCAGCTGCTCACAGCTGGAAGAGCAAAGGCCTGCCAGGGTGCTGGGATTCCCACCCCTCCTTCCATCCACATTCCTGTCCCCCTCCCCCTCCCCAAGCACCTCAGTGTGAGACTAGAACCCCTAAGAGACCAGGTTAGAGGTGACTGGCGATGAGCCCACTGCTGCTGGTGGGTGCACACTCGAGAGCCAGGCTGGAGATGCCTGAGTGTCCTCCACTGCACGTGGCAGACGTGACACAAAGGTCCAGCAAGTGTCACTTAAGTGGGCCCTGGACAGCGAGCTACAAGGGTGCTGCTCGGCCCATGACAACTCTTGTCAGTCTAAGGACTTCAAGTGACCTCAAGGATGGCTAGGCTGGCCTCAGTCCCTTGCCCCCACAGAAGAGGGCGATTTGTCCAGATGAGCCCAGAAAGGCCGTGCCCGTGGTCATGAGGGGTAAAACCCGTGCTCACGGGGTGCTCAGTATTTCAGAAGGCCCATCCGACTGGGTGTGGAGTGACGCGTCTTGAAGGAACGCAGCCCTTTTGACCTCAGGAGTTTTGACTGAAGTGCAAATTTATTTACGAACCTTTAGCTCACTACATTTGTCCGAAGTGACAAACTTAACAGGTTTCCCCACACCATGCCAACACTGCCCATGCGCGAGCGTTGCCTCCAGCCATGCCTGTTTCACAGATGAGGAAGATGGCCTTGACGAGAGGGCTAGGTAGCTTCCAGAGCCACAGAGTTTACTTGGAGATGGCAAGGGACTTAGGTGGTCACAGCTGACCTGTCCACAAGGAATAAACTCCTGCCTGGCTCAAACCCACTTTTGTTGCGGGCTCAGGGTGAGGTGGGGCTTTAAGCAGGACTGACTTGATCCCCTGGAGTTTTTCTCAGTGAAGTCTACACGTGTTCATGGTTAACGAAAGCAATGTGCTGGCAACTAGAATGTTCTTAGAACCCTGGATTATCAGCCCAGCAAGACAGGAAATAACCTCCCTGACTGGGAATTAGAGTCTGGTGAAATCAGTTACTTGATGTCTATGCTTTGGAATAGTAAACGGTGTTCAAATAAGTATCACAGGCCTGTTTGTTGTCATGGAAAGGTGTTCCTGTCACAAAAAGGAACAGGGTGATTAGATTTTACACATTTTTCTCTTTCTGTCTTCGTATGTATATGTGTATAGAAACAATAGCTTAACAAGTTACTTTCTCTGGTTTGGGATAATTGATAGTTTCACCCTTCCTTCCTTCCTCTTTTCCTTCCTTCCTCCCTTCCATCTCTCCCTTCCTTCCCTTCTTCCTTGTGGTATTAGGATTTGAACTCAGGCCTCATATTTGCTAGCTAGGTGCTTTACCACTTGAACCACACCCCCATCCCTTTTGGACCTTATTTCTTCAACAGGATTTCATGCCAGGTCCGGCCTGGACCCCAATCTGCCTATTTATGTTTCTTACATAGTCATGGGGACATGTGTGCAGCACCAATTAGCCGTTGATTGAGATGTGGGGGAAGAGGGCTTGCGGTTTGAGGCCAGCCTGCCTGAAGCCACAATTTTCCCAATATCTGCTGCCAGGGTAGCCAGGATGACTGTTCAGGGCCACTGTGCTTAGGTATTTTTTTGCATTTTGCCGACCTTTCTGATTTAGGGATAATGAGCATGTATTCCAAGTCTAATTGGAATAACAGGCTATTTCCACTTGCAGGGAAAAAAAAAACCTTTCTCTCTGACACATAGAGGGTGGGGTGTGGCAAAGGCACCTTGCTTCAGTTTTCCTGTGAAAGCGAGAGAATGGCCCACAGGTGCCAAAGGCTGTTCTGTGTCCTTTGGAGCCCCACGCTCAAAGCACGGCCCACCCAATCCCCCTCCCCCCGGAGGGGGCCTGCTTGGTACAGCAAGCTCGCTTAGCCAGCACTGAACTGTGGCTTGCTCCACGGTGTGTGAGCACTCATGTAACCCACTTAGCTCTGAGGAAGCCTGAGGGGCAGAGGGGCTGACCGGCCTGCCCCAGCCACAAGGCTGCTGGCTGGCAGAGGGGACCTTCAGATTGGTGTTTAGCTGTAAGCCTGGGAGCCCAGGAATCTGAATTTTTACACACTCCTGATGTGAGCCCTGTAAGGTACCCTTATCTTGAAAGTATCTCTTGACTTTCAGCTGTAGGCATTGTTTTGTCAGAAGGAATCTGGCCCAGGGCCAGTGGCTCATGCCTGTAATCCTAGCTCATTAAGAGGCAGAGATCAGAGGATAGTGATTAGAGCCAGCAAAGACAAAAATAAAAAAATGGGACTCCATCTCAACCAATGGCTGAGTGTAGTGGCACATGGCTGTCATCCCAAACTAGAGAAGAAGCATAAAGGCTGGGTGCAGTCACACACACACACACACACACACACACAGTCACCCCAGTGATTCAGGAAAACACACACACACACACACACACACACACACACACACACACACAGTCACCCCAGTGATTCAGGAAAGCACAATTAGGAGGATCACAGTCCAGGCTAGTCCAGACAATCAAATGAGACCCTATCTTGAAAATAACCAAAAAGAGGCTGGTGGAGTGGTTCTTTGGTAGAACACCTGCCTAGCAAGCTCGAGCTCCTGAGTTTAATTCCCAGTACCATCCAAAAAAGGAAAAATGTTATGAATGAATTTAAGAGCCTATACTGATGTAAAATTCTTCTAAAACTGTTCGACATAGTTCATAAAATCTGTTCTACATATTACTTTAATGGAAGTTGTGTAGAAATGTATGAGAAAATGTAAGAGTTTCAAAGGCTGGAAATGAAACTAATATTTAAATCTTATTTAAGACATAATATCACTCAACCACTATTCCCAATCCATTTTTTTCTACAAAGGATGAAGTAGGCTGCAAAAAAAAAAAAAAAGCACAAATTAACTATTAAAGCAAAATCAGCCCGAAGCCAGTGGCTCATCCCTAGCGATTTAGTAGGCTGAGATATTAGGCAGGAAAATCTGTGCCACTGCTATCTCCAATTAACCTTCAAAAAACCAGAAGTGAAGCTATGGCTCAAGTAGTAGAGCACCAGCCTTGATCAAAAAAGATATGGGATAGTGCCCAAGCCCTCAATTCAAGCCCCGGTAATGGCACACATACAAAACTCAATACCAGCATGGTGTCAGTGGTTCACAATTGTACTCATAGCTACTTGGAAGGCGTAGATCTGTAGGATTTCAGTTTGAGGCCAGCCTGGACAGAAAAATTCATGAGGCTCCATCTCTTCTCATAGCTGGTATGCCTGTCATCCCAGCTATGAAAGGAAAGGAACATAAATGGGATGATAGAGGTCCAGGTCAGTCTGGGCAAAAACCCGAGACCATCTCAAAACTAACTAGAGCCAACAGGGCTTGAGATGTGGCTCAGGCAGTAAGTGCCTGCCTCGAAACTCTGAAGTCCTGAGTTCAAACCCTACCTCTACCGAGGAAGAAGTGAAAGAAGGAAAAAGGAGGAAGAAGAGGGAAAGGAGGAGGACTGGGAGGAAGAAGAAGCAATGGTAGTAGTGGTTTGCTCTGCATGGGCTGTGAAAGGCCTGTGTCTCTGTGAGATCATCAGTATGAAGATGTGCCCTGTGATTCCTGGAGTTAAATCACATGAAAAGTAAGAAGTAGAGAAGACTGACTCCCTGCGTGCTTTGCCATCCTGACCCAGTCTCCCTGGTCTTCTTTGGAAAACTCCTTTGGAACAAATTCTTGCTCAGAATCCCAGTTCCAAACTGTAGCTGTGCTACTTTATCTGAATGGAGACAAGGGGACAGTGAAGTAGGAACACTGGATCTAGTTGGCACCGTCTTGGCCATGTGGTGGATGATAGAGTATTGGGTTTAACTGGCACCATCTTGTCCCACCTCCTGCGTGATGGGCATGCCTGAATTCCTGGAGGCAGGGGCGGGGTCTTGGATGATAGATTACTGGACCTGTCAGTCCTTGTGCCTTGAACTTGGGAGATTGCAGTTTCCTGTGACTCTACCCCCTGACCCTGACGCTATTTAGATGCACACTAGCTCAGGCGCCATGATGCCATGCCTCCGGTGTTCCTGACTCTCCTCCAGTCACCATGGCTTCCCACTTCAGCTCTCTCTTTTTCCTCTTCTATTCTCATGGCTCAGTTTTCTTTTCTTTTTTAAATACGGTTTTTATTGTGAAAATACTGCATAGAGGGGTTACAATCACATGAGCAAAGTAATGAGTACATTTCTTATCAAGCATTGTTGCCTCCTCCTTTGTTTTCCCCTACCATCCTTTCCCTCCCATCTCCTCAAGTACATCACACACCCCCCCCCACACACATGCCTAAATTGTAAAGTTCATTTTTTGACATAGCATCTTGTACATCTCGTTGTTGCAATGGGTCCACCTGTATCCCTATTTAAACAATTTGTTTTTTCCCTTCTCCTCCACAAATTATACCAACATCCCTCCGTGGGGGAGGGACATACAAAGCAACAAAAAAAATCATGTGGTACCTTATAAATACGTTAGAAACAATAGCAAGAAAAAAAAACAGTTGTGTCCTTATCTTGGGGTTCATTTCGCTTAACATCATCTTATCTGACCTTTCCTGCTTGTCTCAGACACATACTAGTTATTGCAAATAAGGGAAACCATGGGGCCTATGTTTCTTTGGGCCTGGCTTACTTCACTTAGTGTAATGATTTCCAAGTCTTTCCATTTCCTAACAAATGGGGCAATGTCATTCTTTCTGATGGAGACTAGAATTCCATTGTGTATATACACCACATTTTCTTGATCCATTCATCTACTTAGGGACATCTGGTTTGATTCCATATCTTAGCTATGGTAAATAATGCTGCAATAAACATAGTTGTGCTGGTAGCTTTAGTGTGGTATTATTTGTGATCATTTGGGTAAATGCCCAAAAGTGGGATTGCTGGGTCATAGGGGAGCTCTATGTGGAGTCTTTTGAGGAACCTCCATACTACTTTCCAAAGTGGTTGAACAAGTTTACACTCCCACCAACAATGCAGTAAGGTTCCCTCCTGTCCACATCCCCTCCAGCATCTGTTGTTATTAGAGTTCTTGATTATAGCCATTCTAACTGGGGTGAGGTGGTATCTCAATGTTGTTTTGATTTGCATTTCTTTTATGGCTAGAGAGGTTGAGCATTTCTTCATGTGTCTATTGGTCATTCTTATTTCCTCTTCAGAGAAGTTTCTCTGTAAGTCTTTAGTCCACTTATTTATTGGGCAGTTGTTTCTTTGAGGATTTGTTGTTGGGGGATTTAATTTTTTTTTTTTGTCGGTCGTGGGGCTTGAACTCTGGGCCTGGGCGCTGTCCCTCAGCTCTTCAGCTCAAGGCGAGCGCTCTACCACTTGAGCTACAGCGCCACTTGGGATTTAATTTTTTGAGTTCCAGGTATATTTTAGATATGAGACTCTTGTCCATTGTATGGCTAGTGAAGATCTTCTCCCAATTCGTGGGCTTTCTATTGATCTTGCTAGCTATGTCCTTTGTCATGCAGAAGCTCTGCAACTTCATGCAATCCCATTTGTCCAAACTTTCTTTGATTTATTATGTTTCTGGGTCTCTATTAAGAAAGTTTCGGCCTGTGCCAAGGAGACCTAGGGTTTTTCCTATTCCATCCTGTAATGTTTTCAGGGTGTCTATTTTGACTCTGAGATCTTTGGTCCATTTGGGGTTGATTCTGGTGCAGGGTGATATATAGGATATAGCTTTAGTTTTCTACAAGTGATTAACCAATTTTGCCAGCACCATTTACTGAAGAGGCTGGTTTTTTTCCATTCTGTTTTTTTATCTCCCTTATATAAGATTAGGTGGCTATAAGTCTGTGGGTTCATTTCTGGGTTTTCAATTATATTCCATTGGTCCTGAGGTCTGTTCTTGTGGCAGTACCAAGCTGTTTTGATTACTATGGCTTTGTAGTAAAGTTTGAAATTTGGTATTGATATTCCTCCAACACTGTTCTTTCTGTTAAGGATCATTTTTGCTATTGGGGTCTTTTATTGTTCCATATGAATTTTTGGATTGCCTCTTCTATTTCCTTGAAAAATGAGGTTGGAATATTGATAGGTATTACATTGAATTTGTAGAAAGCCTTGGGAATTATTATGGCTCAGTTTTCTAACAGTGTTAAGTGTATTCGAGGGACTGCAGGTCTTTTTGACAGGAGTCTGCTTGCAGAAACCGGCTTTCTAACAATGACTCCCAATTCAACCTCTCAAAGTGTGGTATCTCTGTTTCTTGAGATCGAGTTACATGACAACAACAGAAATATGCACAATATTCAGGGTCTCCTACAGTCCTTTCTCTCTTTTTGAGGACTCTGAAACAAGCTGAAGAACATGGTCTAGAAGCTGGGATAGTTGAAAAGAGGAGTTGTAATTACCCAAAGGCACCCAGCCTGTTCATTGCAGTGTCTATCCAGGATGTATCGATTCAGCCTTGGACTGCTGACACTCTTATTAATCACAGTGGCCAAAGAGCACTGTGTCAAATAGGTAATGGAGACATCATCATTTTTGCACGTTGCAATGCTATTCTCCAATGTGTTAGTCAGCTTTCCATGACTGTAACAAACACCTGTGATAACTGGATGATAAAGAAAAAAGGTTTATTTTGGCTCACCTTTCTAAAGGTTTGGGGATCGTGGTCTGGTTGGCCCTGTTGCTTCTGGGCCCTGGGCTCAGGGGTTGTAGTACAAGGTGGCAGGAAGTGGGAGATGGGACAAACTAATCAAGGTGGTTGGGAGGTGACAGAGCCAGCCAGGAAGGGGCCAGGTCTCCAACGTCCCTTTAAAGGACACACCCAGATGTGATGGAAGGCTTTCTGCTGAGCCTTGCCTTTTAAAGGATCTGCCAGCCCTCAGTAGCACCACAAGCTGCCGTCTATGCCAAGAGCCTTTAAGGCACATTCTGGTCCAGTCTGAGGCTCCTCTCATAGTTGAGCTGTCCAGAGCAGCTGAAGCACCTCGAGTTTGGAATCCAGGTGGAAGTCAGACCCTGCTAGGGATGAAGTGGTGTGGTCCGTAATTTCATCTTGAGGCTCAGTTCCTTGTCCCGATTGGAGGTGGGGCTGGTGGGAGGAGCTGTGTGTTGGGGCAGAGCGCTGGGGGATGAATTCAGACCTCTCTCTCTAGATGTGGGGGGAGGGTGGGTAGCTGTGGGGGGTGTGGGCCCATAGCTATGCATCCGTCCTTCCACTTTCCCACCAGGGAAGGCGCAGAGGCTGAGCAGAGGAGCGGCTGCTGTTGGAATGTCAGCACTGAACCCCCAACAAGTCTCCTCACTAGTCACCTGGGCTCAGGGGTTCGGTGGTCACAGATGGTGGGCCAGGCAGGAGGCCCCAGGAGAGCTGCTGTGTGAGCCTTGAGAAGGGGAAGCCAAGGCTCCAAGGAGGCAAATCACCAATGGTGCCTTCCCCGCCTTCCTGCCACTAAAGGTGTCCTGGTGGACACTACAGCCAGGCTGCCACCTACAGATAGCAAGAAAGACACTTGGTCATGTAGTCCCTCTATTTGGGTCTAAAAAGACCCCTGTTGAGTGACCATGTGGCCCCTGTGGGTGACAACTGGGTGAAAGACCTCGCTACAAGCCCAGTCACCCAGGACTCAGGTTTCCTTTGTCTCATTTTACAGATTAGGAAATTGAGGCAGGGAGACCGGTGTGTCAGTACTTAGCCAAAAGGGGCTGAGTAAAGAAGGCCTGGGGTCTCCTTCCCCAAGGGAGCAGACTTTACCAATACAATAGCTGTCTACCGCAGAAGCATGAAACCTTAGCTCTGGTGCTTTGAGTCGGGACGAACTCCAAGGCCGGCTTTGTACTCCTGCAGAACCACATTTCTCCACGTTTGCTTGGTATCCTCCCTTCCCTAGGTTGAACTCCGCCAGCCAGCCCCCACTTCCTGCCTGCCACCCCTGGGAGCTCTTCTTTAATCAACCACTTGCACACAAATCCTTCGCTCCTTCTGGGGACGGCGCAGTACCGCTGGGCGCACGCTTCCCAGCTGCTCTGTAAATATTTGTTGCTTGAGTGAACGAATACATGAATGGATGAGCGAGTGGGGGAAAAGCTCCGGCAGGTGGAATCGGAACAGGTTATTATACTAATTACAGGCTGGCTCCTCTTCTTTCCCTCCACCTCGGAGGAATAGGCTGGCCTCTGGGGGAAGATTTCCTCATTGTGCAGGCCATAGGAAAGTGAGCTCATCCCCCAGGGAAGAGGATGGTGCTCAGGACGCAGAGCCCTAGGGTGTGGACAAAGGTGATTGGACATCTGCAGTGTCCCTTGTCCCTTGAGCAGCCGGAGGGAGTGACCATTGTGGGGAATCCAGCCACCTTTTGACCTCAACTCCAGTTTAATTCACTCTTTCCCCTCCATTAGCCAGCGTAGGGTTGGAGGAGGCAGGAGGAAGGATAACATATTTTATTTTCGTGGCATTTTTTATTCCCGATGACCTGCTGGGTCAAACTGACTTTCCTTTCATGAATTATGGATTAGAGGAGCACTTCTGCCTCCTTAGTGGCCTTTTTTTTGGGAGGGGGGTTGGTCGTGGGGTCTGAACTCTGGGCCTGAGCGCTGTCCCTCAGCTCTTCAGCTCAAGGCGAGCGCCACTGCACCACTTCTGGCTTTTTCTGCTGATGTGGTACTGAGGATTCGAACCCAGGGCCTCATGCATGTAAGGCAAGCACTCTACCAGTGAGCTACCTTCCCAGCTTCCCTAGTGGCTTTTATGGAAACACTAAGCGAAAGATCTAGCATTTCAGTTAAACATTTCATCCTTTGCTGTACAATTATCTTTTTTTTTTTTTTTTTTTTGGTCTGGTTCCTGGGGCTTGAACTCTGGGCCTGGGCAGTGTTCCTGGGCTCCTTTTGCTCAAGGCTAGCATTCTACCACTTGAGCCACAGTGCCACTTCCGGCTTTTTCTGTGTTTAATTGGAGCTAAGAGTGTCGCAGATTTTCTTGCCTAGGTTGGCTTTGAACCATGATCCTCAGATCTCAGCCTCCTGAGTGGCTAGGATTCTAGAGGCAGCTGGCTCAAACGTCATATTTTTAATGGTGGTTTGTTCCATATGTGTTGGAGGAGCTCAGGCTCCTCAGGGTCTGGGAAATGCCCAGCCCTTTCCCCATTTGTGATGCAAGGGAGGACCACGAGCCCAGAGTTGGGAGATGACAGGCCCAAGTTCACACAGCCCGTGAGTGCAGGGCTATGAAGGCAGAACCAAGCTGATGTAAGGCTGGGTCTGATGGTGCAGTCCTGTAATCCCAGCCCCGGGTAGGCTGAGGTAGGAGGATCAAAGCTAGCCTGGACTCCATAGTGCAAAGATGGACATGTATTTCACGTGTATTTTGAGTGCAAGGAAGTCTAGAGAGGGAATCTAGTTGCCATGGCTGCAGAACAAATTACCATGCAGCCTAGAGGTATACAAGCACGTGCCAGGGGTGCTGGTGAATCCTGGGGACTGGGAACTCGGTGGGGCCGTGGGGTAGCTTCTCTCTGCTCCACAGTGTCAGGGACCTCAGCTAGGTTTGTTCTAAGAGACATGTTAACATGGCCTGTCTTCTCTTACAACATGGCACTGGCTCTAAAAAGACAGTCCTGAGAGAGTCCCAGAGTGGGAAAGAATGATTGCTGGACACTTCTGTGACCCCAGAGTCACATAGTGTTCACAGGGCGTCACACAGCATCACAGTGTCACCAGTGTTAGAGTGCGACAGAGCATCACACAGTGTCACACAGTGTCACACAGCATTGAATAGCATCGTGCTGTCACACAGTCACATGGCATTGAATGACATCACCGTGTCACCTGGCATGCATGGCATCACAGCAGCACACCGTGTCACCTGGCATTGCATGACATCTCAGAGTCACACAGTGTCACACAGCATTGTGTGGCATCACAGCATCACAGGGTCACATGGCATCTGAGGGACTTGATTGTGGCCCTGGGAAGGGACCTCAGAGTGTCACATGTACTGGACAGTTGCTTCTGCACTGAGCTGCATCCTCAGCCCTTGGTCTCCTAGATTAAAAGCTGCAAGAGCGTAGCCTTGAGACACTGATATCCAAGCTTCCTGAAACAAAAAGTACAAGGATAAGTAAGAGAAACGCAGAGACAGAAAGAGAAAAGAGGGAAAAAATGGAGAGAGAGGGGGGGGAGGAGGGAGAGAGAGATTCCCAAGGCCTTAACATTCCTCAGCAAGCTTATAAATGCCCACTGGGCACGGTTGTGTTAGAGCTGGGCATTGGCACTCACCACGGACGCGCTGAGGGCCCTGGTAAACAGAGGGAAGGATAGCATGGAGAGTCCATGGGAGATGTTGAGCTGCAGTGTGCAGCCATGCTGCTATTGCTAGCCACAGGGGCAGACACATGCCTGCAGTCCATGCTGACTCCCCACCCCCGATGTGGCCCCACCATGGTGATCTCGTTGGCCAGACAGCCTTTCACAGTCACTGGAGTTCTTCTTCCCTGCCTCTCCTGTCCTTCCCAGCATTTGGGTCTCCCATATCCTGGGGGGCTCTTGTGATGATCTGCAGGATGTGACTGTTTCGGTCTAAATCCAGAAAACTAGTTTTCTCCTATTGGGTATCCCATTTTCTTCCTTTCTTTCTTTCCTTTACAAAGTGTATTCATTACTTAGTGCTGCGCAACAAATCGGTCCCAAAACTTAGCAGCTTAAAACCATAAAGATCTATTAGTGCCACCTCCCCCAAGCATGTGTGGTTAGGGATTGGGGAACATCTTTGCTGGGAGGTTCTGGCTCAAGGTCTCTTGTGAGATTGGCCAGGGACTTACCAGGAGACTGGGGAACAGAAGTCTTGCTTCTTCTTTTTTTTTTTTTTTGTGGGGGGGAGTCTGGTTGTGGGGCCTGAACTCTGGGCCTGGGCCGCTGTCCCTCAGCTCTTCAGCTCAAGGCTAGCGCTCTACCACTTGAGCCACAGCGCCACTTCTGGCTTTTCAAACCCAGGGCCTCAGGCATGCAGGGCAAGTGCTCTACCACTGAGCCGCCTTCCCATCCAGAAGTCTTGCTTCTGAGATAGAGCACTCATGGGGCTGTAGGGAGGAGACTGGGTTCTTGCCATGGGAACCCCAGAGCTGCTGAGTATCTGGACAAAGTGGCAGCCATGCCCCTACCCCAGTCCAGTGAGTGATCTAGGAGAAAGGAAATGGGGAGCAGTATGAAATTGACTGATTATACACCTAAGCTGTATTTAGTGGAGGCCACACAAGGACACGGCCACCAGACGGTCCAGGGCTCACTGGACTTCATCTTGGAGGATGGAAACCTGTATGGGGAATGGCAATTGCTTCCAAGTCTGACGGAGAAGCTCTCCTCCCAGGAGGCTCCGGTGTCTCTAGCTGGCTTGGCATCCCTGAGGGACTGTGACAGTGCTCCTTCCTACACCTTGTGCTTGAAGGGGCCATTTCAGAGCTGGCAGTGAGGTCTGTAAATAGACTAGTGAACTGACTAAACTAATTTGCTGGTCTACAGCTTCCTGGCATGTCTGGAGATTTCCTAATAACTACTAGCTTCAGGTTGGCAATGTGCCAGCCTGGCTGCCTCTCCAGGACCCCAAGCAGACCTGTGACAGCGCCTGAGGGGTTGGTGTGCGGGCCTCTAGGTTTGACATATCTTTGAGTGAACCTCTTTCCTCTCTGTACCTCAATTCTTCCATCTGGAAAAGTGATGATAAGGGGCTGGGCATGGTGGTTTGTGCCTGCAGTGCCAGCTACAGGAGAGGTATAGATAGGAGGCCTTAAACCCATCCAAGCTGGTGCTGGATCTGAAAAAATAACCAAAGCAAAAAGGCCTGTGGCATGATCCAACTCAGAACCCATCGCTCTGAGTTCAAACCCATTACCCTCAAAAGAAAGAAAAGAACAGGAAAGAGGAGAGGAAAAAAGAATGGAAGGGGACTGAAGTTCTGATAGCCCTGGTCTTTCCTGCCACGCAGGCTGTTTGTGGATATGATGCAGTGAGTCACCATGACCCAAAGACTGCCCGTGGGATGCTGGGGGTGGGCACGGTGTCCCCCAGGGGACTCTGTGCAGACTCTGCAGCCCTGTGCGAAGCCCAGGCAGCCTTCCCTCGGCTTCCTGCGCTGCAGGCTCGCAGACCATGCAGCTGTCCAGGGCCCTGGGAGATGCATGCTTTGCACATGCCGTCAGACATTCCAGACAATTCTATCTTTGGAGCTGTTTTCTAAGTGAAGTCTAGTGGGGCGGTAGAGCACGTGTTGGGGGTCACAACTCACTCTCAGTGGCACGCCCAGCACCCCGGGCTCCCCAGAAGCTCTTTCCCTGAGACTTGGCCACCCAGAGCTCCCATAATGCACAGCACCGACTGGTCCTCATTCTCTTGTCATTCTCGGTGTCCTGTGTGAGGAGAGGACTGTGGCTTAGGGCCCCTTCCATGGTATGTCTCAGGCCAGGGCAGGCTGGCACTTCCCCGACGGTTGCAGTCTGATGTGATCATCTGCCTGGTGTAGTTGGGACTGCCCAGGAGAAGACGAGATTGGCTCTGTCACCAGCCCAGGATGCTCACTTTCACTTTGACAAATACAAACCCATTCCACCTGCAGGACTTGTCAGACCCTGGGCTGGTGGCTCCTTTACCTCTGCTGCTGTATCCTTGACCCTTCGCTTAGTGACTTTGTCGGCTCTGAATGGTCACAGGCCTCAGGAGGGGGTCAGTAAGGTGGTACCCGCCGTGCAGGTGGGCAGACACCATATCTCTGCAGTTCATGCTGTTTCCCCCAACAACCTCAGGCTCAGTCCTTGTCCCACCCGCTGCTGTAATCCAGGTGTCCAGTGAACACTGGTCAAAAGACTCCCCAACAGGGGGCTTCCTGCAGAGTACCCACCCCTCCCCCTCAGCCAGGGACCCCTACAGAATCAGTGTCCCCCAGTGCTTAGTTAGCCTCACAAGCTGGCAGGGCAGGCAGCAAATATCACCAGTCTTGGCAGTGTCTTCTCATTCTTATGTTCCTGGGGACTTGGTGTCTGTCTGTCCCTGCCAAATAGTGGGCAAGAGACTCTTCTAGAATCCCTACCCCTCCCACACACGCACAGGCCAGGCCAGGGGCCATAACTCACTCCCCACCCCCCACCCTCACCCCCGCCCAGCTCCCCTGTCCTTAATTGGGCCAATCTGTCTGCCTGACACCTTGCACTCTGGCTCATTTTCTTCACAAAGCCCTCTCCTGTCACTTGACAGATTCTCAGCTGTCATGGGGACATTTTTCAACGTGTGTTCTTCCAGTGATTTCCCAGCCAGGTTTTGCTCTTCTTAAACCCACGGTGGTTTATAATTTCCAAATGATTTACCCTGTTCCCCACTCATTCTCTCCCTTCCCCTTCTCCCACTCTGTCCCAAGTCCCCCTGCCCCTGTGGCACAGACACGTGGGTGTGGGGTGGGCGGGGGTGGGGGATGCTGTAAAGTGGCCTCGCTTGTTCAGCTGTATGGAAGAGCACAGTCTTAGCTGGGGTTCTCCCAAAGCTGGCGTGGTGGAGAGGGAGAGGGGAAGGGAGGCTGGGTTGTTCTCTACTGGCTCCCGTCGCAGTGTTGAGGGTGGGGACAAGGTAAGCGAGCCTTCCTCTCCTTCCTGCCCTCACAGCTAAGTAGCCTTTCTTGGTTTGAGAGCAAACTGCTTGAGGCAAGCTTCCAGAACTATCTGCAGTATTCTCTATTAGCTTCACTGAGATCAGGAGTGAGGAGGTGGCAGGTGCACACAGATTTTCTGGCCACTTATACACACACACACACACACACACACAGAGCTCCCTGAGTTTGAGTTTGAGTCTGACACACACACACACACACACACACACGGCTACCTGAGTTTGAGTCTGTGACACACACACACACACACATACACACACACACACACACCGCTCCCTGAGTTTGAGTCTGTGACACACACACACACACACACACACACACACACACACACACACGGCTCCCTGAGTTTGAGTCTGTCTCTTCGGGCACAAACTCCTTATTTGTTTGTCTTCTTGATAGCCTCTGAGTTTTGAAGGATTTCTGCTTTCTGAAGTAGGCTCTAGCCCAGAGGAACTCTCACCAGACTGTCGGGTCCTCGGAGGGAAAAGGAGGCTAGCCAGGCAGCACTAGGGTAGGTGTCTGTCTCTGGCAGTCAGCCCATGTGAGGAGGGGTGTTGGTGCCCCCAGATGTGTGAAGGAAGGGTCTGGGTCTCCCTGGGGCTTCCCAGCTGTGAACATATTTGGGTGGGTCCTAAATACAATCCAGATGAGGGGTACACATGATGGGGGAGAAAAGCCGGAAGTGGATTGTTTTCATCAACTGGTCTGTGGTCTGTCTGGCGGGGTTCCTTCCTGCTATTCTGGGTGCGTCTCTCAGATCTCTGCTCACTCTGCTGTGGAAAGATCCAGGTTGATGTGTTGGTCTCACCAACCCCTTCTCCCAGGCTCCCGTCTGCCCCTCATCCTGGGAGGTCTGGTGTGGAGCTGGGAGCTTGGCCACTTCCTGATTTCTCCCACCTTCCAGGGAGCATCATGGCAGCACTGCGGCCCTGGAGACAAGTGTCTTCTGGAACATAATGTGAGCAGGGGTCCTTGGATAGGCAGCAGGCAGACAGGACTGGAGAGGACAAGCACGAAGTCAAGCCCCCCCGCTAGGCTATGGTGACACTACCTGAGGACACAGTAGAACTGGAGGTGGAGATTCTCCTGAATTCCAAGTCCCCTGAGGTGAGACCTGACCTCCCCTTCCCAGGCACAAGTCCCCCCCCCCCACCAATCACCAGCTCCAGGGGTTCTGGTCAGGGGTCATCTGCTTGGTTAGAACTGAAGTACCCTCTGCATTCAAGGAAATTCCCCACCCTGGCGCTCTTAAGTATATGAGGCTGGTGGAGTTCTTTCTCTACTGCACTATCTGGTTCTCTCCTGCAAACTTCTAGAATAGACCTGAACACTATTGTTCAGCCAAGCAACATGCTGCCTCGTTCCCCTTTCAAGCAGCTGCAATGCCCATAAGCCACTCTCTGGAGCATTCCCCCTTTGCCAGAAGCTTCCACTCCACCAGGTCCCTGTGCCTCTTGGTTATATAGGTTGAAAGGAAGGCAGCTTTCTATTATTGTTACCAACACCTGAGATATGTCATCTTGTACAGAGAAAAGACTTATGTTGGCCCACAGTTTTGGAAGTTTCTATAATGAGGCTGCATATAGTGGGGCCATGCTGTTTATCTCAGCCAGGAAGAAAAAGAAGGCCAAAAGATCAGGATCCCACAGTCCTCTACAAGGACACACCTCCCAATGACCTACACCCTCACACTAAGCCCCGCCTCTTAAAGGTTCTACCACCTCCCAACAGTACCCTGGCTTGGGGAGCCAGCCTTTCACAATGAGCCTTTGAAGACTTTCCAGATCCAAATTACAGCAGGGTGTGGTGATGCCTAGACAATTTGGATACCTTTAATACTCCCAGATGCACACAGGGGCTTCTTAGTGCTCCTCTCAGGAAAAGGATGTGTGCCTAAAGTATATAACTGTGGGCGGGAACTTTTTAAAGAAAAGTGGCATTTCCTTCTACTCTAAATGTAAACCTTCCCCTCCCCTTTGCTCTGATGGTATCAGTAGCTTCTGTGACTTGATTGTCCATCAAAATCTGACATATTTGCATGGTACTTGAGGTGGTCACAGATAGCTGGAAATGACATTGTACGCTCGTTTCGACTTAAAACCTCCAGTAGTAATTAGACCCGTTGCTAGATCTTGTTATTTTTAATGTGTTCATAAAGAAGCGCTGTTTTTACTGTATCATAAATCCATTCCATATGTCCATCGCTGTAGAGCTGATCTTCTCTATGGTCACTTGCATTTTATTTCGTTTGTTTAAAACCATGGCCATGCAAAGGAATCTGCTCCTTACCCATCCCAAGGGCTACACTCAGAGGAAAGGTTGGGAGCTAGGCTCCATGCCTAAAGGCCTGCACTGGGGTGTCATCCATGACGCTAGACTGCAGGAAAAGTGATCTTCAGTCTTACCCACAGGCAGGGTGGGCCCAGGCCACTGTCTCCAGGGACAGTCCCTGTTCACTCTAGGTGTCTGCATTTAATTACTCCTACTCCTCCCTTCTGCTTTAAAATCACCCTGGCTTGGTAGAGATAGAGTGGTCACCATACATATTTGTGATTGAGATGAGGTGATGTGTGTGTGCGTGTGTGTGTGTTTGTGTGTGTGTGTGTGCTTACTCAGGCGCTGCCCTGGCTGGGAGAGGGGAATGGGTAAAAAACAGTGAGCCTGGAGAGCGCAGACCTTGGAAAGAGAGCAGGAGAAGAGAAGGGACACTTGTGGGAGAAGACATTTGTTCTCTCCTAGACACCCCAGGACCCTGAAGTAGAGTTCTTGACTACACTGGCCTTGGTTTGAGGGGATCTCAAAGCAGACAGATGACCTGTGACCTATGTCCATGTGCAAGCAACTAAGCTGGGCTATGAGCTTGGCTTTCATGCTAATAGGGAGAAAGACCTGGGTCAGAGGTGAGTCCCCAAGGAGTGTCATTTCTCTCTAACACCTGCTGACCCCTGACCTTCCCACAGCAGACCCCCTCCCAAGCAAAAGGGTCAGTGTTCCAAGAGAGGGGCATTCAAAGAATGGTCAGCTTCCTGACCAAGTAGCCAAGAGGCCACCCAGAGCTGGAGCCATTTCCTCCCCATACTGACCCATGCCCCTACCTCCCCCCGCCATTCCAGCGCTGTCTCCTAAACTTCCCAGCTTCCTTGAGCAGACTCCTCATCTGTAAAATGGCAGTGCTAATAGCATCTGTCAGGCAGTGTCCCCACAGGGAACACACACCACACACCACACACAGACCATATACAAAGGGGCTGGGTGCCCAGGGAGCAGAAGGGAATGTAGCTTCTCATAATCCCGCTTGCCCCTGGCCAGGCCAGGTAGCAGGAGCCTGGGACATGGAGAGAAGGCTCCCGTGAGAAACTCAGTAACAGTAGAGAACGGTAGAGAACTGGGTCCAGCATGAGACAGAGGGGCCCAGGGAAATAATAACTGGTCTCAACTTCCTGCCTCCAGTGTCTTCCCTGGCTTGCCATTGGTCTAACCAATGGGCAACCAGAGGGGAGGAGACACATGAACCTGGTTCTCACAGGTTAGCCTAGGCTCAAGCTGTGTGGAGAGGGTAAAGGAATGGAGCTGGAAAGACAGAAGGCTATCCTCACCTGACTCCCTGGGGCAGATTATAGAGCCTTATCCTGTCCAGTACTATTCTTTGTTCTGGGCCTAGTCTATAGGATTCATTACAAGGTGTTGAATGAGCAAATCAATGAGGGCACGCACCTTTACCTGCTGGCAGAAAAGCCTCCTGTCCATGCTATAAGCTCCTAGGGAGAGGCATTGAGGCCCACTGACTGAGGAAGGTGTTGGGTAGAACAGGTGGGCTTGCTTTGGGTGGAGCGTGGGTAAAAGAGACTTTAGATGTGAATCTTCAGATGGTACACATGCTCACAAATGTTGCACACATCTGCTCAAGTCTTAATTGAGGGACAGAATAGGAACTTCTTGGTGCCAGAAGAGCCCAGGTTCTCCAAGTTCCTTTGGATCTTTTTGGTCTTCTTTGTCATTCTTGATAGGTTTTCAAATTACAGAAGTAACAGAAATCTTTTGTTGGAAGTGGTGCTGTGGCTCAAGTGGTAGAGGGCTCGCCTTGAGCTGAAGAGCACAGGGACAGTGCCTAGGCCCAGAGTTCAAACCCCATGACCGACAAAAAATATATATATATTTTGTAAAATATATCAGGCATTACAAGTAAACAGAATAAAAGCCAGTAAAAAAAATTTCATGCCTATAATCCTACTTACTCAAGAGGCTGAGATCTGAGGATCAGGGTTCAAAGCCAACCCTGGCAGAAAAGTCTGTGAGGCTCTTATCGCCAATAAATTACTCAGAAAAAGCTGAAAGTGGTTCTGTGGCTCAAGTGGTAGAGCACTAGCCTTGAGCAGAGGCTCAGGGACATTACCTAGGCCCTGAGTTGAAGCCTCAGGCCCAGCAAGATAAATCATTATTAATATCTTGATCTACACCATTCTTGGGCCTTTCTTTGTATCAGGACTAGAAGAACTATCAAGTTTTAAGTACTTACTTTATTGCAGGTATTACACGTATTCACTAAGTTCCTAGTATTTTTTTTTGGGGGGGGATGGGTCCTGTCCTGGGGCCTGAACTCTGGGCCTGGGCGCTGTCCCTCAGCTCTTCAGCCCAAGGCTAGCGTTCTACCACTTGAACCACAGGGCCACTTCCAGCTTTTTTCTTTTCCTGCTTATGTGGTACTGAGGAATTGAACCCAGGGCCTCATGCATGCAAGGCAAACACTCTACCACTGAGTCACATTCCCAGCCCCCCTAGTATTTTTAATAGAAGCACAGATTAAGGACAGATCTAGTGATGTGTCCAAGGTCAAACTGCTATTAAGTAAGAGCTGGAATTTGAACCTGGGTAGGCTGTCTTCAGAACCCACAGTGCTAGACAAGTTGATTGTGAATATGTCACAAGATAAAAAGCTTGCCCACCACCCCATGGCTCCTGGATTCTAAGTTGTGTGGTGCTGGCCCTCACTGTCTTAACCCCTCCCAGGCTACAACAGAAACGTCTTTTGACCAGGCCAATTGAGAAATGAGCATTGAACCACAGCGCCCTCTGGCCCCTCCAGCAACTCTGAAGGGCTCATTCCAGCAGGGTTGACCTGCTGCATTGAAATTCGAGATGAACTCTTATTGGTGGGGGTACTGTCTGGTGAACTGTCACTCAGCTATTGAGGAGAAAAGTAGAAGAGTAAGAATGCAGGTATGGCTTCCACCCGCCGGCAATTCCCTGAAGTTCAGGAGAGCCATACCCAGAAGGCATAGTGTCCCTGCAGGGGAAGGGATTTTCGTGATGGTGAGCAGGTGGAGTCTGTACCTCTTCCCTCCCTTCCAGCCCCCTCCCCTGATGTCACCTGGAGCTAACTAACCTGACACAAGGCCAGGCAGGATTTTCTGTGTGCCTCCACTGAAACCCATTTATCTTCCTGCCTCTTCCCTTCTATGCTAGGAGATGGTTATGAGCTAATCTTCACTCCGAGTCAAGGGTTAAGGACTCTTGAATTTTCACACCAGCTTTCAGTGCGGTAAATCCAGCACCACACACACACACCAATAACCGTCGTCAGGCAGATAATGTTGAGGAGGACTGAGCAGACCAGAATTTGCACATTAAGCCTGCGTGGATATTCTTTACTCCCGAGAGGATATTTACTTATATCTATTTTGTGCTGAAACACATTGCCTCTGGGTCTGTCTTTCCATTTTCTGCTCACTTTTAATAAATAGTAAATACAGATAAATATGTCTCCACAGGGAGAAAACCTACCGCAGGGCAGAATGATAAATGCTAACCATCTCTTGGAAAACTAAAGGCCCTACTGGAGCTTAGCTCTGGTGGCTCATGTCTGTAATCCTAGCCTCTGAGGAGGCTGAGATCTGAAGATTGAGGTTTGAAACTCTGGGGTAGGAAAGTCTATAAGATTCTTTATCCTCCAGCAAAAAGCTGAAAGTGGAGGTGTAGCTCAAGCGGTAGGGTGCTGGCCTTGAGCAGAGAATACCAAGGGGGAGCCCAAGGCCCTGAATTCAAACATCAGTACCAGTACACATTAAAAAATTTTTTAATTTATTTATTGCCTGTCCTGAGGCTTAAACTCTGGGCCCAGGTGCTCTCCCTAAGCTTTTGTGCTCAAGACTATTATTGCTCTACCACTTGAGCCACAGCTCCACTTTGAACCTTAATCCTCAGACCTCAGACCCCCGAGTACCTGTATTCCACAGGCATAAGCCACTGGCACCAGCCCAGTACAAAAAATGTAAAAGGAGGGAAGTTAGGAAGGAAGGAAGGAAGTTAGGAAGGAAGGAAAGAAGGAAGGAAGGATGGAGGGAAGGAAGGAAGGAAGGAAAAGGAAAAGAAAGAAGGGAAGGAAAGAGAGAGGAAGAGGGAGGAAAGGAGGGAGGGAGGGAAGGCTGGAAGAATATCTGGAGAAATGGCAACCAGTCCACCAAAGGTGTATTAGAGAGTGGGCTAATCCGTGGTGGGTGACTGGCACTCAGTCTCCCGAGCCAGGGACAAAGGTGGGCTTGGACATGGCATGAGAACTGGGCATGTTGACTTCTATCAGCTTTCACTGATGCTTGAACAGTATTTTCATTTTCTGCCCCTCTGGCCTGCTGTGCTTGTACCCTAAAGAGCTCCAGGCACCCGAGGAAGCCTTGACACGGTTAGGTTTTTTAAGTAAGAAGCACACCACGCACGTGGTATTCAGGTAAGGGGTAGGTTTATTCATCGTTCTGGCTGGCACCAGGCCATGTTGGCCCTCCATGAGGCTGGGAAAGGCCTGGGAAAGAGCTGGGAAAGAGAGCAGAAAGAGAGCTGGGAAAGAGAGCGTCTGGGCCTGGGCTAGGCCTTATCTAGGGTATGGGTGGAGAAAGGTGTGGTCACATCAAATTCAGGTGTGACCTCGTGGATGCAGATGTGACATCTTCCAGGTGTGCCAGTGGCCTAGGTAACACAGGTACTGGGTGAAAACTTTGCTGCAAGGAGGGTGGAGTCTGCTTTTCATCCAGGAGCGGCCCTTACAGACACAGAATCACAGGCCTCTGAGGCTGAAGACAACCACCACACTCAAAAATGGTACAACTCCAGTGCATACCAGCATCGGCTTCAGGTGCTTTCGGTATGGAAAGGGTCAGATTAGCAGCTGACTTTTGTCATGGAAGAAGTGGGGTCCAGGGTTTTCCTGGCCTTCAGATTTCTCAAGAAAAGCCAGGCGTTGTGATTTTTATGTGAACTTTCTTCATTTGCAAATGTTGACAATGACTTCCAACTTGAAAAAAAAAAAAAAACCAAACCGTATGAGCCAATCAAAGCAAATCCTCATGCTGGATCTAGTTTGCAAACAGGTTACACAATCCAATCTAACCTAAAGGCTGATCTCGGCTTTAGATTGTTCCCACTAAAGGCAAACTCCAAAGATGATTCTGATAGGGGGAAAGTGAATGTATTCATTAGGAACAGGCTGTGTTGAAGAGTCCCCAAATACAGTCAACACTGTAACTGAAGGAAGGGTGGCCCTTTCTCCTTTAATAGTCTAGAGGCAGGTAGATGGTCCAGGATCTCTTTGCTGGGTGAGGTCGTTCAAGGACCGAGATTCCGTTTACCTTATTGTTTCAGGTTGTCATTATCCATAGATCAAAACTGGCTCATAAGTTCCATCTGTGTGTCCTAGCTGGTAGAGAATGAGAAAGAGACATTCAGACCTTTGAAGAGTGAGGTCCTATATTACAGAGGTCACATCCTCTCATATCTGGCTGGTGAGAACTTAATCACATGGTCATGACTAGCTGCAAGGGATTCTGGGATTTCTCGCTCCTCCCACCTCCCACTGCTGCCATTGGGCACAGGAGCAGCTTAAACTTGGGAATTGTATTTGCAAAGAATTATTAGCAGGTCAATATGAGAGGGCAGAAGAAGTCTCTGCCATAATGAAAGAAGGATCTAGAAAGACAGTTGGGAGACCAGCCAGAGGTAAATTCTACCCAGGAGGGGCTTGTTCTCAGTGTGAAGCAATCCTCTTTTTCCTCACATACTTTTGCTATTGACAGGGAGTGAGGAGTGATGTCCAAACTATCAAGGGTTTTGTTGTTGTTCTTTGTTTTGTTTTTGTGAGGGACAGTACTGAACTCGGGAACTCAGGCTTGCTAGGCAAGTGCTCTACCACTTGAGCCATGCCTCCGGCCTGTCTGTTGCTGTTTGATTTGAGATGAGGTCTTTCTTTGTGGATCTCGAACTCCTGGACTCAAGCAGTCCTGCAGTCCTCCTGTCTCAGCTTCCTGAAATGCTGTGGCAATGGGCATATGCCACTATACCCAGCAGTTCCAAACAGTCTAATTGCGGTTAGGTCTCATCCCTGGCTCACTGGAGCTACCACACAGGTTGGTCCCATCAGAGAAGCCAAGAGACTTAGCTAGGATTTGAAATGAGGCCGTCTGACTACAAAGCTCACACCCTCTTCCCTGCTTCCAATTTCCTTATGCCCGCCGCTTCCCCAGAGACAGAGACAGCAAACCTACTGGGTTGTTGAGAGGGTAAACAACGGTGATGGATGGAGTTCCTCTGCTAATATGAATGCCTTATTGTTGTTATTCTTCATGCCCTGACAGTATTCGCAGCCTCTGCCACAGCGCTGCCTCTAGCTGGTGGATTAAGGAAAGTCAGAACGCACAGCCCTAGTGGAGAGTCACACGGGGACTGGAGTTAATGAAGGGTGGAAACTCCACCTGTGGCACTTGGCTTCACTATTAACCTGGACAAGGCCATTAACTCTCTTGTAATTAATTGGCTTATTCCGTGACACATTGTTGCCCCACAAATGTGCATCTAGATGTACCCCACATTAAACAAACCCAACTTATAAAAACAGACTTGTTGGAAAGGTAAATGACAGGAGGTAATTGTTTAACCACAGGAGACTCTTCTTCTTTTCAGAAGAAGACTTTTATCAAACTGCGTTGAGAAATATGCTGAAAGAGTCTAGAAGAAAGGGAGGATACAAGCATTTCAGTTCTCTTTTAGTTCTTCTGGGAGTGTTCTAGAATAGCTTAGATTCCCAGCACTCTGTAATGATGTCACAAGGCACTGATGAAGTTGGGATTGGGTTGAGGGTTGTTTGTGGGGGACATATTTGAGGTGTCTACCAAGACCCTAGCTCATCTTTGAGAATCTAGCCACTAACGCACTGCAGGAAAAACTGTCCAGTTTTTCCTTGACCTGCTATCATAAGATAACCTGCTGGGCATAGCAGCTCACCCCTGCAATACGAGCTACTCAGGAGACTGAGTTTGGGAGGATCGTAGTTCAAAGAGAGCCATGGAAAAAAGGTTGGGGGGAAGCCAAGCACCAATGGCTCATGCCTGTAATCCTAGCTACTCAAGAGGCTAAGATCTGAGGATCATAGTGCAATGCCAGCCCAGACAGAAAAGTCTGGAGACTCTCATCTCCAATGAATCACCAAAGGCCAGAAGTGGGGCTGTGGTCCAAGTGGTAGAGTGCTAACCTTGAGCACAAAAGCTCAGGGACAGCACCTAGGCCCAGAGTTCAAGCCCTAGGACTGGCGCACCAAAAAAAAAGTTTGGGTGACTTCAGCTCAACAGAAAAAAGCTGGCTGTGGTAGTGTACACTTGTCATCTTAACTATTGTGGGAAGCATAAATAGGAAGATCAAAGTCCTGGCTGGCCCTGGCGGAAAAGTGAGACCCTATCTTAAAAATAACCAAAGCAAAATGAGTTGGATGTGTGGCTCAAGCGGTAGAGCCTGCCTAGAAAGCAGCCTTGAGTTCACATCCTAGAACTGAGCTTTAAAAAATAAAAAATTAAAATGTATACTCCTGACCCAGAAGCAATGTATGAGTCCACGGAGCTGGAGTTGTATTGCCAAACAAAAAGAAGAACAACTAACCATCATCTAGTCAGCTTCCACCTTACAAGTGGGGATTAGATGCCAGGTTGGGCAGGGGTTTCAATGCTGTGCATGCTCTGAAGAGACAGAAAGTTGGCCTCTGTAAAGAGACAGCGGAACAGGCTGGCCGCTGGGTAACCTGGCTTTCCTCTTGTTGGATGGGTATCCATGAAATTAGCTCTTCAGTCAAAACCCCATTGAGCTCCCTCCTCAGAAGGAGTTGTAAAAAAGCTTCATGCTACCCACCTCAGGCAGAAATGAAGACTCATCTCTTTGCTACAATTTCCTCTCCAGGGACCCACTTGATTCAAAGAAGCCTGTTTGTCCTGGCTACTGATGGGGAAGGATGTGGTCCACGGAATATATTCCTGCAAGTTAAATGAGTGATGTGGATCTGGTGGTTCTTGTCAGACAAGAGAGATGCTTTGATGCAGGCCCAAGGAATAAACTGTCTCCTTGGAGCTAACCTAGCACGGCCTCTACCTTCACTGAAGATACAAAGTCTTTGCTGTATTTCTTTCCAGGGTAATGGAATCAATAGTACTACTACTACTACTAGTAGTAGTAACATTATTATTTTGCTGGTCCTGGGGCTTGAACTCAGGGCCTGTGAGCTGTCCCTGAGCCTTTGTGTTCAAGACTAGTGCTCTACCGTTTGAGTCACACTTCCACCTTTTTTTTGTAGTTTATTGAAGATAAGAATCTCATGGACTTTCCTGCCCCAGCTCCAATCTCCTCAGGTCTCAGCCTCCTGAGTAGCTAAGATTACAGGCATGAGCCACTAGTAACTGCCTTGACTCAATTCTTGCTGAGCAGGCTAAGGTGAAGCAGGTAGAGAGAGGTCTTCAGGATATACTAATGAAATTTAGTGAGTAAAAGCAGAGCAAGGGCAAACCCCTCACTAAGGCCTCTCCAAGCCTGGACTCATTTCTGTTGCTTGCAACTAAATGAAGCACACAGCACAGCACAACACAGTAGGCCTCCACTTGCTTGACTCTCCCCTTGCTCCTGAATTTCTACAGGAAAGAGAACCTTGTCTGGGTCCATGGAACCTTGGGCTCCTTGTCTCCTGATTTTCTGTATTGCCTGTTGGAAATCTACCCTATTCAGGGCCTTGGCGACGGTGCTTTGCACACTCGTAGGTCTTTATGAACCGAGGGGCTCGCATTCCAATGTCATGAGCTTCTTATGAAAGGGATTGATCATCCCTGACCTCTTCTCATAATCCCTTCCTCCTCCTTAATCCCATCTGGTTAAACCACTTCTAGCAGCTTGTCATTTCCCCCTTTGGTTCCTAGTGTCACCTGTTCAGGCTTCGTGGCACATGCCAGCCATTGTGCGGAGCGTCACAGAGAGCATGCTGGGTCATTGTCATAGGTCCTATGCTAGTGACACTCCTCATTTCGTAGATGGGGAAATAGAGATGCCAAGTTATTGTCTGACTCTGCGGTCTGAGGTCAATGGCACCCTGCTTCTCTCCCACTCTGGCTTCCCTGGGTTTCTTCCCACCATTTTCACCGCCTGGAAGAGAGAAGGCCCAGGTGTCCTGCCTGGCAGCCAGGCCTCCGGAACTTGGCTTTTCTCTTTCCTCCTTCCCTTCAAGCCCAGCTGCCAACCTGGAACACAGCCCTTTCCAAGAAAGCCCAGGAGAGAAGCCAAATGTTGACTCACCTGCCAGACTCCGGGATGCAGCAGCCAAGATGCCTCCGGGCCTGTGCAGCAGGCGGCTTGGCAGGGCTGGCCCCTTGGGGGCGGGGGCAGAGGGGTGGGGGCTGTGGCAGCTCTGTGGGGGCAGCTTCAAAAGGCCAGGCCTTCTCCTTCTCTCCTGATGCCTCAGATTCCAGAGGCTAAAGAGATCCATATGAGCCCCTCTCCCCACAACCTCCTTCGGTCCTTTGGCCCTGGAAGCTTCCCACTGAGGCAGCATCCTAAGAGTGCCCTGTGATTTTTTTCCCTCTCATACCACCCCGGTGTGCATACCCCACCTCCAGTCGTTTTCAGGGTTGTGGATGTGATGGATTTTTACTCCTGTGATTAGCTTGTTCGTGGCACAGGTGCCCGAAGCGAAGGAGATTATCTAACCCAGAGCTCTGATCTAACTCATGGCCCTGATCTAACCCCACAGCTCTGATCAAATGTAATGAGCCGGATCTAACCCCGTGGGTCTAATCTAGCCCATGAGCCTGATCTAAGCCATGGCCCTCTTAAAGCAGAGCAGAAAAGGAAGAGGGAGGATAGAAGCAGAAGAAGGATTTGTTCCATACTTTCTGGCTTGAAAATGGAGGTAGCTTTAGGCAAGAAATGAGCTTCTTCTAGAAGTTATACTAGCCTAGCTGACAGCCAGCAAAGCACAGAAAAGCTTAGGTCTCCAGCCACGAGGATTCAATCTGCCAGTAAGAAGAACACACTTCTAGGTTGATTTTTGTTCCCCCCAATACTAGGGCTTGAACCCAAGTTCCCCCATTTGCTAGACAGGTGCTCTATCACTTGAGCCATCAAAGAGCCCTGCAGACATTTTGGGGTTTTTATATTAATGGTAGGGTGTTACATTTTTGCCCTAGTGTAGTCTCTGACAAAGATCCTTCTCACTATGCCTCATGGTACCTCAGAGTAACTGGATGACAGGTGTGAGTCCCTCTGTTGGGCCCTAGATTCTTTCTCAAAGCCTTCATATTCTCATTCAGCTTCACTGACAGTGTGATCTCAGACTTCTCATGGAATCCAGTGAAGCTCATGTGGACTGCTGGCTGATAGAACTGTGAGCTAATGAATGGTGTTGTTTTAAGTCTTAAGTGTGCCGTGATTTATTAAGTAGCAATAGAGAGTGAATACACTTTTGATATTGAATAGCTAATAACAGACCCGTGTCTGCCTAACCTGACACAGTCTTTCTCATGGGTAACCACTCTGTTCTGGCCTCAGCCCAAAGATCTTTTTTTGGTGGGGGGGAGGAAGGGGTGGTACTGGGTTTGAACCAGGGCCTTGGTGCTGTCTCTTAACTCTGTCTACTCAAGGTTGACACTCTACCACTTGAGCCACAGCTCCACTTCTAGCTTTTTTTGTAGTTAATTGGAAATAAGAGTCTCCTAGACTTTTCTGCCTCGGATAGCTTTGAACCACAATCCTCAGATCTCAGCTTCTGCACAGCTAGGACTTATAGGCATGAGCCACTGGCACCTGGCTTCTGCCAAAAATTTTCCATCAGTCTTGTCTTCTTTTTGTCTTGCAGACCCTTCGATCTATAAGCACCTTTTTTCAACTCTCCTTTTATGATGCATCCAGCTTTTGACTTGTCTCACCCAGCAGAGCCATGCCTCTTCCTTCCTGTGGCTCACAATCATGGGGCCCAGATCTTGGCAGACCCAGACATGAGGAGTAGACCCTTCTGGGTAGAGGGTGGCTGCCTACTGCTTTAGCAGCTTTAAACCCAGACACAGACAGAGAGGGGCTCCACGTGAAGGCCTAACTAGGAGCAGACACTTCAGTTCTGGCCATCTGTGGCCCACTGCCTTGCGTATTTCCATATGTAACACAGTGTCACATGGAAAGACTTTCCAAGCCTGCTTCCGACTCAATTATGCTAAGAAATCATGCCGTGGACTACTTTCTGGGGAGCAGGGTTTTGTTTATTGTTCAAAGGTTTGAGCAAAGAATGAAAAATGGATGTTGCTAATGACTAGGGAATTCCCAGGAGGTCTCAAAGGACTTACAGACAACCAGGCCTGGAGTGCTTAAGATGGATGGATTTCAAGTCAACTGGAGCTGGAGGCCAGCTCATCCTTCCCCGTGGGCTTCCCCAAGGACTAAGATGATGTTTCTTTTTCCCGTCACACATTTACCATAGCACTGTGTTCTTGTTAAATGTACATGAGTTCTTGTTAAATGATCATTAATATGGCCACTCTACAGCTGTCATATATATATAATGTTTGTGTGTATGTATATCTGTGTATATGTGTGTACGTACGTATACGTGTATGTATGTGTGCCTGTCTGTGTGAGTGCTCATCATCACCATCATCATCATTGTAGGAGTAGTTAGTGAATATTTGAAAGATCACAGTCCCACATTGCAGAGGAAGTTGCCTCAATTACCTGTCTTAGTTCTGCACTCATGGTGTGTTCATTAACATAATGAATTTCTAAACTGTTTTTTTAATTAATGGGAAGAATGGTGTCCAAGAAAGGTAAATAGCTAGAAACGTTTCATGGTGCTTTTCTGGCCTGAGCACTGCACACAACTCTAGCCAAACCAGTTGCTCTTCTCTTAGAAAGATGGCAGCCTTGGAATTTTAACCAGTCCTGCATCTAGACATTTATGGGCTGATTTTATCACCCAGATGACTAGGTCAGCTAACTACTGCCATCTGCCTCCAATGAACTTTTTGTACAAGGACTGTCAAGTATCTAAAGAGAGAGCTGAGATGTCCTGGGTTTCCTGAGTGGGCACTGGGGCTGTTTATGTGCATGCAGCGTTGGTTCCTTGTACAGTGGAACTTCATTTGAAAGGGGCTCTCTCTAGATGATCCCACCTGGTTAAAGGAGTCAGAGAAGGAAACCTGCAGCCTTCATGGCCTTCTGACTGTTGCTGGGTGGGGAAGCTGTCATCCTACCCCTGGTCATTTGAACACCTTAGTTTAGTTTGAATTGTCTTAAGCTAGTTTGCAAAACCGCTTTCATATACATAAGAGACTTACAAATCTGGTCCAATATCTTCCCAGTAAAAGAAAGTCATAGATCTTTCTAGAAGCAGGGTGGCTGATGTAAGGAGGATTTGAATGCTGCTGGTCTTCTTTCACTAGTTAAGTGATCTCGAGTGAGTTTCTGAACCTCTTTGAACAAGCTTTGTCACCACCAAAATAGGTATAAGAATACTTGTCCTGTGAGTTGTGTGAGTCAAGAAAATGGACTTGAAAACATTCAGTAAAATGTCTGGCACGGGCATAATCTGTATTAAGTGAGCCAGGCACTAATGGCTCATGCCTGTAATCCTAGCCTAACTCAGGAGGCTGAGATCTGAGGATCGTGGTTCAAAGCCAAACCTGGGGCAGGAAAGTCTTTTGAGATTTTGGCCCAGCCACTCATAGGGGCTGAGATTGCATTGTTGAGACCCCTTACTCTTGGGCTCTGGCAGCTTCCTAGAACTCTTAAAGGGTCCAGGGCCTGTAGCTGTCCTGACCTTTCCTAGGCCTTTTCTCTATATACTTCTGTAGTCCTTCCTTGTCTTCCACTTATTGTAGTTTCTAATTCCAGTCACTCCCTGAATCTTTTCCATCATTCCCTTACTGCTTATAGCCACCATTGTCACAACAATTTCATGTTACCAGCTCAGCCTGCTCTACCCAACAACAACCACCCCACAGGTAAAGACCACTTAAGAGAAAATGTCTCAACTGATTCCAAAAGGGAATCCAACAGCTTGGTTATATAGTCAGGAGGGAGTGTGTCATGCAAATATGGTGATTACAACTTGCACCAATCACAACACAACTTAGACTTTGATCAAGACCAATCACAACCAATGGTAAGTACAGCCTTCCATCTGTCAATCACAGACATTTTGCTGAGTCACTAAGGGAGTGTCCTCCTTTGGACCTGATTGAAGACAGTCTTTGCCAAGTTGGGAACTGCAAGACCTGGCAAAGGCTGGGTTCTTTGGAATAGGATGCAGGAAGGGTCATCTAAAGTTCAGAGGCATAACTTGACCTGGGAGTGAAGGATTCTGGTGCTGATGCAGGGTGTGACTGGAACAAAGCCTCCTGAAGTAGGAGTGAGGTCTTCAACAGCCCATGGTTACTTAGTCCCTTACAGGTAGAATGCAATTCCCTTTGGGCAGTTCCCAGCTCAAAGCTGCAGGCAATAAGGTAAAGGTGTGTCAAGCAGCCTGCTCCCAAAGCTTCATTTATTCAAAGAAGTAAACAAAGGGTGCTTGCAGAAAAAGACTTAACAAAGCTTTAACATTCTCTATGACATTAGCAGTGTTCTACAGTGCTTAACCTCTGCCCCAATACTCTAGAAATATGTGGGTCACCCTGGTCTGTCTCAGTTTCCAGGAGTCGGGATGAGGTCTAGAGGAGGTAAGCCAAAAAGATAGTGCTCCCAGAGAAAGGGTAAAGCTTTTTTGTTTTTTAAAGAGTTAAAAAGGTAGACCTGACAATGTCTAGTATGTAATTTTTGTACCATGGTGTTGTAATTTTTGTATATGATGTTATAAATACCCCACAGTTTGTCCTGTTGCTGACATGGAATGCACTGGAAAGAAAAGGGGTGGAGGGGTAGAAACCAGGACCAATGGCTCACACCGGAATCCTAGCTACTCAGGAGGCTGAGATCTGAGGATCACAGTTAAAAGCCAGCCTGGGCAGGAAAATCTGTGAAACTCTTATCCCCAATGAACCACCAAAAAGCCAAAAGTGGATCTGAGGCTCAAGTGGTAGAGCACTAGCCTTCAGCACAAAAGCTCAAGGACAGCACACCCATGCCCTGAATTCAAGTCTCAGGATAGGAACAAGAAAAAAAAAAGTTGGGTAGGTTAGTTAGGGTCCAAGTCCCCTGGAGAACATCATGGGGTGGAAGGCATTACTTGTTTAACAAGTAGTAGAGACCAGAGGACAGAAAATCCGCTAAAAATTCCACTGCATCGAACAGAATGTCCCACCTCCATGCCTCCTAGCTGCTCATCATCTTAGTTGGGGGGCGGATACAGGAGACAGACCCAATTGATAACTACAGTACCAGACTGCAGACTCAGTGACTTGGCAGGTCTTCTCTAATTGGTTGGTTGTCCTATTCTTCACTTGCATAGAGACAACCAATCAGAGCACAGTGCAAGGTAGGGTTAGTGTGTGTGTGTGTGTGTGTGTGTGTGTGTGTGTGTGTGTGTGTTTAGATTTGATGAAAAGCTCATCTTTCTTACCTGCGTATATCTGGGGAGCCCAGTACTATCCTACTGCCTAGCTCAGAGGGCTGAGTTCATAAAGATGGTCTCATTCCAGATTCTTCTCTGCATGTTTTGCCATGGGCTAACATCCTCTTGAAGCAGATTGTGCAAGTGATTTAGAAGAGAGGTAAGTAGGGCAAACAGCTTCCCTTGTTTGCCTGCCACTAGAGGTGTCCCAAGAAGAGTTAGTGGCCCCATACAAGGGGAGATAATCTAGGCGGAACTACTAGCAAAGAAGAAATGTAAACAAGGTACCCCTGAGGATGGCGGAGCTCATCCCTCTGTGATCTTTAGGGGGCGCTCTAGAACATGTCACTCTAGGGCCTTGCCCCACAGGTACAGGTTGCCCCTGCCTGATAGAGGGCTGCTCCTGTGGGCACTGGCTCCTCTCCCAGAGGCCAGCATACTTCCTGTAGCCCAGGAGAAGAGACTTGGGACCTGTAAGCCACTGAGATAGGGAGAGAACACCAGCAGCTCTACTATGACAGAAAAAAAGGGAATATATGCAAATATACAAGAATACATATATGAATGAATATATGCATATGCATAGTGTTGGTAGTAGTGCTTTGGGGTGGTGAATTGGAGATAAGAGTCTCACAGACTTTCCTGCCTAGGCTGGCTTTGAACCACAATCCTCAATCTCAGCCTCCTGAGTAGCTAGGATTACAGGCTTGAGCCACTTGCATCGGACAATCTGTGTATATTATTTTTTAAAAAATAAAAATATCCTTCTACTCTTGATTTACTGGGACCTTGATTTTTATAAGGTGTCTAAAAAAGAAAGCCTGCCTTTCTAGACCACAAATCTAATACTGCTGTCACTTTGAGGGAACCAGGCTCAGAATTAGCCTTGGATTAATAATATCACAGACCGGTCCTAGGAATGACCAGCATTGAAGCCGGATGAAATGATACTAACACTAAATAAGCAGGAGGAAAAAATGCTTCGGATGAGTTGTTAGCTGGATTCAGCTCAAAACTGCAGAACGGTCAGAAGAAACTAATAAGAAAAGTCTGGCGATTGCAATGCTTTGCAATTCTTGGGGCCTGCGGTCAGCCCGGCTCCCCACAGGAGCCCTCGTGCTAATCCCCGGTGCTGACAGCGGCCAACAGGCCCGGCTGGCGCCTGTCAGGCCAAGCGCCGCATGGGCAGCAGGTCAGGTGTGTGCAGCCAGCCCCGGGCAGCGGCCTCCTCCCTCCCTGGTTCTTGATTGCTCTGGGAAAACAAGCCAGCAAAGAATAAGTTCCCCTTGTCACTGCATCTCCATGGTTATGTGACACGTGATCGCCTTTTTGGAGTTCTTGGCTGACTGGGCCACAGGGATGGGTTTGGCTATTACATTCCCTTCTGGAAAGGAAATGGAGGGAAGGAATTATTCTTCCCAAGAGCCTCAGGCTGTTTCCTAAAACAATCTGGGAGGTGTGCTTCTCCAAGTGGAACCCCAACCCTGAGGTGTCAGAAATGGATGCTGTTGGAGGGCTGAACCCTGATTGGCTTTGGATCAATTTGACCAAATTAAGGAATTTCTGAAAGTTACGATCCTGACACTGTGTTTTCAAAGAGCATCCTTTGTCTTAACAGACATCCTGATGTTTGCAGATGAACAGATAATCTCTGAGCCGTGCTTGCAAATGCGTGGGTAGGGTTGATTGGACCAGCAAGCTTGGATGGGCCCTGGGCCCTGCCTGCCCTCGGCCCTGCGCTGTCTCTTGGTAGATGTGTTTAACAATTTCCAGAATGCAAACTTTTTTATTTTTTGGTAAGAAATGGTGTCTGAGAAGTGAATCTGTACTTTTGTTGTTATTGTTTTGTTTTTTGATGATAAAGAGGTTTAAGCTTAGGATTTCAGACTTGCTAGGTGAGCACTCTGCCACTGAAGCCACACCTCCAGCCAGAGTCAGCTTTTGTTTTGAAAGGTTCCAGTAAGGAGCCAATGAAAGATTGTGCCAGAGATAGTAGAGTTGGTGAGCATGGAATTTGGGGAAAGTGGATAAGGGTCTTTGGCCCCAAACCTAGCAAACAGACCTATCCACCTCTGATGGGGCAGGGTAGGAGTTTAGATCTTAACCCCACCCAACTCCAAGCTCCTCAGTTTGGGAAGCCAGACCAGTTACCTGTATTGTCTAGCGGAAGAAATTATGTTATTGCATCCAGGAAAGAGAAGTGTTACAGTTTTGTTGTTTTGAATTTTGAAATCTACTACTGTCCAGGCATAAGTGGACTTAATTCTTGAGAGTCACTTCTTCCCTTCTGGCCCCTCTAAACTAATGACAGTTCACTTTATCATTTACGATGCTCAGGCACTATTCCAAGTATCTATAAGCCTCAAGAACGCTGTGACACCCCCACTTCCTGGGCATTGGTGACCCCAAAATTGGACCAGGTCAGGGGAGGAGAAACTCTTAAGTGTGAGCCCTTTTGTTTCTGACACCTTTGTGATCCGGGACCCTACTAAACTCATTTTAATTATGAAAAACAATGGAGTAATGTTTGCTCCTGGTTGAGTTGGTATGATGATACAGATTCTGCTGTGGTGGTTCATAAGCTCTCTGAAGGACCCAGGATCCTGGGAAAATATTCCATTTTTAAGTCACAGTGACCAGGCTTCAATCCTGTCATTCAGTTGCCATGTGACCTTAATTTCTTATCAGCAAAAGAGGGGTGAGGGTACTGGCTGTGCCTACCTAACAGAGCGGTGTGGAGACAAGACAGAACAGTGTGTGCAAAACGCCCAGCTCAGCAGCCAACACAGGGCAACCTTCCAATTCATTCAACAGTTCATTCCGGGTTTCCTAGTGGCATAAACCAGAAGTGGTTTATTGGTTCCCATAATTGTCCCAATGCATCTAATACTAGGGAACAAACAGCCTTAGTAGTAGTTCAGGTGGATTCTGTAATTCAGTTTCTTCACTAAAACTACCACTGCGGCCAGGCATGATGGCTTATGCCTGTAATCCCAACTACTTAGGAGGCTGAGACCAGAAGGATCTCAGTTCTCGGCTAGCCTCAAGGTGAAGTTCATGAGATTCTGTCTCAACCAATTACAGGTTTGGTGAGGTGGCCACAGGATGTCAATCCAGGCTGACCCAATCAGAAATCCAGACCCTATTTGAAAAATGGCAAAAGCAAAAAAAGAGCTGGAGGCATGGCTGAAGTGGGAGAGCATCTTCCAAGCAGGTATGAGACCCTACGTTCAAATCCCAGTGGCAACCTGCAAAAATAAGTAAATTAAACCACTTCAGCTTTCTTAGGTTCTGTCCTGGTCATTTAAAAGACTTCAGAGGCGTGCCCATTTCAGCAGCACATATACTAAACTTGGAATGATACAGAGAAGATTAGCATGGCCCCCGCACAAGGATAACATGCAAATTTGTGAAGAGTGCCATATTTTTAATAATTGAAAATAAACATTTATTTTCATGCTCACTTCTTAAGAAGTCACACACACAATCAAATAGGAGTCCATGTATCATGTTTTCTGATTTCTGATCTCCGTGTATCCCCAAGGTAATGCTCAGTTGTTTGACTTCTGCAAAATAGATGAAAACAAACAAACAAAACTTCGGTGTCATATTAGATTGAAAGTCTCCTTTCATGTTCTCCCTAGAAGAGGCAGCTACCTGCAGAAAGTGCGGTATATGCATGTGTGAAATACCATAGGAAAAGCTCTTTCAACAATTAATATGTAAAACCCGTTAAGATTAGGGTTATGGATCCCTGGGGTAGGGATGTTGGGAGGAGGGGAAGAGGGAATGGAGAGAGTGAAGGGGAAATGAATCTGATCAAAATACTCCATGGATAGCTGGGTGCCTGTGGCTCACACCTGTAACCCTAGCTACTCAGAGGCTGCCACCCCAGGATCACAGTTTGAAGCTAGTGGTGGCAAGAAAGTCCATGAGACTCTTATCTCCAATTAACCTCCAGAAAACTGGAAGTGGTGCTGTGGCTCAAAGTGGTAGAGTGCTACCAGCTTTGAGCAAAAAATAAAACTGCTCAGGGACAGTGCTGAAGCTCTGAGTTCAAGGCCCAGAACCGGGGGAAAAAACACACATGTACATGTGTGCAGATGGAACAGAACAATGAAGTGTGTTGAGATTGTCCTGGAAGGGAAGGGAGGGGCCGGGGAGAGTGATGGAGATGAGTCTGATCCAGGTGTATCGGATGCAGATAGAGACATGCCAAAATCAGTCCTCCTCATACAAATAATCGGTGCTTACCTGAAAAATACAAGGGGGCAAAGAAACACTTCAGAGGGCAGGGACCATATTTCATTGTCCTGCCTAAAATGTTTCCTACAGCTTCAGCCAAGAGGGGACTCTGTCCTGTTCTGAGATGGCAGAGGACAGGTATGCTAAGATGTGGACCCCAATCTATCACAGAAACACACTGCACCTGGCTGAAAAGGTCTTCCGGACTTCTGAGAAGTTCTGTTTGGATTCGAATCAGACCAAAGGCTGGGGCACACCGAAGCTCTCCTATTTTCATTAAATGATTTGGCTTATCCCAATTAAGCCTGGTGAAACCACCATACTCAATTGACCTCCTAATTACTCCTACCTCGTTTGTTTAATGAGGCTTACATAATGTTTGCGGTGATCTTTACCAGAACTTGGGCGGGGCGGGGGTTACTTTTTCCTTTACAACTTGAGATTTTTGTTTTATATTAATGTTTTATAACCTTGGATTCTTCATCATAAAGTCATAAGGAGCGTAATTGATTTGAAACTAACCATGCCCTGAAGTATATACATGTCAAATTGATTTAAATTGATCCACAGAGTTTTAAATAAAGCTCAGGCCAGAGAGTGCGATGCTACCTGATAGGAATTTTCCTAAAGCGTTTGGCCTGGCAACCAATTATGCTGCCATTCCTGCACAGAAAATCATGGAATCCCTTTCTTTTGTTTCCCCCAGTTATTACAGACTACAAAAGATAGGAACAGCTCAAAGAGGGGGAAAGGCCCTAGGAAAAGTTAGACAAGTGTAAAAGGTGCTATTTATAATTCTTCCTTCTAGAGAGCTTCAGAAAACTCACATTTTGAGAGGATGCTGGCTTGAAACATACATCTATATATCTATATCTATATATAGTTTCAGAACCTGACAATTCAGCAATCAAAGTCATATTCTCAAGAATGGTTGGAAATTAAGGACTGGTAACTTTTTAAGAAGTACTGGAAAATACAAGGTTCATTGGCAAAAGGTTGTTTTTTAAAATTTTTATGTTTTACTCTTTCTTCAGGGTCGATCAATAACCACCGCTTTTCCATGGAGAACTTTCTCTGAGCCGGTGAGCACTCAGGAGAATCTGAACTTTTCCAGGACAGAATGGATCTGTGATCCCTTTCTGCTAAATGACAGGTCAATTCAGTTCTAATTGGTCCTAATTGGCACTGGTTCCCCGTGAGACCCTGAGTTTTTTAACCTGCCTCCCAGCAATCCTCACAAAGGTGTGAAATCCCTGTCTGGCTTTGAAAAATATCAGATGTAATTTCCCGGCGGACTTCTCCACACCAAATGAACTGCTCGCCAGGCATACGGAGATGCCAGGCTCCATGAAAGAGCAACTCCCAGGGCCCCAGGCTCCCCAAGGTACCCCTCGGGGAACAGTCACACCAAAGTTTGCTGTAATTGATCTCTCCAAAACTATTTCCCTTTGTGTGAGCATTTCTAGTGGTTCCTCACTTGCTTTCCTATCTCTAGTTCTCAGTCTTTTGTTTGTTTTCCTTTTTATTTGTTTATTTATGTATTTGTTTATTTGGTGGTGGTGGTATTGGGGATTGAACTCAGAGCCCTTTGCTTGTGAAGCAAGCATTCTATCACTTGACCCACATCTCCATACTTTGTCTCTTGGTTATTTTCAAGTTAGGGTCTTATGCTTGGACTGCCCTGGGCTGGTCTGGGCTTCAGTCTTTCGACTTCTGTTTCTCTGTGCCTTTGGAATAACAGGTACGCCTACCAGGCTGAAAGATTTTGCTTCCCTCGTAATTGGGGTAACAGGTGCCCAGCCACTGGCTGAAATATAGTCTATCAACTTTTTATTCTCTCACTGCAACTGCAGCTGCCTACTGCTCAAGTCCAACTCTAGTTCCAGTAGTCCAGCCACAATGGTTTCAGATGGCTTGTGATGGTACTTTGCCATCAGAAGTCTTAATGAACTCTAGGAACCATTTTTACCCAAGCCAGAGGGGGAGCGCTTCCCCCCAGTGGCCAAGTAGAAGGCTGATGATTACTGACACACACACAAGCTCTTATTTGCATGAAGGACTCTGCCATGATTGGTGCAAATACAATCCTTTATTAGCATGAAAAGCTGTGCTGTGGTTCTTGCCATTATCCCTTCCTTGCTATATATAAGCAGCTCACTTTCAGGTCAGCCAGGAAAGACTCCTGTTTTTCCCCACTAGAAGAGCTACTATCACGATTTCTGAATAGAGCAGAAGACCCCAACTTCCTGGTTGGTTACAAGAGAAAAAGTAGCAAGAAAGGGCTTTTATATGAGGGGAACAGAAGGCACAGATTTCAAAAGCATAGGATACTTTAAAGGCTATTATAGGCTCTGCCACTGGCAATACCCTTGGTTCAAATCCTAGGTCTGTGACCTTGGTTATACTGTGTTAAGTTTCTGCACCTCAATGTTCATGTTTGTAAAACAGGAATAATAGCAACTAAAATAGATTTGGAAGGATGAAATGAGATGATGGACTGGCCATGATGGCAGATGCCTGTGGTCCTAGCTACTGGAAGTAGAAGTAGAAAGATCAGAGTTCAAGGCTGGCCAAGGCAAAGTTAGCATGAGACTGTATCTGGAAAGCATAAATACAAAGACAAAGGGGCTGAGGCATAGCTCAAGTAATTGGGTGGTTGGCTAAAATACAAGAGGCCTTGGGTTCAACTTCAACAACACAGAAAAACACAAATGACAAAAATTAAAACACCAACAAAAAATTATACATTATAATGCTCATTACAGCCATCTGCATTCAGTACACCAAACAGGGCATTGGCTAATATGGTCACCTGCTCCCCGGACATCAGGGTAAGAACAAAGGAAACCACTTTTGAGTTTTCTCTGGCTTTAAGTGGGAAAGTTGGGATGCTTGTTCCTCCCAGAGTCCTCCCTCTCCCAGATCAATGACAACATGAAGCATGTTTGATGGCGAATCTTGGAGCCTGAACTTGTCTAATTTAGTGAAATGGAGATAGAAGCATGACCACAAAAAGAATGAACACATTCACCTGACTACCTGGTTACAAATATGTGGCTTGAGCAAACATTTCAAGTTCCTTGGGGAGAAAAGTTACTATCCTTTTTCCCAGTCACTAATCAGACACCAAATTTAATTCTGTGGGGGAAGAGAAGCCAGAAAAACAAAGAGGTGGAAGGAAAAAAGGAAGGAAGGAAGGAAGGGAGTCTTTATTTTTAAAGTACCGATTTTTATTTCCTGTTGGTCTGAGGCAACTGGAATCTGGTCAATAAATACTTCAAGGACCTAGGACACCTCAGCCTTTCAGGATCTGAGTTGATTTTGCTGCCTTGCCTGCCTATGTCCCATTCTCCAGCTCTTGTTTTTCCTAGGAGAGCTACAGAGTTTAACTCATATGGTTTTTATTCTTTCACTCATCAAAATGCAGTTTTCCAAAAGCCATTTGATCTCTAAGATGCTTTGTGTCTTTTTGTATTTTGATTCCCTCCTCCCCTTTGGAAAAGAAAGGCTGATAATGTGCCAAAAGAAAATGAACTCTCAACCTTTGGAGTCTAAACTAGGTTCAAGCAAAAGATCAGGGGCCTAGCAGGGGCCTCTCCAGAAGCCAGCTGAATCTAAGCAAAGTCAGGATACTTCTGCTTTTCTTTGGGCAGCAAGGGTGCATGTGTGCATACACAAAAGCTGTCCAATCTTCTACCTTAGTAACTGAAGAATAATCACCAGCTATTAAGTACTTGCTAAAGTGCCAGTCATTGTGCTAGTGATTAATGCAAATGTTCATGGGAGTCTTTATGCATTGCCACTTTTGAGGGGGTACTCCCTCCTTCCTTCTTGCTCTCCCTCCTTTCTTCTTTCACTCATCAAACACCAATGGAGTATTTATTATGCAGTTGGCACCAACTATTCTTGGGTCTGGAGACACAGGATGCAGAAGACAATTCCATCCTTGCCTGGAGCTGACATTCTAGCTTGTGTGCAGGCCCTAACGCACATGGATGAATTTTGGCAGTAATGAAACGGAGTGGCAGAGCAGCTGGAATTCTATTTGGCTTAAGATGGAGATCAGGAGGGTCTTAGAGGACGAGACCTGGAAGTCACCAGGGGCTGAGTTACAAAGACATGGGAAAGGGCAATCTTGCCCAGGGAACTGCTCAAGGTGAAAGCTGAGCACATCCCCAGGGTGCATAAAAGCCAGCCTGATGGAGTAGAGGCAATGCATAGGCAGAGACTAAAATCAGCATGGAGGAAGTTGGGTCACTCAGTGGGCTCTCATGATGGAGGTTAGACAGGAGCCAGGACCATTGCTGTGGGGGCTGAGTAAAGAAGAGATTGGAGAGGCCAAGACCGGAAGAGAAAGTATGAAGTTGATTAGGAAGTTGCTGTCAACCTCAGGAATGGACGCTGGGAATCACTATTTAGGATAGGGCTCTCTGTCCCCACTCTGTGCTTGCTAACGAAACACCAGGAATGAGTGTCTTTGAGTACCAAGGGGTCCTTGTCTATGCTGGTGGTGGGCCAAGCTCTTGTGCTCACAAGGAAGAGATGTCTTTTGGCCAGTAGGCTTGCTGATGGTTGTCAGGTATTGGAGGAAAGGAAGAGGTAGATCAAGCTTGGCAGAGGTTTTACTGGGGCAGCTCCTGGGGTGGTTGTCAACATTTTCCTACCAAGAAAGGAGAGGCTTATTGGAACTAATGAACTCTCCTGAGGTCCTCCCAGAAAGCGTGTCATGTAGACTGGAGCTCTATGTGTCTCTTAAATGTGATCTCCCAACATGGTGTTCAACTCACGGGTCTTCCTGACCACCCAGGCTGTTTGCGCTTAGGGGAAATATATAAACCGGCTGGTCCCTCACATCCAGGTCTCACTGTGGCTTCTGGGCCTTTTTGGCATCTCTGGCTCCATGTTCTACCTCCTCTTCTGCCCCTCAGAGAACATACACAATACAAAAGCTCCTCTTCTTTTTTTTCCCCTAAGTATTCCTATTTTTAAACAAACAGACTGTTCAGCTTTGCTTTTCTTTTTTTGCCAATTTAATTTTCAACAATGTGCTTGCGACTGCTGTGTGTCCAATCGGAGCTTATTAAATACTCTAGTGAGAAGTACACACAGACTGGGGCAGGTGTTGCTCAATGGCATAGAGCTACTCAGGAGGCTGAGAGCTGAAGATCACGGTTCGAAGCCAGCCCAGTTGAGAAAATCCATGAGACTCTTAGCTCCAAGTAACCACCCAAAATTTGTGGCATAAGTGGTAGAACATTAGCCTTGAGCAAATAAATAAATAAAATCTCAGGGACAGTGCCAGGCCCTAAGTTCAACCCCCAGGACCAGCAAACAAAATACCTTTTCTTCCTTTCATTCATTTAGTCAGTCCGTCAGCATTTGTGAATTCCACTCTATATGTTAAGCTGCTATGCTAGAGACTCAGAAATGACTAAGTACCCTGGGGCAGCTTTCACCCTGGTCCGAGGAGAATGGTATGAGTGTGTGGGAATCAGGGTACTGGGGACTGGTGTATAAATAAATACTTTCATGCTGAGTGTGAGTACTCCAAGTACTGATAGGGGATGGACTAGCTGGGTAAAGTTATATAGGGGACCGTCTAACTCCGGGTGAAGCTGGCAGGTGTGGGTTTTGCGAGAAATGGCTTTGAAAAGGTCATATTCAGGCTCAGACTTTGGGACACGGGAAAGAGTTTTCTAGGAAGAGCAGAAAAGGGCAAGTAGTGTGTTGGAGGTACAGGCAAGCACTCTACCTTTGCAACCCCATCCCAAATTAGGAAGGAAGGAGGTCAGATGGGCGAGGCCAGAGACTACTGACCTGTCTCCAGGTCCCACTGTGGCTTGGGGGATTTGGGGACCCCTGTCAACAGCTTCCAAGTCACCAAGTCTCCAGGGTGGGGGAGGGTCAGCCTACTCCACCTGCTGGAATGCAACGCCCCCTGACAAGGAAGTGGAGCCCCCCTGACAAGGAAGTGGAGCTGCGGCCTCTGGGCCTCCTGTTTCAGGATTTGTGTCTGCCTTCCTGAAAAGAAACAGAATTCTGCTCTGGTGCTGATCCATTGCTGGATGGTGTGATCTAGCAGCTAGGGCTGGGACTAATGGAGACCTGTTCAGCTTCAGCTGCTGTAGCTTATTCTAGCAAGATCCTGCCTGACACTGCGGCCCACAGCACTGTGAAATGACATCGCTCCAGGAAACCTTTCCTTTTCCCCCCAGGAAACTGGTTCCAGCACACAAAGGAGGAATGGAGTTGGGGATTCTAGGCATGATGGCTGGGAATGCAATTGGGAGAGACAGAATAGGGTCATCCCAGAGCCTCCACCATTTGAGCACAACCCTGGCCTTTTGTTTTTACTTTGGGTTTTGTTTGTGTGTTTGTTTGGGTTTTAGATAGACCACTTTCTTACTTCCTACCTCCTCACAGGCAAGAGCCACCCTATTTTTCTTGCTAATGTCAGCAACCATGGTGCTACATGGTGGAAGGATTTGTTAGAGTAGTATATTTCAGTGGAAAGAAGATTTGTGATTTCAGTACACATTTTTTGTTGTGGGTGGTGGGGACGTTTTATAGTTTTGTTTTTACAAATCGAAAGTAATGGTTTAAGTCATCGCTGAATTAGAGACTCTGGAGTGAGCCCCTGAACTAAGTCAACTAGGGAGCCAGACACACCAGAGTGCATACCGCACTTAGCCATGTGGTTGTCTGAGCCATCTAGCTGTGTGTCACTCTAGCCTGTGGTGTTTGCATAATAACAACACATTTCTCAGAACGGTCCTGTCATGAAGCTACGATAAGTGACTGAATTTTGATGCCAAAGGATTCTAGAAGTCACATGGCTCATCTTCACCACTCCTCTGCCTCTTCCACATTGAAGAGGGACACCCTGAATAGGCATCTTGCAGGGGTACCTGCTGGCCTGTCTCTTTAGCTGTGGTAGAGCCAGGCACCTTAGAATACCATCAGAAACACTTGTTCTGAATAGGTCCGGAAACTAGAATTCACTGTCTCATTCTACACAACCCAAGTCAAATTTGTCTTTATAATAAAAGGTGATGGATTTTAACCCAGGCATCCGTGGCTCATACCTGTATTATTCCAGCTACTCCAAAGGCTGAGTTGTGAGGATTGCAGTTCAAAACCAGCCCAGACAGGAAGGTCTATGAGACTCTAATCTCCCATTATCCACCAAAAAGCTGGAAGTGGTATCGTGGCTCAAGTGGTAGAGTACCAGCCTTGAATGGAAAAAGTTAAAGGAAGGGTACCCTAGCCCTAAGTTCAAGCCCTAGTACCAGCACCCCCCAAAAAAGCATATATATTTAAAATATGCAAATAATATATCTCTCCTGCAGCTGAGTTCCCTCAAGGGTATCTCCCTCTGAGGAGTCATTGAAGGTCCAGTGAAGAAAGCCCATGCCTCCTGCACTGGGGACTGCCCTGGTTCTATCCAGAAGTGAGTCTGGGCTCCTGGGCCTTTGGTTTCTGCTGGATCTCAGCCCAGGGAATCATGGGAGTTTCTTGGAGTGGGAGGAGAATGACAGCAGGCTCACTCCTGTGGGTCAGGGCAGGCTGACTATGTCCTGTCCTCAAAGGCCCCAGCACCTGCTGCCCAGGGACAGCCTGGAGCAGTCCTCCATAGGAGCCAGAGACAGCTCTGGCCCCAGGCTGACAGCCCCGGGCTACAGCGTTCTTTATCTCATTCCGCTTTGTCAGCTCTACTCCAAGCCTGCGGTCAGAGCTGCCATCTGCCTCTGCTGCCCCTGGCTGAGTCACACCAGACAGGACTTGGGACAGCGCCTGGCACAAGCTCCGTCCTGACTGCTGCCCTTGTTACATTGTTGTTTGTAGCGCAGAGGATCACGCTCATGATGGATGAGTGGTCTGGCTGTCAGTCTCATGTTTGAGTCTTGTCTTCATCAGATGTCGTGGTTTCAGTCTTGAGTGAGTGGCTTTGATGAATGACAGGCTGCCAGAGGGACAGATCATGAACATAGTCCCAGCCCCCACCAGTGCACTGGACCCTTGGGGAGTGTTGCTGCCCATGTTAACCTAGCTCCAGCCAACTCAATGCATTGAAAGCTTCTCTAGCATCTACCACTGTTAGGGACTCACTGAATGTTTCCTCCCAGGGTCAGATGTCAGAGCCCTAATCCCATTGTGAGGGTGTTTGGAGGAGGGGCCTTTGGGAAATAATTAGGTCTAGGCATGGGGGAGGTTCCCTGGGATGGAATTAGTGCCCTTGTAAGAAGAAAGAGAGCAGAGTTTGCACCCTCTATGTGGGAAATTGCTGTCCTAAGAGCTCCTTGTGGGTGTGATGCTGTCCTAAGTACCACAGGTGGATGGCGTCATCCAGTTATCACACAAACACTGGTCACTACTTGGAGTAGGAATTGCTTTTAGTTTTAGATAGAGAGAAAGGAACTACAGTGATTAAAAATAAATGTTTCAGCTGGGTGCCAGTGGCTCATGCCTGTAATCCTACCTGACAGCTGAGGAGCTCAGGTTGAAGCCTGGGCAAGGAAAGCTCTTGAGGCTCTTATCTCCCAAAAAAGCCAAACGTGGAACTGTGGCTCAAGTGGTAGAGCACTGGCCTTGAGTAAAAAGAGTGCAAGGACAGCATCCAGGCCCTAAGTTCAAGCCCCAAATGGCACCAAAAAAAAAGTTTGTCTTTTTTTCCCTTCACACATTAAAGATATCTGAAGCTTGGTGGTCACCATAAAATAGTAGCTTCATAACTATCAGTCTCAGGCTCTTGTCCTTCTTAGTGTGTTCCATCTTCAAAGCTACCCCATGGCCCAGTGTAATTGCTGGAGGCTAATGTCACTCTGGTCATTTTTGTCTATTTTCTTCAGAGTGAAGAAAGGCCAAGATATTGGAAGGGGGTGGGATTGTTTGTTTGGTGGTGCTTGTGCTTGAACCTAGGGCCTTGTGCATGCTAGATAAGCATTCTACCATTGAGTTACATCGCAGCTCTTGATTATTTTTGAGGCAGGGTCTTACTATGTAGCTCAAGTATGTCTTGAACTCCGATCCTTTTATGTTCCTCTCCCACCTGCTGGGATTATAGATGTACACCTCTACTCTCAGCCAGAACATTTTTTTTCTTAATTGCAGTTTGATAAATTCTCCCTATGCTAGTCTCCCAAAAACCCCACCCAACTCTACTTACATCTTGTGGGCCAGAGGTTCCCTTTGTGGCCATACCCAGACACAAGGAAAAATAGTGAAGGCAGTCTTTCAGCTGAGCTCTCTGCAGCCCACACTATTGCAAGGCTCAAGAAAGAAGTGTGTGGGCTGGGAAGGTAGCTCAGTGGTAGAGCACTTGCCTTGCATGCACGAGGCCCTGGGTTCGATTCCTCAGTACCACATAAGCAAAAAAGAAAAAAGCCGGAAGTGGCGCTGTGGCTCAAGTGGTAGAGCGCTAGCCTTGAGCTGAAGAGCTGAGGGACAGCGTCCAGGCCCAGAGTTCAGGCCCCATGACCGGACCAAAAAAAAAAGAAGTGTGTTGGGGGGGGGGAGATGAACCTGGGTGGGGTCTCTGTCATAGTGCGACTGCTATTACTTTACCCACAAGGTGACAGGCAGGGAGGAGTTGGGTGTTTTGCCCATGGCTACATCTATAGTATGACAGTGCCAGCATCAGACGGAGTTCTGCTGGACTCTAACAGCCATGTTCTTTACCTTTTGAGAACAGGGTTGTCCAAGAGGAAAGACAGAGATGGGAGACAGTAGCTGCATGCCAGGTGCTCAGACGGCTCTGCTGCTGCTTTATGATACTTGGGTCCAAGATAGCTTCTGCTCACAAGGGACTCACAGTAGGTTCGGCCCACAGTAGGTGCCCATATGCAGGGTGGAGACTGTCTTAACTTGTGTGCTTGTCGTTCTTTCCTGGTTGGCTGTAGCTTTAGGTGGATGGGGAAGGAAGCCAGGGCCTCAGCATGCTAGGCAAGGACTCTACTACTGAGCCAGTCCCAGCCCTGGTTGAGCAAACCTGTGTCATCCAAGTGCCAGGGGAGTAATTAGCATTTGTAGCATTTGCTAAATAAATGAAGGAGTGATTAAGCAACTGAACTAATGAACTTGGGTATAGCTTTCACTGTGTGTGTGTGTGTGTGTGCGTGTGTGTGTGTGTGTGTGTGTGTGTGTGTGTGCGCGCACATGCCAGAACTGGGGATTGAATTCAGTGCCTGGGCACTGTTCCTTAGCTTTTTCACTCCAGGCTAAAGTTCTAGAATTTGAGCCACACCTCCACTTCTGGAATTTTGCTGGCTAATTGGAAATGAGAGTCTTACAGACGTTAGTGCTCCAACTGGCTTTGAACTGTGACTCTCGGAGCTCAGCCTCCTGAGTAGGATCACAGGCCGGAGCCACTGGCACCAGATGACAGCTTTCACCATTGAAAGCTAGCACATTGATACTTTATAGATCGTATTGACTACCAGATGACCAGTTGTATTAGAGACATCCTACTAGACAGTGTGGTAAGAAATCAAGTACACAATTTGTGGATAGGATGGGAGGGAAAACCGGGGAGAGAGTGAGTCAAAGGGCCACACTATCCAAAAAGAAACGTGTTCTTTACCTGACTTACAGAACTGTAGCCCCTCTGTATATCACCTTTATAATAGCAAAAGAAGGGGGAAAAAGAGAGAAAAGATCCTCCCCATAAGAGGTAAAATTTCTCAAATAGAAGTACTCATTGACACCTACAATTCCATTCCCAAGGCTGTCTCTGAAAGAAAAAAAAAATCAGCCTGTATGGTACCCCATAAGTCCTTTTATTCTGGTAAAGATTCTGAATATCCTTTTCTTCCAGCTGGGCATAATGGTATATGCTCATAATTCCAGTATCAGAGAAGTAGAAAGAGAAGGATCATGAGTTCAAGGCCACACTGGGCTACATAGTGAAACTTTGCCTCAAAGTCGCCTTAAAAAAAAAAAAGAGCTCCTCCCCCTTTTTTCCTCCCTAAATTGGCCTTTAAAATGCACTGAGTAATTATGCTAATGCTAATGTCTCTCAAACCGCATCCTACTGAGGATTGAATCTATTTTTCAAAGACAAAACTAAGTTCTAATTTAGTGTCCCCTTGACATTTTCCCTTTCAAGCCCATGAAGGATGCTCAGTGCAGGGAGAGGTCTTGGGGATAGTTCACGGACGGCTGCACTTCACGCTTGGGTGGAGTAACCCCAGCACGCCAGCTTTCAATTAGAAGTAAATAAACGGAGACAGCTTTGTGGCGTGCCTGACACTCAGGAAGATCAACCCGGTGCTTTGGGGGGCTGCCTGGCTCCCACGGCAGCTCCAACTTTGCGTTTACATTTCTTCTTTTAGTATCTTTTGAGCAGCTTGAATGGTGCCAGGTTTAAACTGGAAGAACAACACTCCCCACCCCTTTTCTACTACATCTCCTCCTCATTACCATAGGATGCCAGGACCTGGGGTCACCTGCCAGGGGCAGAACTGAATGCTCTAGGTGGAGCTTGATCTCTCCTAGAACCAAGTAATGGAATCTTTTACTTATTTATTTTGTGTGTGTGTGTGTGTGTGTGTGTGTGTGTGTTGACACTAGAGCTTGAACTCAAGGCCTCAGGCCCCTGGTTAACTTTTTACTCAAGGCTGGTACTCTAACACTTGTGTCACACCCCCAGTTCTAGTCTTTTGCTAGTTAATTGCAAATAAGAGTCTATAAGAGTCTCACAGATTTGTCTGCCTGGGCTGGCTTTGAACAGGGATGCTCAGATGTCAGCCTCCTGAGTTGCTAGGATGACAGGCGTGAGCCACCAGCACACAGCTAAAGTAATGGAATCATTCAGTTCCCACTCTGTGACTGGTAATTCTGTTTGGAATCAGAGCACATGGGGGACACGGCTCCCCTGTGCCCACCACATCCCAAGGGGGAAGGAGGACTGGGCACAGGGCATGTTCTGGAATGTGCCAGGTCCCCTCATTTTGGGAGCCCAGGGGAAGGACCTGGGATCATTTTGAGATTCTTCTATTAAGGGAGGCATATCAGAGAGTTGTTTCAGTGTTACAGTCTGCTCTGAAAATGAGTACCTTAAAGCAACATATCTGCTTAGGCCTGGCCCCAGCCAGGCAGTCATTCTGGTGTGGAGTGGGTGGGCTGGTCTCAGATGTCATGGCCAGTTGCTCAGTTGGCTTGTGACTACCTCTGCTAGGATGACCAATGCCATGTGGCTTCTGTCGTCCAGTGTACCAGCCTCAGTGGCTCATGAGCTGGCAGAAGGATCCCAGTAACAAGAGGAGCAGCATACTATACGTCTCTGCCTAGAGGCAGCGGCGAGCACGCTCATCTTGAGGCCTAGACTCCAAATTGGCGTAAGGTCGCTTTGTCTGTGCTCCATCGGTCAAAGCAAGTCTCACAGCCAGGCCCAGTTTGAGGAGGGGAGAAATGGGTTCCACTTCTTGATGGGAAAAAGAACTATGCTCGTCAGGCATTGTTGCAGTCGCCAAACGTGCTTCTGAAAGATTCGAGCATCCCCGGAAGGGCCTCCAGAGCCACTGTCACCCCAAGACTTAGTCTGGTCTGTCCTCACCTGCCTTCACCTGGACTCGCTCACTTTGTCCTCAGAATGCACTGGACTGCCTGTAAGACCTCACTAGAACAAAGCTTGCTGTGGTTAAAAGACATTTGATGCTGATCAAATGTGGATGTCAGGCTGCCAGCCTCTCCCCCTTAGATTCCCCCTGCACAGAATGCATTTCCTGATTGCTGGCGAAAGAGAGGCCATGTCTGGTGACGAATAGAGACTGGAGGTCCACTCATCGCTCCCCACATCCAGCCCTGAGAACTGAGGATCACAGGTCAAAGCTAGCCAGGGCAGAAAAGCCCATGAGACCCTTACCTCCCACTCACTAGCAAAAAGTCAGAAGTGGAGGAGTAGGACTAGGAAGCCAGGATTTGGGGGTTCAGACTTCTATTTTAATAGAGAATCTATTACCCAGTTGTTAGGTGATCTAATTTGAGGTATTTCTAGGATGCAAGGCCTTGAACAAGAAAGCAAGGCTCTGATTCCAAAAGGTAGAATTCAACCATTCAAGATCTATTTCTTTGGCTAAATACATTAAGATATTCTTATTCATTTTTAATTAGTGTGAACTGATTGGCTTGGCTCCTTTTCAGCTGTGAATATCAAGCCCAACCTGCGGGCAGTGAGGAACTGTGAACACTTGGGTGGGAAGTGTTGGAGAGGACAGATTTGTAGGAACAGGAGGGAAGAGGGGCTCAGTTGGCCCTGGTGGGGTTAGGAAGGGATGGAGCAAGGAGGCTGATACCTGGGTGAAAGAGAGGACCATGTCAGCTGGTGAGAAGAGAGCAGAGAGGCACTTCCCTGCTTCCCTGCCGTGGGAGAGCGGAGGGTCTTTGTATCTGGCCGGGTGGAAAGGCCATGATCCTCAGATGACCTGAAGTTGCCCCTACCCCATCCATCAGGCTCTGCAGGAACATCAAAGCTACTTGGACCTCTGTGTTTTTTCCTTTTTTTTTTGTCTGACCCTGGGACTTGAACACAGTACCTGACGCTTTTGCTCATTAGCTAGCGCTCTAACCCACTGAGCCACGCCTCCATCCCTAACCTCTGTGTTCTAAATGATGAAGAACAGAGTTTTTCATGCTGTCCTGGATGGATGTGGGTAGGGGATTTTCCATTTCTCCGGAAGGAGAATCTGCCCTTCCCCCACTGGTGATGAGCAGCTTAGTTCTGTTCAGCAGGGTCTGTCACCCTCTGCCACCAAAGGCCCCCACTCAGCAAACAGGTTCTAGCTTGCTCGGCTGGGGCCTAGACCTCAGGCCCACAGGGAAGGACAGGGCGAAGTGGCCCGAGCCTGACCTTTCAGATGCTGTAATATGGACCGAGGCACGCGAAGAGGGGTGCCTTGTCTGGCGATGTGTGTGCCTGCCGAGCATGGTGGTACGCACCTGCAAACCCAGCTCCCAACTATGGGAGCCAGAGACAGGAGGATCGAGGCTGGCCCAGGAAAAATCAAAAGACTGTCTGAAAACAAACAACCTAACTAACGTTGAAAGGCCTAGGAATGTGGCGCAAGTGGCAGCGTGTTTGTGTAGCGGAAGAGGGGAGTCTGGCTGAATATACCACTGCCCCTTTAAAATGGTCTCTTTTTTCTAAATCAAAGATTAAGTAGGAAGCCCAGAAGGGTGCTCTACTCCCTAATTGAAGGAGCTCTTGTATTTTTTTCAGAAGACTTTGCCTTATAGTTCCGTCCTCTACCTCATCCATTCTCCTGTAATACTTGACTTATACTTTTGCTGTTTCTATTTTGGGATGTATATTATTTTTATTAGACAAGCGCTGTGTGTTTGCTATGTGGGAAAAAAAACCAGAGAGGTAAAAGTTGTGTTTCTGGGGGGAAAAAAACAACCTTCATTGTAAATAATTCTTATTTGATTCTCTGCATCTGTCTTTTCATCAGCTATCAATCCATCTACCTCTTTTTCCTGGTTTTCTGCTGAGGGCAGATCCTGTGCTTTATTTATGGGATTCCCCTCTTTGGAGGCTCTTGGCTTTGACAATCAGCCCCAGTTGTGGGCAGTCTCCAAGGGCTGCTAAGTCTGGCTCACTCCCCACCCTGGCAATTTCTGGTATCTTCACTTGCTTACGTGTGACTCCTTCCCCTCCCATTTCCATGCAAATTCCTGGCTCTCTTCCCCCGGCTTCTCAGGCAGTCCTAAGTAACCAGAAGCCAGGTAGCCACGGGGGCTGCCTGTGACTGCCTTTGGACAGCATTGGACTTACAGCCATCCTTAAAGGGACAGTCTGTGGCCTGTGGGCTGGCTGTGCCCACCCAGGCTACACTTGTCTCTGATTTTGGGGAGTAGGAACTCAACCTTTGGCCTCCGGATATCTCCTGCTTCTCTACCTGGCTCACAAGAGCTGTCCATCAAAGGCCTTTGGATCAGGGCTCCTCCTTGCTTTTCTTTCTGTTCCCTGAGCTAATCCTCTTGGGGCTTTGCATATCTCTGGATCTTGGGGAGCTCCCGGGCCAGTGCCTGGAGGGAGGAGCCTGCCAGGGATGTGGGTGGAGGGTTTGTTTGGGGTTTTCTTTCCTTCTTCTGAGAATCCTTTTTATCGGCACCCTACCCAGGCAAAAGATTTTGTAACTGGTCTTTTCTCTAAGATCATGTCTACAGATCATGAGACATGATCTGTACATATATATGTTCCTAAATCTTACCTTGTCCTCTGCTTCCCCAAACTTCCAGGACCTGGCCTTCCTTCCATTCTAGTATGTGCACATATTTGAGCTAATTCATGATTCTTTGCTGAGCCTTAGTGCTCTCCTTGTTGAAAGCATTTCTAATCTAAGAACTTAGTCCAAAGGCAGTAATAAGCATGTGGGCAGCTAGCTGTCTTCATGTGGCTGAAAGGTTTCAATGAGCAACATTCCCACTTGGCCTGGAGTAAAGAATTATCGTGTTTTCTCCCTTGGCTTCCCTCCCTCCCTCCGTCCCCTCCCTCCTTTCCTCTGCTTGTCATGGAGATCCACCAGCAACTAGTCCCATGGTGTTAGATGAATTGCCTAATCTTTCAATATCTATTTCTCACCTATAAAAGGGGGTTATAGATGGGTGCTGGTGGCTTGTGCCTATAACATAGCTACTCAGGAAGGCGAGATCTGAGGATCTTGGTTTGAAGCCAGTCCAAGCAGACAAATCCACAAGACTCTCATCTACAAATCCATGAGACTCTTAACTATAATTAACAACAACAACAACAACAAAAAAGGTCAGGGATACTAATGTGAATAGAGTCAACTTTGGTCATGGAGCTTGTGGGGAGGATTAAGTGTACAGCATTTAAGACTATTCTGGAATAACTTTTCAGTCATGGGCACTCTTATTGAATTCATTTGGGACTTAACTCGTAATAGTAACCGGAGCCCACACTGCATGGCAGATCCTGAGGGTGCCCGAGGCCAGCGCATGCTCTGAGGGAGATAGCTGAAGCCATAGCACGTGAGAGACCGCAATGTCAAGTTCTCCTCTTAGCTCCCCACAGCCTGACGGGAGCTAGGCCTTCTGCAGGAGGGGAAGTGAGGAGTCCTCTGGAAGCCGCCTGTGGTCAAGGGCAGGCAAACATGCCTCATCAGGTGGGGGACGGCAAAGCAGAACTGGCTCTGACAAGTGGTGATTTGGGACCTGGATCTCAAGATTCCATAAAGAAGAGAAAGAGAAGGATGGGGGTGTGGGTTAAAGCGCGGTGCTAGAATGGACTGGAAAGGTAGAGAAGAAGAGGAGCCTGGAGGGCACAAGCTCTGTGGAGAGCTGCGGGAGCCGCGACCAAAGACGGCTGCAAAAGCAAAAATGGCAGGGCCGCGTGGTGCGGCTGCGACCTAAGATGGCGCGGGCTCCCGCCTTCCGTCTTCCTCCTGACGAGTGCTCTCTGTAAAAAACAACTCCTTATATGGCTATGACTTGGCTCCTAGTTTGCTTCCGTGTTTGCAGTCCTATCAGTATATGCCACATGGCGCTTCAGGATTGGCCATCCAGGAGGCTTATAACCGGAGCGCGGCGGCGGATGGGGAGAAGAAGCAGGAAGAAGAAGGAAGAAGCGGGCAGGAGAGAAGTAGGAGAAAAGAAGCTGTAAATAAGGTCCTGAATAAACCGTCTGAAAGAAGGACCTGTTGTCGCGTCATCCTTTCGGGTCGAGGCGGTCGCGACAAAGCTCAGTGTTCTGGTGGCCCACAGATCTCTCCAACCAGCCACTTGCCTCCTGTGTAGCAGCACAGTGATGGGCTGGGAGCATGGGTTCTGCATCCTCACCATGTGTCTGTCTCACCACCAACCAGCTGTGGCCATGATTACCTCTCAGCTACTTCTTACTATGTGGCTCCAGACACCCAAGGAGTGTCTCTGATCCCCTTCCTCAAATATATATGGAGCATAAGACTGCACAGACCAGAGGAGTATGGGGTAGAGGGGGATGATGTGATTTCTGGGGATCTCAGATCTGCTTGGTGCTCTCTTTCCCTTTAAGCTCTGGAACCCAGCCACCATGTTGTGAGGAGAACACACCTGGCTATTAGCATATTGCCTTCCCCAGGCCACAAGTCAGCATCAATCAGCAGAAGGCTTACCCAGTAGGTGCTAGTGATGTAATGATCACCTAGCAGTAATGGCCTGAGATAAGTACAGGACTTAGCCTGGCACATGCAAGTGTGTCATGCGAGTGTCTGTTGTTAAAGTCACTGTTGTCATTGTTATCACCTCCACACATTCCAGCTGATCCACAGGTATCTGCAGCCTTGTTCCATCGACACACGGCTTCCTCAACGTTGGCTGTCAGTAATGACCTTGACATGTTGCACAGATCTAAGTGAGCATGACTTACAATGTCATGGGTTACCCAGAGCCAGAGAGTCTTAAGACATGTAGCAGATGGCATAGCAGGGGAGGGCTGTGTGTGAAATCTTCATGCTTGTGCTATTTGGGGGGCCTGGTGTAGCAAATGTGGAAGCCTTCATGGGCTGGTGACCAGAGATGAGGACATCACAACAGGCAGCACAGCACAGTGTGACAGGTGCTAAATTCAAAGTGCCAGGAGATCCCACAGGCCTTGGGGGCAATGCAGAGGCTATCTGGGGAGGATGAATGCGCAGTTCCCAGTGGTAGGAAGGGTAAGGAATTTCAGATGTAAGGGGCTGTGTGAACGGAAGGCATGTGGACAGAGAACCTTTCATTTCTGGGGACTTGGAAATCGAAGGTGAGAAGAGTACACAGTGATGCTCAGTGACACATCTGGTCTGCATTCTTCAAAATGGGACTGTCAGGGCTGGGAAGGTGGCTCAGTGGTAGAGTGCTTGCCTTGCATGCATGAGGCCCTGAGTTCGATTCCTCAGCACCACATAAGCAAAAAGAAAAAAGCCGGAAGTGGCGCTGTGGCTCAAGTGGTAGAGCACTAGCCTTGAGCTGAAGAGCTGAGGGACAGCGCCCAGGCCCAGAGTTCAGGCCCACGACTGGACCAAAAAAAAAACAAAAACAAAATGGGACTGTCATGACAGAGAAAGAAAGGCTCAAAAATCGTGTCAGCGGGGCTTGGTGGCTCAAGCCTTTATTCTCAGTTACGTGGGAGAGGAGGCAGAGGTCCTGGGGATTGCAGTTTGAGGCCAGCCCAGGCAAAAAGAAATTCAAGAGACTCCACCTCAACCAATGGCTGGGTGTGGGAGTGCACACGGCTGCCATCTCCAGAGACACAGAACAGCACAATAGGCAGATCACAACCCATGCCAGCGCCCGCAGAAAGGAGGACCTTATCTTACAAATAGCCAAGGCAAAAAGGGGCCGGAGGAATGGTTCAAGTGGTAGAATATCCATCTAACAAACAGAACTCCCTGAAGTTAAACCCCTGGTACTGAAAAACAAAACTGGTTTAGCCTAAAAAAGAGAAATACAGATGTATTTACTGGGCATTACGTGTGTCCTTGGCTGGAAAAAAAGAATACTATAAATTGGGCTGGGAAGGTGGCTCAGGGGTAGAGTGCTTGCCTTGCATGCATGAGGCCCTGGATTTGATTCCTCAGCACCACATAAGCAGGAAAAGCCAGAAGTGGTGCTGTGGCTCAAGTGGTAGAGTGCTAGTCTTGAGCTGAAGAGCTGAGGGACAGCGTTCAGGCCCAGAGTTCAGGCCCCACAACCGAAAAAAAAAAAAAAAAAAAAAAGAATACTATAAGTGACACAACTAAGAAAATCTCTGGCATCGAATATGGACTATTTATTGGATTATTATATGACATTGTCATAAATATAGTTTTTTTCTCTTTAAAAATGTCCTTTTGAGCTGAGCACCCGTGGTTGACCCCTATAATCCTAACCAGTCAGAAGACTGAGACTTAAGAATTAGGATCATGATTTGAAGCCAGCCTGGGCAGGACAAATCCTTGAGATACTTGTCTCCAATTAACCAGCCAAAGAAAGCTGCAAGTGGAGCTGTGGCTCAAGTGGTAGGGACAGGGCACAGGCCCTGAGTTGAAACCCCAGTACTGGCGCATGCGCATGCAGCGCGCGCAGGCGCGCGCGCGCGCGCACACACACACACACACACACACACTGTTCTTTTGAAAAGAAATTCACGACGAAGTATCAGGGGCCAAGGGCTGTGACCTGTCAACTGTCTCTGGTTTAGTTAACACAATGATAAGTGAAAATGGCAAGATGCTAATTGGCAAAGCTGGGCAAAGGATATAAAAGAGTTCTATTCCTTCTTATCTTGTGATTCGCCTCTATGACTAAAATGGTGGCATAGATAATTAAAAGCTTTTTTAATGAATGAGAAAAAGAAAGGGTAGGCCATGCATAAGGGAAGAGAGAGAGAGAGAGAGGGAAGTCTGGATTTCCACTGTCTGTGTGATTGGAAGGGACACAGAGTTGTAGAAAGGCTAAAGGGCTGGTCAAGGGTCAGTGAGAATCAGTGTGAGCTTCATGCCCTGAGCTTCGTGTTACTTCAGAGACTCGTGTCTGGGCTGCTAGTCCAGCCAGCTGGAAGGTCCCGGGAGGGAGATGTGTGCTCATGCGTGGCCTCTGAGGAGCCATTCCTGCGAACAGGGCAGGCTGTGTGCACACAGCTCTGTTACTTTGGGATGGCTTTAATGCCAGCCGTGCTGTGGGCTCGCTGAGCACTGCCCTGAAAGCTGCCCCGTACGTTTGTAAAGGTTGATTACATCTTTGAGACTTTTTCTAATGCGAGCAGAAGCTGTAAAGTTGCCATCAGGGCAGCTCCTGGGGAACAAAGTGTCTTTTCTGGGGTGTTAAAAAAGAGCTATACATCTTATGTCCACAAGTCTGAGCTAACCACCCATGGATTTAGGGTGATGATATGTAAATGCTTTCATTTCTTAGATAAAGAATTAGAAGCCAATTATTCTCTTTTTTGGAGGAGAACAACTCAGAAAATAGAGCAGAAGAATCCTGGCTGGCCTTGGGGCTGGGACTTGGCTTTAGCGATGGAGCATAGCCTAGTATGTGGAAAGCCCTGGGTTGGATCTCCAGCACTACAAAAGGAAAACAAACAAACAAATAAATAGCTAAATCCAGGCAGTGCTGGTGGCTCACACCTGTAATCCTGGCTACTCAGGAGGCTGAGATCTGAGGATTGCAGTTTTAAGCCAGCTCAGGCTGGAAGGTCCATGAGACTCTTAACTCCAATTAACCACTTGAAAAACTGGAAGCAGAGCTCTGGCTTAAAGTGATAGAATGTTAGCCTTGAGCAAAAGAGCTCAGGGAAAGTGCCCAGGCCCTGTGTTCAAGCCCCATGATCAACAACAACAAAAATCTAAGCCACTAATTGTGGTGGTGCATGTCTGAAATCCCAGCAATTTTGAAGCTGAGGGTGGGAAGAGTATACGTTCTAGTGCTGGTTGATTGGTCACTTGTTTACTTTTAATAAAGGAGGTTGGGGTCGTGTTTTGGGGGAAAGGTAATGTGGTCAGTAAGGGCAGGAACTAAGCATCTCTTCCCCCATATAACTTGTTGAAGGGTGGTCCCTCTCACTTCTCTTTTCTCCCACTTCATCGCACAACCCTTGCTCTGACTCATCTTGGTCTTTACTGTCAAAATGAGAGGTATTTCCTCTCCACTCTTCTCCCCCCCGCCCCAGTCTACCACAGATCTATCAAAGCTGAAAGAACCCAGGCAGAACCAAAGTTGCAGACAGAGTCCCGTTGTTGCTGGAGGGGATGGCTTTGTTAAGGACACACGACAATTGTCTCCACTTGGCGAGGGATGGGGATGGCCCCTGGTAATGGAGATGGAGGCTATGTCTCCATGCCAGCCATGCCCAGCTGCCCTCTTGAGACTCCACCGGAGCTTTTCCATGCTCAGGGCCCCTCTGCAGGAAGACATATGTTTCTCAATCTGTGGGGCTGGCAGTTGGTGTGTTTTTTCAAGAACTGAATTAATTTGCTGTCAAAGAGGGAGAAAAAGAGAAGTGCTTGGTTTTGTGTTGTCTGTGGGTAACTAGCCTGGCCTGCATCCAGGTTTCTGGGTGTCTGTCATTAGTTTGGAGGTGGGGGAGCCATTTGATTGGAGCCTTAAATCAGCTTTGGGATAGGGGAAACTCCAAGTCACAGTTTGGTTTAATGCTAAAAAGTGGTGTTTATATTGAGTGAGAGCCAGGCACTAAAGCCAGGTCCTGACAGCTCAAAAATAACCAAGCAAGCAAGCAAAGAGCAAGAAAAGGCCTTTCTGTGGAGTGGGGAGACGGAAACAAGAACTGTAATGCCTGAGGAAATGCAGAGGCAGCTTGCTTATAGGGAAAGGGAGAGACAGGGAAAGGGAGTTACCTGTATTCAAAGATGGCTTATAAAGATCCACACTTTTGTTCTGTATACCCTAGTACAGGCCCTTCCTGTATTGAATGAATCTAGCTGTGTAACCAACAGAACTTAGTGGAAGAAGCCCTGCTTGATGTTTAAGGCTAGGTCATAAAAACCTTCATGGCTTCTGTTCTGGTGTCTTAGGACATATGATCTGGGCAAAACCCACTATCACAGACTACAGTGAGGCTGCCATCTTGGGAGGAAGCCCAACTTCCCCATGGGAAGGATAAAGAGACAGAAATGTCAGCTCAGTAGACAGTTGTTTCAGCCATCTCAACCAGGCAATGGATAGGTGTATGAGTTGTCACTCTGGCTGCCCATTGGATAGCCCCAGGACTGGTGCCACTGGCCTACAAGCCTGGAAAAGCCCAAGCAAGAAGCACTCCATGGAGCCCCACTGTACCTCAAGTAACCATGAACAAAAAATCGGACACTGTTACTTCAAGCGACTGTGCCTCTGGTGGTTGGAACCCAACACTAGCTAGAAATGAGGAGGTGCCTGAACAGGAAGGTGTAAAGCAGACTGCTAGATGGAGATTGGGGAGCATCCAATGGGAAAAGCCATCTTGGATGACTGTGGAAAGGAGAAACAGGAGTGGTGGTTGAGAAACCAGGAATAGTTAAAATATTAATAGAGAACAAAAAGCTGGCAGGGGAGAGTGATCAGGGAGGTGTGGGGTTCTGAGGTTCTGCACAAGAGACTATAAGTGGTAGTCACGTGATTTATGGGAGTTATGTATTTTTTTACGATGTTTGAGAGATGGAGAGATGCAATTGTCCCATAAACCCCCTTCTCTCCCTCCCCCAGAAACCCCCACTGCGGATCTTGTCCTGTGCAGCTCTGACAGAAACCACTCTGAATCCTTGATGAAAGCAAAATGCAAAATGGCTTCCTGGGTTCAAAGGAAGAGGAGAAAAAGGTTAATCCCTCACCATGGCTTTTCAGCTGCTTTCCCAAGTCTGAGAAACATCAGATGTACAAGAAGTCCTCGCATTTCATCTAGAAATTGCTTTCCCTGAATTGGTAAGGGAGCCACAAAGTTCCTGTCCACCATGTTGGGAATTAAGTGGCTGCATCTGCCCTCACACCAAACCCCAGCATTTCCCTGAACTCTCTTGGGCCCTCTGCCTGCCTCTAGCCCTGGAGGTAATGGCATTTGGAGCTAGGGAACTTGGGGAAGTGATTAATTTTAGATGAGGGACTGGGAAGGTGGTTCAGTGGTAGAGTGCTTGCTTTACATGCATGAGGCCCTGGGTTTGATTCCTCAGCACCACATAAACAGAAAAAGCCAGAAGTAACGCTGTGGCTCAAGTAGCAGAGTGCTAGCCTTGAGCTGAAGAGCTGAGGGACTGCGTCCAGGCCCAGAGTTCAAGCCACACAACTGACACACACAAAAAAGAAGATTAGATGAGGCTGATAGGGTGGGGTCTCCATGATTGCATAAATGCTTTACAAGAAGAGGAAGAGGACTGGAGCTAGGACCCTACTATGTTTTGCCATGTAATGATCTTTGATTCACATGTTGCACCAAGAAGGTCTCATGGTAATTTAGGTGTCAAGTTCTTAGATCTCTCAGCCTGTAGAACCATGACCCTCTGCTCTTGCTAGGTCTCTTTATCTCAGGTACTTTGTTATAGTAACAGAAAACAAACTAAGACAGCCTCCTCAGCAATAATGCCTGTGAGTCAAGAAAGCAGCAAGGAATCCCATCTAGGGGGTACACTCAGTGAATGTAGATTCTCCATAATGTTACTTGCAGGGCTGGGAGTGTAGCTCAGTGGTACAGCATTCACCTGGCATGCATGAGGCCCTGGGTTCCATCCCCAGCACTGCAAAAAAGAGATCATCTCTGTGCACGAGTTTAGTGTTATCCTTAGCCTTTTCTGGGGGTAGCAGGTCCAGAATAAATGAGCTCTCTGTGGCCGACATCATTAATGGATCAGGTCACTCTGTCCTGGTGTGCAGACTCGGCCTCCCAGTCTCTGGCAGCTACTAATATTAATTAATAGCTAACATTTCTCCAGATCTCACTATGCTACAAATGAGTTTTCTCCTTTAGTCCTCATAAAACCCGGCATACTGGGAACATTTTACATTTGAGGAAAAGAAGTAGAGTGATGGTAACTTGCACAAAGCAGAGAAGCCAGGAAGGGCACGGGCTGGAAGGCGAACATTTAGAGCCTGCTGCGTAACTCCTGCCCCTCACAGCCTCCCAAAGGAGTCTGTCCTTGCCAGGAGCTGCTAGGGGTGAAACGTACAAGACAGCCTGCTGTTCCTCAACCTTGGACCAACCATCCTGGTCTCTGCTGAGGTGCGGCCCCTTCAATTAGCTGATTTGATGCCTTTTTCTTTTCCTACTAAGTCCAAGTATAGAAGACATGAAGAAAAGCTCCTTTTATCCCAGTTCCCCATAATAACTATTGGGGAAAACCTTCAGGAAACCCCAGCCAAGGTTGCTCCAGGGTTTTGAGGCATAGTCTGCAGATCCCAGGAGAGAAAGAATCCAGAAAGGAGCCAGACACTGTGCTTTCCTTACTTCCACACTCTGCATTGTGGAACTGACCTGGCCCCAAGTAGATGTTCAATAAATAGTTTTTAAACTATTCATGAGGTTGTGAAGGCACACTGGTAGGGCTAGCAATGGTTAGGAACCCACACCTGTACAATGACAGAAAGCTATTAAATGCATGAGTTGGGTTTTGAACTCAGCTCATTGGCCTCCAGCAATCACAGTTGAATTGAAAAATCAGCTTGCTTTTGTCACACTCAAATATTCATCCCAGATTCTGTTGAGGGTCTGCTGCTCACCTTTCTTGATATCTCCTTAGATCTTCCCTTTCCAGTGTGTCCTATGTATCTGGCAATCTTCCCTTTGCCCATCCCTGGAAGCAGTCTCGGTAGCTGGGCCTTGTTCAGGGCAAGAGCAAGGAGAAAGAACAGAGAGCAAACAAGCAGTTGACCTGTGCAGAGAAACTGGGGAGGGTATGAATCTGTGGAGAGCAGTTTGCTTGCTTGTGTTGACAATGAACTTCAAGTGGGAAGAAGCCAAAGCAGAGAGAGTCCAGCCCCTCCCCCCACCCCAGGCAAAAACCAAAGGGGCTGTTCCTTTGCCCCTAGAAACAAAGGCTTAAGCAGGAAAAAACAACAGGAAAACAGTGTTTGAGAAGCTTCACCAGGATGAACCTGCCACAGAGAGGAAAGAGGCAAATAGCTATTTTTACAACAGTAGGAGAAAGATAATCAAGTTTGACTTGGATGCTAACGTGGGGAATGGAAGCCGGGTACTAGAAGGAGACTCCAGAGGAACAATTAGATCTAGACCCAGGTAGGAGGTGAGGGTAGGTGGGGTGGGGGTGGGAGGGAGCCTTCTGTGATACTTTCCAGAAAGGTCCTCTGAGGGCCAGGGTTCCGGTTGTCCACAGTGTCTGTCCCCTCTTTTGAGTACAAAAGTTGGTCGCCGTCGTTGTCAGCCGGGCACGTGGTTTTCCAGAATAAATACAGAGTCTCAGCCTCCCTTGCAGTTCCACGTGGTGCTGGGCCTGTAAACGGCACGAAGGGGTCTGCACAAGGGGCAACCCTGCTGGGCTTAGTTATTAGTGGGGAGCAGCCATGGAAAGAGTGGTTTGGGTCACAATGTGATGGCAGATTGGGAGAGCAGCAGCTGGGGCAATTAATCAATTAATCTCCCCATGGCAAGAGATCCGAGTGGCTGGTTTTTATGGCTGCCACATGCTTTTTCAGCACTTTTCCTCGTTTGGCTGTTTCTCCTCTAGAGTCCAGCACCAGCATCCCCACCCACAACCTACACCAATGGAAAAAGCAGTTTCCTTTTTCTCAACAACCCTGGTGAAAGCCTCATTGTCTCTCATTGGTTCTGACTAGGTCATCTGCCTACTTCTGAACCCATCATTTTGACCCAGAGAAATGTGACAGCTGATTGGCTGACTGTGAGCCGTACTCCTAGAAGGAGAGATGACACTACCTAGATTCTGGGGTCAGAGGAGGGCAGGCTGAGTCCCCAGAGAAGATGGAAGGGAGGAAACTGCTGAGATGACAGCTTATCCTGGATAATAGTATCCAGTGTTCTCACACTTACTGCCTCCAACAACCCTGTTTGCAGAAAGCATTTTGCTGAGTTACTTATGCGAAGCACATATTGAGAAATGCTGAACCTTAGAAATCCTAGAAGGGTATTATATCTGCATAATCACACCCTCTGGTTATCCTTTGGAAATGGGCCTTTAAAATAGGATTGTTAGCAAAGAGAGGGAAAAAAAATCCCCAAATTAAATGGGGCTGTGTGGTTCATTGAAACAACCAGTTGCCTCTTCTATTCTCTTAGAGATTGTTATTCCAAGACAGATGGATAATTTGCCAGATTTTATGTATTTGTGGAAGAAAAGATAATGAGACCCTATACATTTTCCCCAATGTGTCCTTAATGACCTTTCCCTTGCATTCAAGTGCTCTGCAGCTTCCTTGATGTGAATCAATTAGGGGTCTTCCATTTTCTTCTTATCACTGATGGCACCTTTGGGAAAAGGGGCATGCCCATCCCCTCCCACCTGCTCTAGGGAGTAATGCCCAGATAAGATCCTCACAGAAGTAAACCATTTGGATCCGACAATTGTTAGTCAATGGGGCTACAGGGCCACTGTTAAAAACATACTCCTGTGTTCCAGCTGTGGATGTATTATCCTTATCTTTATTGATTCTGAAGAATAAAAGCTTGTTCCAAGCCCGGCACCGGTGGCTCATGCCTATAATCCTAGCTGCTCAGGAGGCTGAGATCTGAGGATCGTGGTTCAAAGCCAGCCCGGGCAGGAAAGTCCATGAGACTCTTATCTCCAATAAACCACTAGAAAACTGGAAGTGGCCCTGTAGCTCAAGTGGTAGAGCACTTGCCCTGAGCTGAAGAGCAGAGGGACAGTGCCCAGGCCCAGAGTTCAAGCCCTGAGACCAACCCTCCCCCCCCAAAAAAAAAGCTTGTTCCAGCCAGGTGCTTATGGCTTACTTCGGGAATTAGGTACTCAGGAGGCTGAGATCTGAGGATCACAGTTCAAAGCCAGCTTGGGCAGGAAAGTCTGTGACACTCTTACTCTAATTAACCACCAAAAAGCTGGAAGCAGAACTGTGGCTCAAGGATGGTATCCAGGCCCCAAATTCAAGCATGTTCCAAAAAAATTTTGTTTTAATAGGCTGTGCTTTAAAGTTAAACAAAAGACAAATCATGAATACCAGTCTTTCTTAATGTTGCAAGGTTTCTCTTTAGAATAAGTAAGAAGATTATCAAAAATACTAAGAAGGAATAACAGCAATTGGCATCATTTGAGTCCTTTCTACGTGTCAGACACTCACTAAATACTCTTTATGTATAGCTTAAAAAATACTTCGCAACCATCTAACAGACTAGATAATCTTTTTCCTCTTCTACAGATGGGAAAACTGAGTCTGAGAAATTAGGGGAATATTCAAGACCATGTAACTACTAAGAAACAGAGGGATCTGAACTCAGGTCTGTCTGGTTTTCTCTGTGCACACGTGCATGCGTGCATATGTGTGTGTGTCTATGTGTGTATATGGGTACTGATTTTAATATATGTACCCTTAAAATAATGTGTTATTCTTAATGATGAGGTTCTTTCTCCTTCTATCATCCTTAGCCCAAAAAGCATGCTGGGAGAATCAAATGTATTACTATGTGTCAAGTTGGGGGCTTCTCTACTTGCAGGGAATGACCCCTCTGGGAAGCTGTGGGTTCTCTTTAACTTCTAAGGTATGACATTGCCAGAGGTCTCTAATGTTCCAGTCTGCCTTGAGGTGCCAACACAGGCTATGAGACAGGACCTTGACCTCCGGCAGTGTCTTCCTCTAAGTCATCTTTAATAGAAGTAACCCAGGTGTGCTCATGAACCTGACCAGTTGACATGCCTGGCATAAGCTGTTTTATGTCCCCTCTGCTCTGCTCTCCTTATTCATTATGAACCCCATTACTGCTTCCTCTGGGTACAGCTGTGCCTGATACACAGTGTCATCACCCTGGGGTGATGCTTGGTGAGTGCTCCCCAAGGACCCAAAGTTGCTGTGTTCTCAGGAGTCCTCAGTGGATCAAATGAAACGGGGGAGTCTATCCGTCTTCTCCCATATAGTAGGCTGGTCTCTCTGGGGGTAAAGTTTATCGTAGTGTGGCATCCTTACAGGAACTCATATAAATCATAAGTGCATCTGCCAAGATGCTCTTCCCAAATAAGGGCACATTCTTCAGTTCCAGATGGACACAGACTTGGGAGGAAGCTTTTCAATCCACTACAACGGATGAGATTTGAGACCAAGGCAACTGGTGAGCTTGATTTTTCCTTCCTCCACTCCTTGCTGGCACCTGCTTTTCTGAGATCTTCCCCTCCCCCCTCCCCCCACTCCCTGCCCTGCATGTAGGGGTAGGAGACAGGAATTATAACTGTGTCATGATGTTTGAATGCATGACAATCCTACTCTGGAGTAAGAGCCTCACTAGTAAAAAGCCACAGCCTGTGACTGGGTGGACACCCTAGGTTCAAACGTTAGTTTGGACTTCTCACTATGGGGTGGGACTCTGCATCACACAAGACAGCTGACAGAAAGCGCTACTTTATGATGTTGCAGTAGTAAACATTAGGGGAGAAACGAACTATATTCACAGCTCCGTCCTTGGCACAAGATGAGCACCAACTAAATGTTGGTATTAACCATTAGTAAATATTACTTCCTTCAGGAAGGCAGAAGGAAAGGATAGAAAGCCTGAAAACAAACTTTTGCTAGCAGAGGGTCCCACAATCTACTTCAAACTCTAACTACTTTAAAGGAAGAAAAGAACACAACCCCCCAAGAACACAAACCAACCCATCTTTCTTCCTGAAAGCCTCACAGAGTTTTAATGGGTCCTCAGTTTGTCCTCTTCTGGAAAGCTAGGCTGGAATAGAAAACCTAAAAACAACTCTTGGGGAACAAGTCCTTCTTTAGCAACCAAAACCTTGTTCTTGGGCCAGCTTTAAGGTTCTGGGTCCCTTTTCCCTTAGGGCAGGTCATTTCCCAGAGGCCCTATGAGTCCACATGCAAATAGGCTTTTTGAGGCCCATCTCACACATTTACTAGCCGCATCCATAACAGGCCTGGGGGCCCCAGCTGGCTGCACCAGCTCCCCCCTGAATGAGGGGTGCAGCTATCCCCTGCGCTTAGGATGCCTGGCCAGGTGACCTGCCACGGAACTGATCCCTGAGGTTGTCAATCAGGATCATCCCAGGAGGAGGATTCCAGTTGCTTTCTGTCTGGAGGCAGTGGCGCCCTGGCTTCATATGGGGGATGGCAAATAACACTGGCTTCCCTAGAGTGACATGAGGCTGGCCGGGCCCCAAATTGCTATTGATTTTTTTTTCTTGCCAAGGTTTGAGGCTGCTTTTTGTTTCAGCTATGTGGGCCAATTCTGGGAGGAGCGGGGGATGGGCGAGGACTGCTGGGCAAGAGTGTGGGCCCCTGCCTGAGGTCAGGGGGAGAGAGGGCAAGCGTCACCAGCAGGAGACCCAGGAGGTGCTGTGTCTGTGAAGAAGCAGCTCCACTGCACTGCAGCAAAGGCTCTAGCGGGAGTTGGCTTCTTAGGCTTTGTAAAAATACCTTCTAGAGCCACACTTCACAGCAGGAAAGAGTCGGGGACCTCTGATTGCCTTTTCTCTTCCTGCTAGAGGGGAGCCCAGAAGAGCAGATCTGTAAGGACCCTCATCTTGTAGAGTAAAGCAAGGCTGCCAACCAAGTCTTCATGAGCTGTGTCTAAATACTTTTTTTTAAGTACTGGATTTGAACTCACCACCATATTCTAAATGTTACGTGAAAATATTTGATCCTCTATCCTTGACCTAATACTCTAGAGTCTCAGGGTTGAATTGAGGGCCCTCAGACTCCCTGATGTTTCAGTAGGTAGGGAGAGAAGCTCCTGACCCCTAACCCCTGACTCTTGCCCTTTCCCTTCTCGCACACTCAAGGTCAGATCTGCTCGCCTATGCATGCTCCTTTCCTATCTTCCCATGTCTGGTGGCCCCCTGAGTCAACTCCCGGACTCCAGTCACACATGCTGGGGACAGGCCACTGGGATACGAGGATGGATGCACTCCTCCTTGGTCCCATGGCCAGAGGAGGCCAGGGCAAGACCCCCTCCTGCCCTTCAGAACACCACCACAAGTTGGAAGCTGTGCTTATAGGAGAAGGAGCAACATTTCTGGCGTTTTAGGGCCATGAGTGGTGGAGTTCTCTCCTGGGATAAGAGGAACGGCCATGGAATGAGGGAAGTCAGACGCCAAAGCCGCAGCCCCTGAGTGAATCTCCGGCACCCTGAGCCCAGACTTCCTCCCAGCCCCAGCCCCTCTGCAGACAGTGCCCCTCTCCACCCAGTGCCCCTTTCCACCAGCCACGTGGTTTCTGTTGCTTCCTAATCCTGTGTTTGGCTGGCTCCCGAGCTCTGCATCCATATTTTTGTTTGCTCTTTTGTCTGATGAGTTTCTTCCTGCAAGCCCGAGCTGGCAGCCATGAGCCTACGAGATGAAGCTACGGCCCCTTCACAAAAAGATTCATCAAGTTCTTTGAAAAAGCCTTTGCAGCCTGCATTTCTTTTTTCTCCTCTGGTCTCCTTTTTCTTTGGGTCCTATTACAGATTTTTTTTCCCCAGCAGCCCTGGTGTTCCCCCTATTTCTTACCACTGGGACGTTGACTGTTATGTAACAGCTGTGCAGACCTGACTCCCAGAAACCAAAGTGTGTGTTGCTATAACTACAATGCTCATAAATTCGGCCTCTTCTCAGGGTATGCATTTTCCAAACTCCCCTTGTGGAGACTCAAAAGAGTTAGGCTAGCCGGGTTTTTAATCATAAAGTTCATCTAGAGACCTCCAGAGTTCTATACTGTTGATATTTGAGATGTTTGTAAAGCGACCTGGGTTGGGTTTTTTTTTCTTTTCATTTTTCATCCCCCTATGCGGACACTTTAAAGAATAAATTTTATTTCTGCATCTGGAATCACAGACATTCTCAAAAAAGAGATGTTGCTTTACTATGGCATCTGATCCTACCAGAAATGAGATCACTAGCCTCAAAGGGAAGCACATTTGTGATTTTGAAGTGGTGGAGAGTTGTCGTGCTATGTTTGGGACTTGAGCTTCCGGCTGGATCTCTGTGTGGGATCCAGCACATGTATGATGAGGTGGGCTAGAGACAGGTTGCAGGTGGGTAATGAGCAATTGTTCTTGAGTGCTAGAAGTAAGAAGGCTGCTGCTACTTGAGGAACCTGGAGTCGAACCACAATAGTCCACTGAAGCAGGACACCAGCTCCTCTCAGAATACTTCAGTGGCTTCTAGAGGACAACCGTGACTTTCTGACCATACCCATCTTCCCCTTCCTTTTTTAAGAAAACCCCAACTGGCTTGGTGATATCATCGTGTCAAGCTAACAGCTATCTTCCTGGCTCCCCCTACAGTTTGGAGAATCTATTAGTATATTTACTGCTGCATAACAAATTACCACAAACAAGTCTGCTTAAGCCATTTTGTTGTTGTTGTTTGTTTGTTTGCCAGGCCTGGGGCTAGAACTCAGGGCCTGGGCACTGTCCTTGAGCTTCCTTTACTCAAGGCTAGCACTCTATCACTTGAGTCACAATGCCACTTCTGGCTTTTTCTGTTTGTGTGGTACTGAGGAATCAAACCCAGGGCTTCATGCATGCTAGGCAAGCACTCTACCACTAAGCCACATTTCCCAGTTCTGCTTACGTCATTTGCCATCTCATATTTCAGTGGCAACCTGGGCACCATCCAGCTGGGTCCTCTGCTTCAAGGTCTTCCACCAGATTGCAATGAAGACATCAACCCTCGCTGGGACCGCAGTGGATGTTTCAATTAGGGGAGGCTTTGCCTCTAGCCTCATGGGGTGCTGGGCTGGATTGAGGCTCTCAGATCCTCGCTAGCTATTGGCCAGTATCTGCCCTCAGTTGCTTGTCCCGTAGGACCCTCCAGCATTGCAGCTTGACTCCAGGAAGTGCCAAACAAGCAGAGAGGAAGCTGAGAATCTGCTAGCACCTCAGTGTCTTGTAACCTGATCTGGGATGTGAGATCCCATCACCTCTGCCATGTTCTATTGGCTAGAAGCAAACAGCTTCTAACTGACCTGTCATATGGCTCTGGTTTGAACTACACTCGCTTAATCTCTGGCTTTTCAGTTACCCACAACAATAACCATTTCCCTCATTTAGAGTTTTAAGCCCACTTGAGCTGAGCTTGAAACCAAAAGAGAATATTTGAATGGAATAGGCTCCCCTAAATATTCAATAAGAGGATTCAAAGGAAGCACTGGAGAACTGAGAAAGCAGTTTTAGAACCGTGAATCTTTGAGAGCCAGAAATGTCGCCCATGGGTTGGCAAACTATCAATAAACAGCCAGCTAGTAAACATTTTGGGTTTTGTAGACCACACACAAGTCACTGTCACAACTGATCAGTTCTGCCATTGTGGTATGAAAGCGGCCATGGGCGATAGAGCAATGAGTGTAGTTACGTTCCAATAAAACTTTATTAACAAAATCAGGCAATGAGAGGACTTCCTCCCTCCGGCAGTAGCTTGCTGACCTCTGTGTACTGTCAAAAAGAAAGATTGTTCGTTGTTCCATAGTTTTTTAAAATCTGAGCAGACTTGGAGGGCTGGAGGGACGCAGTTGCAAGGTTAGGCCCAGCTTCCTTTCTGCCTCAGCTTCCTCTCTGTCTCCTGGTATCCACTGATGCTCTCCACCTTGCTGGACCAAGGGAAAGGTCAGTGACCTCACCTCCACCCACCCTCCCCTGCTGAACTATTCTGACGAGCCTTCCCTGGTTTCCTTCCTGTCCTCTCACCCTCCTTTCTTCTTCTTCGCTCACTCTTCTTGATCCTTCCCTCCAGATAGAAAGCAGGGAGTTCAGAAAGTTCCTGGTGGAAGGTGTGAGCCCGGAGGGGAGGGGCTGCCCCAGTCTGCCCCAGGGAGGACAGGCCAGAGCAGTGTCTGACCCCTGGGAGATAGGCAGCGTGCAGCGGTGGAAGGAACCAAGGCCCAAGCATTTCTGCTTCCTTTTCTGAGCTCCAGGCCAGATGCACAGGGGAGGTGGGGTGGGGGGCAGGAGGAGCAGTTCTGTCCTGTGGAATCTTTGTAAGTGACTTCTTTGGAAAAGGCTTTGCATGCATTAAACGCTAGGCTGGCAGTGTCTTAAGCATCTTTCACAGGCGGAGGCAGGCAGCCAGTCAGCAGCGACCACACAAGGCTGGGTAGAAGATGGATGAGGATAATCTCGATTCTCTGTGAACCCTCGGCTGCTACAGCCCTGTCCTGCGTCACCACATCCCTCACGGTCTCCAGAAGATAACAAGCACTCCCTCTTCCCACTCAGGCACTGTGTGGTCCTTCAGTAAAGACCACCACGACCTCCCCTTAGTGCTGTGTGATTGCAAGCAGGTTCAGTTCCCTCTCTGTGCCTGGATTTTCTTTCCCCTCTGTTCCAGCACTGAGCCTTCTGCCCACTCTTCAACAGGGTTCAATTCTAACATCCAGCACCCAAAATACCCTTGGAAAAAAGCTTTAAATCACCATGAAATTCAGTCTATGTGATTGTTACTGTCTACCATGCCTTTAATAGCCTTACGGACCCTGGCAGTGAACGGTTGGGGGTAGGGGGTGAAATGGCTCTAACTCACTGGAGAACTTACTTCCATAACCATCATACCTGTGAGTAATCATTGTGTTTGTGATATGGGTGTTGTGGGGGCTGGGAATAAGGCATGGGCTGGGGATGGGGTGTGAGTTAGGAAAGTCAAAAGCCATCAGAGTCATCTTGGAGATTAAATGAGATACGAGACAGTGGGTATGTAAGGGCAGAGCTTGGCACAAGGTATTCACAGATGAAAAGCTATCAACCCACCATCATCACTGTTAGTATGTCTCCAGAGCTGCAGCTCTACCTGGCCTGAGGTTAATGGAGAGCGTGGAGCACATGGTCATCAGTGCATGGTCGTCTGAGCTTCTTTGCTGTTTTCTGTGCTAGTGCTGCTTGCCCCCAGGTCTCTGACAGAGCCGTCCTCTGGCCAGCTTTGCCTGGGCAGTGGAGAATGCAGATGCTTGGGGAGCTGTGGACTCCCACTGTCCAGCTTCCTTACCTTAGTGGTAGGATGATGACTGCTTGAACACCAGGCCCCCACACTCTCCTGCAGGGTAGAGCCAGAGGGACCCTGTCTCTGCCTCTTTGTCCCTACACCCCAGTTCCTGGAAACCAGTGGAAGACCCAGAGGTCTTGGGATTTTCTTTTCCATGCTTCAGGGTTGAAGAATAGTGGGGATAGAATGAGAGAAAGAAAGGAAGGTGGCAAGGGAGGAAGAAGAGCGATGAGAAGGACCCCCGGCACAGTGCATGCTGACCCACGCTGGACATATGGACAAACTGAGAGCCAAGAGGGATAGTGGCATCTCTGAGGGTCCATGACATCGGCAGGGGCAGAACTTGTGGTGGTGTCTGACCCATAGGTGAAGGCCCAGCATCTATTCAATACCCATTTATGAGGGAGCTGAACAGAAAATGGCCAGGACTCTGTCTCTGTCCCAGGTAGACGGACCATCTTGCCTTGCAGCACCCCCCTTCCTGGTGTCTGGCTTACCATAGCTTCATCCCTGGCTCTCTGCTCCCCACCCATCTAGAATCTCTGGGTCTGAGACATGGCTACCAAGGTCCTAATTTTAGCACATTGACAGGCCATTGTCATCCATCAAACCCAACACGATACAAAGCCATCCATTCTATCCCCCTTGCTTTGCAGAAACGTGTTTTGCAGAAATCAGGGATCCTCTGCCCTGAGTGCCTCACACTTGGTGCATGAACTCTCAGTTATTACAAAGCAGGTGCTGTTTCAGTGAATTTGGGGTGGGCCTGACAATCTGCCTTTTGAACAAGCTTCGAGGTAACTCAGTACTGCTTCTCAGTGAGCCGCACTGTGCCTGGAAAGGATCTAGGAGTATGCCTTTGTTCCCCTCCTTTAAAGCTCAGTTTAAATGTCACTCCCAGGCTCTCCAATCTCCCTCATCTTCTAGTCAGAACAAGTATCTTTCCAGTGGATTTTTCAAGGTCTCTTGACACAGGTAAAGAAGCTCTTGTAGGGAGGGCATGTCGTGGATGGTGAGTTTGTCTGGACCTTGTAGCATCTTTTCTGCTCCTTGACACATTGGATGAATGCTCACAGGTACTTGGCCAGGCAGTGCCTACTGAACATTATATCATTAATCCTCAAACAACCTCGAGAGGTAAGTATTAGGATGCAGAGGCTCAACAGGGGTGGCGAATTGCCTGAGGTCATGTCGCTAGTAAGTGACCACCTTTATTGAATCATCTGTCAGCTAGCTGTCAAAGCCTGAGCTCAAAGGCATTTTGTATTTGTTGGATGAGAGAATAAGTGAATGGAAGGATGGAAGGATAGAAGGATGGATGGAAGGATGGATGGATGGATGGATGGATGGATGGATGGAAGGATGGATGGAAGGAAGGAAGGATGGATAGATGGATGGATGGATATCTTGAATGAAAGAACTGATTCTGTCGAAAATCCTTCACAAAAAGCGCAGCAATTCCTGTGCTTTCATTTGGAATGGGATTGCATAGCCCCCTCCCTTAATCCTTCTCTCCCAGGAAATCCTGATTCCTAGTGAGATCCCCACCGAGGGAGAATGGGAGACTGACATATTCAGGCCCAGCTGTTGCACTTTTCAACGCCTTCAGGTTGAGTCCTCAGCATCTCATCTGTCACTGAGGAGAGTGCTCCCTTCTCCAGCGTGTGGGGGAAGCACCCTCGCACTGGAGCGGGAGAGGGGGGCTGAGCCACAAAGCTGCTCTTAGAAAAGCGCAGGCCTGATGCTGCCGTGGAACCAGGCAGCTGTTGGCCTTTATCTCACAGGAGCAGCTTATCTCAGATCATCTCCTCAATCACAGGCCCTTAAACAGCTTCTGACAATCAATTCATACACCGGCTGCTGCTGCCACCACCGCTGCCGCTTGGGGGGGGAGGGCGGGGGGGGGGGAACGTTACCGTATTTACCTGTGTATAAGCAGCGGTCTCACGGTGACTCATGATTCCCTTGGGTGAGCCAGCCTGCTGTCTCTGTGAAACGGTAGCTGATGTCCACTGAGCTCTGGGAATGAGGTAGAGACCGTGTACGAATCCTCTCACCCCCACCAGTGTCTCATCATGAATTTTCCCTACCTTCTCCCATTCTCAGTCAGCACACAGTAGCTCCTCCCCTGGCTTTTTGATCTCAGAGGCTTTGAAGACCTGTCCTGTCTCCCTGCTCTTCCTGTTGGATCAGGGCTCTTGCACGGGGCTGGACTCTGCTTCTCTGGTCATTGTATCCCAGGTTACCTGGTCAGATACCTGGTTGCCATTGTGTCTCCTCTCCCCACCGCACTGTCGTGTTGTATTTTTTTCTTTTTTTGCCAGTGTTCATCAGTGTGGGAAGTCTGATGATGAGCATGTGTGTGTGCTCTGAACTGCATTTCCCCTCTGGGATATAAAACTTCCTGAGTGCCCGCGCCAGACTTGCCTATAGCCACAGCTCCTAATACCAGGCCTGGCAGATAGGAGTATAGCCTGCTGAATGCGTGAATGCAAGGCCTCATTTTTATCTTTCTCTTGAAGTTCGGAGAAGTTGAATGAACGCAAGTCACACCGCAGATGGACCAGCCCAGATGTGGCCCTGACACCAGGGGCATACTCTTCTCATTCATTTCCTCATCTGGTCTCAAGGTGACTTAGTGGCTCACCTCTACTGTAGGTTTGCCCACGTACCTGCTGCTGCGCAATGTTCCCTTTTCTCCCCTCCCTCCTTTTCCTTTCTCTCCTCTCTTCTTTGGCAGTGCTAGGATGAAACCCACTCTGCCATCTGAGCCATGCCCCCCGCACTTTTTGCTTTAGTTATTTTTCAAATAATGTCTCACATGAGTGCCTAGGCTAGCCTGGACTGTGCTCCTCCTATTTATGCGTCTGTAGCTGACGTGACAGCTACGTGACACCATATTCAAATTTGACAGATGGAACCTCTCACACTTTTTATTTCCTGGGCTGGGCTCAAACCACGATCCTTCTAATCTCTGATTACAGGCATGAGCTACCAGGTTAATGGCTTTCCATTCATTCTAGTTAGGGACCCTACGCAATTCTCATCATTACTTTGTCCAGAGGTAACAGCGGCTCTGGAGGCAAGTCACCTATCAGTGTCACACAGTCTGCAGTAGACAAGTGCAAGGTTTGCAATCCTAGCCCGGGCCTTCCAGTCCCAGGAGTGTCCCTATGGTTCCAGAAAATTGTGGGATATACAAGTTAATTCCTCGAGGCCAGAGCGTTTTGCTCAGGGTAGGTGCGGAGCTGGCAAGTAAGTGGGGCAGAGCAATGAGGAGCTGAGCAGAGGGAAGGGCACTGGGCTGGGATGCTGCCCCCGCCCCTCCCCAGGCTGCTCACAAGCTACGGAACTCCTTCCCCAGCTCCTGTTTCTATACCAATGGCTGCCAGCTTGGCAGTGGGAGGGAGATGGAGCTCAGAGAGGTTTAGCAGTGCCCAACACAGGGAAAGCACTCAGCAAACAAGCATGTGCTCAGTCCTGGGGGCACATAGAGGCTGACTGCCTGGGTCCCGGGGTCACAGTGTGGCTGAGTGGCATCCTACAGATCATTGCCTTGCCCCTTCCTTCTGGGCAGGAATCTTCCCGAGCCCAGCCAAGTGCTCAGCTGTCTCCACAGCGAAGTGTGTCTTTTGATCAGAAACATTTCACAGCCTGGCTCTGTCTGCATTTTCTCTGTGTCCCCTGTGCTGTCTCCTCTCCAGTACCTGGCACATAGTAGGCCTCTATGCGTATTTGGGTAAAGAATAAGGAAAGATCAGGCAAGGACAGGGAAGCCAAAAGAAGTGTGCACACTGGAAAAGCAGGCCATGGGGTGGGATGGGTGGGGGGAAGAACGAGCTGAAGCAGGCATTCAGTCAGGTTTCCCCGGGGACCAGGCCACCAGGTACAGCCTGGGGCCTGCAAAAGCAGCAGTTAGCCTTGATGTATTGGAGGGTGATAGAGAGGGCAGATTGAAGCTACAGAACCCTGACTCCCTGCTGTGTGGGGGAGCCAGGGAGGAGTCTCAAAGAGGAAGCTCCCAGCTCCAAGATATGACATCCAAAATATCTAACTACTGGCTAGGCGCCAGTGGCTCATGCCTGTAATCCTAGCTTCTTAGAAGGCTGAGATGTGAGGAGCGTGGTTTGAAGCCAGCCCAGGCAGAAAAATCTGTAAGACTTTATCTCCAAAAGTGGAGCTGTGTTGCAAGTAAGAAAGCACTAATTAACCCTGAGTGAAAAAGCTCAGGGACAATACCCAGGCCCTGAGTTCAAGCCCCAGCACTGGCACACACACACACACACACACACAAAATAGATAGATAGATAGATAAATGATAGATAGATAGATAATCTAAGTAGCAGCTCTAGATCAGCAAGGCAGCCAGGAGGTTATGAGGATGACCAATTAAAAGTGGGCCATGTCTTAAGAAGCCCTTACTATGCTAAGCATTAACCTTGCAGTGGCTAGACTTGGGCAGACATGCTGAGTTCCAGCAGAACCAGAAGGCTAAGGTAGGGGAGGCCAGACTTGGGCTTGTGTAGATACTTAACAAGAGATAATAGAAGTAGTGGAGTGTTTAAAAAGACAGTAATGAGGGGCTGGGAAGGTGGCTCAGTGGTAGAGCGCCTGCCTTGCATCCCTGAGGCCCTGGGTTCGATTCCTCAGCACCACATAAGCAAAAAGAAAAAAAGCTGGACGTGGCGCTGTGGCTCAAGTGGTAGAGTGTTAGCCTTGAGCTGAAGAGCTGAGGGACAGCGCCCAGGCCCAGAGTTCAGGCCCCACGACCGCCCCCCAAAAAAAAGACGGTAATGACCAGGCGCCAGTGACTCAGGCCTGTAATCCTAGCTACTCAGGAGGATCAGATTTGAGGATCATGGTTCAAAGCTGGCCCAGGCAGGGATTTCCTTGAGACTCTTATCTCCAATTAACCACCAAAGAGAAGCTGGAAATGGAGCTGTGGCTCAAGTGGTAGCGTTGCTAGCCTTGAGTAAAAAAGCTCAGGCCAGAACTGGCACCAAAAAAAAGGGCAAACAATGGCCCCACCAGCACCTTTACTGCCTGTATCCCGTGTTGATGCAGGTGCTGTCAGCCCACCCATCAAGCAGAGGTGGAAGTCCCCTGCTCCCTGCTCCCGGCTCCCAGAGAATTGAAGAGAGGGCTCCTAGAAAGTTTGGGCTCCCCCATGGTGCCGAGGAAGCCACTTTGTTCAGAGCTTTGGCGGGGGTGGGGGGGCACGACAAAGGGGGGTGGTCACTGGTGTTTGCCTGCTCATATCCAAGGATTTTTCCAAAGGGAAAAATCCTTCCCCCATGTCTAGCCACACTCTGCTCCTACCTGTGCTCCTCCCCTGGCCAGCCAGCATTTCCCCTTTGGATCTGTAATGAGGTTGCAGTCCTGCTTGGCTTAATCAGCATCAATCTCAGGAATTTGATCAGAACTTCTGGCAGAAAGAAGCCTCTGTACTCTTATACCCCCTCACTTTTTTTTCCTTTTTACTAAAATTACTAAACTAGTAGATCTCCTGGAGATCCTAAGAATCCTAACATTCTTGCCTAAGAAAGAAAACAACACAGAACAAAAAAGGGTTGAAAGTCAGAGGTCCCGGAGAAATGGTTTAAAAAAAAAATCCCTGAATCCAGCTATGCCTGATGCTTATTCTGAACTTTTACTTGAGCTCATAACTTGCTTTGTTGTTTTCTTTCCCCTGAAGTCAGCTTGAACTGGGACTTCTATTACTTATCATTTAGATGATGATTTCTTTTTTTTTTTAAAGTATTTTGTTTTGTGACATTTTAAGATACACTTTATTTTATAATTTACTGGTGACTGTGTTAGGATGTCTACCTTTACAAACAGGTTTCTCTCTTTGCAGCCAACAGAAATTAATTCAAAGCCACATGATTGTTATTTTCTTTCTTTCTTTTTGGGTCCGGTTGTGGGGCCTGAACTCTGG
>NW_012267228.1:11965119-11998237 GCF_000151885.1 Dipodomys ordii
GGAGACCTGGCTGCGTTTCATTCTGTCTTCAGTACTCCCTCCAGTCCCGTGTCCTTCTACGAGAAACTGGCCTTGTGGACTTGTGTGGACTTTCAATACACTGGCCTTCTTGGCCTTTAAATGGCCCTGTCTCTTCTTTGCCCCCAATTCATTCACAGCCCCCACAGCAGCTGGTTGGATGGCTAGCCAAGGAAAAGAAGGGGAGTGATTGCACATTGGGAGAAGAGAGGAGAGGAAGGAACACAAGGTATGGGGTAGGGGACCACCCAGGAGTAAAGCCTGTCAGGTCTTTTCAAGTGCTTAGAGCTGGGCCTGCTACACAAACACATTCCTCTGCTGGTACCCCAGGGACCAAGCAGCTCAGACAAGTGAATCCCAGGATGTGAGGCCCACAAGGACAATCAGAAGATTGCTGCCAGCACATGACTGTTTGTGTTGCTCTTAGCCTGGGGATTATAGGGTGCACTTTTAATTGCTCATGCTGTCTGTTATCTGGTGGTCCTCCCTGCCTCCTCTTTCCCATCCGTACCCTTCAGTCATCCTTGCGAGGTAAAGAGCTCTGCACAGCACCTGGAGATGTTCCCACAGGCACAACCCAACCGCTTCCTGCTGTCACCCTCTGTGTCTGTGCGCCAGGGCCTGGTTTAAGCCAGGAGCTGGGAGTTTGGGGTAGGGTGTGGGGTAGAGCAGGCTGCCAAGAAAGAATCCCAGGAGAAGCTCCAGGGAGTTAGACTCCAGGTTTCTTTCTTAATTCCTTAGTGGGACAGCTTACCCTGTTCCATACTTTCTTGTAGCTCAGTCAGGACATGGCCAACAGGATCCTGTCTGGCCTCCCTCTGCTCCATCCTACAGCTGCAAGCCCTTCCTCAAATACACAAGGACTGGCCCCCTTGCTCTGCCCCTCGTTGTGCTTCAAATCCTCTTGTCTCTCAGTTTTGCCTTCCTGCTCAGTCTCTGGGACCCCGTTCCCTGATGTGGTTTTCAACCTCAGCCAAGCACTGCTATTGGAAGACTGCCCTCTGCTCCAGGTCTTCTCCTGAACGGTACCCATCTCCTGGACTCTTCCTTTCTCTTCTCCCAGGACTCTAGATTGGCTAAAGACAACTGTGTGTTCCAGCTTCCTCCAGAAAGCCTCCCTGGCCCCAGTCATACGTGTTAGACTCCGTGCTCTTCGGACCCACAGCCCTCTGCCCTTCTTACCACAGGAGGCAGAGTGCTTTCCTCTGTTGCTGTTCTTTCTAAAGCTGTGGTTCTTGGCCTTGATTGCTTGCTAAAAACTCTGGAACCTTTACAAAATGCAGATGCCTGGGCCTGACCCATTACATCTGAATCTCTATGGATGAGGCCTAGCATTGGCCCTTCCTTCCTTCCTTCCTTCCTTCCTTCCTTCCTTCCTTCCTTCCTTGAGTTGGAGCTGGAACCAGGGCCTGCTAAGCAAGCCCTCTCCCCACTGATGCACCGCTCCAGCCCTGGCACAGTTGCTTCTTGCCAGCTCCCTGTGACTGCAGTTTGCAGGTGGGCTGGAAAGCCACGTTCTGCTGAAGGCAGGTGTGGGTGCCAGCATTTCAGCAGCATGAAGCTGAATTTGTAGGAGGTCCTGGAATAGTACAGATGTTCGCTCTGAGAATGAATGACATGCTACCTTTCTCTGTCAGGATGGAGAAAGAAGTGGGCAAATGAATGCAACTGTGAAGAATGAATGAATGAATGAATGATAGAAGCCCCAGTGGCACGCATTTAGGAATTAGAGGCTCCAAAGTAATGTGTGTCTCAGATGGTTGGTTGTTCAAAAGCCCCAACTAGCAGAGGTTAAGCAGTCCTCCAACCCTGGAAAGGGAGGGAGGGCTAACTACTTAGTGCCGCCCCTGGGAACAGCTAGGAAATGAGAAATCGGAGGGGGGAAGGGGGAAGCCCTTCCTTTAGACCCTTCAAACAAGTGGTTCGAACACACCTCTGGGTAGCTGCTGTGGAAATGAAAGTTGGCAGGGAGGGTCTCTTTCAAATTCCTTTTTCTGGGTTTGCCTAGAAGTATGAGGCTAAAGGGGGTCACTGGGGGTCACTGGGGGGCAGGCAGGGGGGCAGGGGGCAAGGTCTGTATTCTCCACCTTCCTCTCAGTGTGAATGTGCTGGAGATTTCAACAGGGACCGGGCAAAAATCCTCTCCCAGCTTCCTTGGCAAGAATGAAAATATATGGTTTAATAACAATGGCTGATTCAATTTCAAACAAGTGGCTCATATGCACCTCTGGGTCGCTGCTGGGGAAATCCAGGCTCCAGCCCTGTTGAGCATGAGGCCTAAGGTGGGAGGGAGGGAATGGGGGAAGGAAGGCCTGCTTGGCCATTTGGGGGGGAGGGGGTGGGCGATGGCAATGAGGGGGTCACGGGCCTCAGATCAGTGGTGGGTTTTGAATGGCATCAGCTCAAGATCTTGTAGGTTTAATTTGTCTCCCTGTCCAGGGGAGGAGCCTCTCCACTGCATTCACTTTAATGAGGCAGCCCCCTCCCCCGCTCCCATCCCGGGTTCACACTTGGGGAACTCTGGAGAAATGAGTTACAGAGCTTAGTCCCCAACAGGACGGGCCTCTGAGCTGAAAGCTGCCTCTGACTCCAGCAGCTTCAAGGCCCCTGCACCTCCATTGTTCCTTCCGCGGCTGAGACAGCCCAGGCCAGCAGGCGGCATTCAGAGCCACCCCCCAGCCCCAGCTGCCACTTCCCCGGTTATCTGAATTGAAGAGGTCAGAGGTTAAGTGAGAGATCAGAGTCCTGGGGTCAGGGAAAGAAAAACAAATCTCCAGGGCCTTCAGCTGCGCTCTTGAAGCTTGTAGGCCTTGTAGGCCATGCCCTCTGGCTCAGAGACAGAGGATTTCATACCCGGCCCTGTCTTTTCCTGTTACCAGATAAATTGATTGATTTTTTTTTTTTTTACTCCTTTAATCGAGTTAAGGGCATTTCATGGAGCAAAGAGAAAGGATAGGATGGCGTTTGCATTTTTGTCAGAAGCCCTAGAGTAGTAACTCTCGTTCTGGCCTCAGTCTGTCAAGAAGAAGCCATCCACTATGGTGTGCCTCAGTTTCTCAGTGTTCAAACGGCCATGTCCAAGGGGAGGAGCAGGTGAACTGATCCCGGCACTGGCCCTCTGGGCTCATGTTGAGAAGGAACAAAGCCAGCCGAGAGGGAGCTGCTTGTTCTGCTCCTCATCTCTCTGTGGGGGGCAGTAGGTAGGGGTGCTCTCTGTGCACTTCCAGATGTGCAGAGTGCTGTCAGGGTCTCTGAAGGAAACACATGATGTCTCCCTAGAGGCATTTTGTGTTGCTTCCTGGCAGGAAACAGGCTGGGTCACCTTGAGTCTGGTTGACTTTGGACAGGTGACCTTGGATGCATTTCTCTAGCCTTCAGTTTCCTGACCTGCCATATGAGAATCGTGGGTCCACTGTCCTTGCCAAGTCAGTGCACCCTAATATTGGTATTTCTTTGCCACCAGGTGCCAACAGTGTCTGGCATTAACGTCATCCACCTAGCTCTCTGCCAGCATCCACTGCGACTGTCAGTACCCCAACTCTCTTTCCCCCTGTGACATCTTCTATGTCCTTTCCAAGGACTGCTGGGAGAATTGGGCTCCAGTTTCCCACAGGGTTCAATTCCCTGATGACTTATTTTTGTGCATTACTGGCCCTCCCCCGACCCCTGCTCCCTTCCTCCAGCTCCTTTCAATCTCAAGCGCCTGCCTTTCCCTTCTCTGTCTAGAACTGGCTCCTGCGGGGGTCTAGGACATTGGGAGCATGAGCAGAGAGGTTGCTGCCTTGGCTGAGTGGTGCTCCAGCATCTGATTACCTGGCGCAGGTAAGCTCCCATCAGTGACAGTGATTGTGGTCAGACACTGACTCCCTGAGAGAAACTGCTTTGCAGTGAGAAAGTGTGGTCTCCTAGGACTGAATGACCTAGACATAGCGCACTCCTTGTGTTTGCAGAGGGAGAACCCAAAGGTGAAGAGCTTACTTAACTGCGCCCCACAAAGATTGTAGGCAGCTCTTGCTGTGAGCGGCCTGGGAAGGGTAGCTGGCTCAACACTTTCTGGTGGATACTGCTAGACCCTCAGTGCATAGTGTAGAGTTCTTCTCTCTCTTAACACCAAGTTGGAATGAAATTGCTGTTTGGCAAATCTGAATGATGGTCCTCTTGTTACAGTGCAAGCTTCTGCCATGCTCTGTAGGACGGGCTGTCTCTGTTCAGCACTGCATCCTAGGCTTTCAACATACGAGGTTCGCAATAAAAGAGCCAGTGACTAAGGGCATGCGTGAGTGGAGGAAGCCAAGGCCCAGGACCAGCACAAAAACAAATGAACAAAAAAACACTTTTCAGGAACTAAGTCCATTCAAAGAGGTAATTTTTTGCATGCCAAGGCAAACTTTTATATGGAATGATTTACAATTTTTTATGCATCTTTCAGTCAGATCATCTTTGTTTTAATTTTGTTTTAGTTTATTACCTCCCCCCCTCCCGCTACACACACAGTTTTCAGTGTCTCCGTATCTTTAATCAATAATGACCTGTTCAGGATTATATTAAAAAGGAAGAACTCTAAACAACCACTGCTTACAAAATGGATCCAATCCTAGTGCTTATTATTCACATCTTGTAGAGAACATTCCAGATTCATGATGTGTGCACTGGTGATTGAAAAATTCATCTTGGTTCAATTTTTTTCAATAAAAACTTTCAGGAGAGCATGGTGTCATAAACAGAAAGAGAATCTGCTACTGAGAATAAACGAGATTCATTTTATTTTCATTCATGAAAATAAACTCCATGGACCATTCATCTCCATTCGCCCTCTTTGGTGGCCCTCCCACTCCCTCTAGCACGCACCTATCCCAAAAGACTTGTTTTACTTCCCTGCCTTCCATTAATTTTTAGTGTGTTTTCATTGAACTGAGGGGTTTCATGATGGTATTTCAGATGTTTTTCTCAGAACAACCTTCTCTATTGCTTTGTCTTCCCTCAGCACCCCCATTCCCTACCAGTAGCTTTCCTTGACATTTTTTCTGCCATCTTCATACTTAGTTTTGTATTTCAATGTTATTCAGTTCAGGTGTACTACATCTTCTTTATCCATTCATCTATAGTTGGGCAGCTTAGCTAATTCCACCTACGTCTAATATGAACAGTGCAACAGTAAACTGGGATATGCCATTCTGACTGGGGTGAGATGGAATCTTCATGTAGTGTTGATTTTTTATTTCCTTTATGACTAAGGATGTTGAACTTTTTTCCCTCCATGTAACTATTAGTCATTTGTACTTACTCTGAGAACTGTCTGTTCAATTTGCTTGCCCATTTATTCATTGGCTCATTTGTTCTCTTGCTGTTTATTTATGTATTTATTTATTGAGATTGCTTGTATTTTTAGCTGTATTTGACTTAAATCAAAGGCAATGATCCTGGATTGTCTGAGTGACCTTATCCTATCAACTGAAAGCCTTAGAAGGTTTTCTGGGGAAAAACAAACAAACAAAGGAACTTTTTGCAGATTCGTTGTGCAGTTTTGGTGAAGCATGGTCAAAAAAAATAATATTTTTTAAATGAAAAGAAATTTCAAAGGCGACATTTGATTTTCCCGCACACACATTACTTGGCTCAGTGGATGTGGAGAAGGAGCTCTTGTTTGGTCCCATATTACCATTAGTTGCATTTAAATCATTGTGTGATCTGTTGAGGGCTTCCAAATCTGCTTCCAAAAAGGCAAAATGGTGCCCGGAGCCAGGCAAAAGTGATAGTAATCTTCCCAAGCAAGGAAAAAAAAAAGAGCACATAATGTGCAAAATTGAGATGATAAAGTGAAGATTTGAGATTTGTCTTTAGTTGGAAGTGGGGCGTTTTTATGGGGAAAATGAATCCAAGTATCTGTTCTGTGATCCTGATGCTCACAGACCATTGTCTGTTCTTCCCCAGTGGTCCTCATGAGAATCACAGGCCCACAAAAACTCAGGCCCCCTGTCAGATAGAAATCTTCCTCTGAGCCAGGCGCTGGTGGCTCACGCCTGTAATCCTAGCTACTCAGGAGGCTGAGATCTGAGGATCTCGGTTCAAAGCCAGCCCGGGCAGGAGAGACCGTGAGACTCCTATCTCCAATAAACCACCAGAAAACTGGAAGTGGCGCTGTAGCTCAAGTGGTAGAGCGCTCGCCTTGAGCTGAAGAGCTGAGGGACAGCGCCCAGGCCCAGAGTTCAAGCCCCACGACCGAAAAAAAAAAAAAAAAAAAAGAAATCTTCCTCTGTTCCAGCCTGGCAACTGCCCTACAAATTTCTTACCGTACTGACTCCAGTTTGAGTTTCCAGCCTTCCCTACAAGCTTTAGAACTGGCTCTCCACATCATATGATCCATCTGTTAAAAAAAAAAAAAAAGATAAAGGGTGTCCCTGGCTTATGCCTGTAATCCTAGTTACTCAAGAGGCTGAGATCTAAGGATTAAGTGACCGGCAGGAAAGTCTGTGAGAGTCTTGTCTCCACTTAATCAGCAAAAAGGTAGAAGTGGAATTGTGGCTTAACTGGCAGACTACTAGACCTGAGCTAAAAAGCTAAGGAACAGTGCCCAGACCCTAAGTTCAAGCCCCAGTATCAGCACACACGCACGCTTTGTGGAGTGCCTTAGGTGATAAAAAAAAAAGACTATTTTTTATTTACTTTTCTTCCTGTTAGTACTTTGGGATTTGAACTCAGGACCTCATGCTTGCTCATTGCGCACTCTACTACCCAGGCCATCCCAGCCCTTCTTTCAGTGACTTTTTTTGTTTTTTGCTTTGGATAGGATCTTCTGCCTCTTTGGGGTCTGGGATTACAGGTATGGCCTCTCTGACCATCTTTTAATATAAACCAAGCACATAAATCTACCTTAGTGCTCCCATATGACAAATAATAAGAGTTTTCTCCCTAGAGTTGTGCAGCTTTTTAATTCCCTTTGCAAACACATACAACTTCTAGCTACTGCTTCTCAGCAGCCCAGAGCATGCTTAACTGACTGAAAGGGATTTAGGAATGTTAAGACTTGAGCAAGTGTGATAGCAAGATTTCTGAAAATCGTTAAGTATTTTGTGTCTAAAGATACACAAACATAGAAGTGGCATTGTGGTTCAAATGGTAGAACACTAGCTTTGAGTACAGAGAGGCTCAGGGACAGTGCCCTGAGTTCAAGTCTCACAACCAAAAAAAAAAGACACAGAAACACTTTATCACAGAAGACTAAGCTGACTGGTATCTATGGTTGGCAACGTTCTTCTCATCCAGATTATAAAGAGCAAACTGCTGTCACAACCGAGGTGTTTTTAGCCACACCCAGCAAAGTCACCATAAATCCGGTGACCATGAGACATGCTTGTCATTAAATGTTTTTGCACATCGTCTAAAAATATTTCCTTAGATTAAACTCTCAGAGGTGGAATTGCTGAGTCAAAGAGTCTGCACTTACAAAGCCAAAGAGCTTGAATTGCCCCCTGGGAGTTTATTCTAGTTTATATGTTGATTAGATGTAAAGTTTCCAGAAGTTGGGAGGCCTGGGGTGCGGGCAGAAGCTGGGGAATTATGATCTCTTTTCAATCGCAACACAATGAGCTTGTGGCAAGTTCAATAAATATGCATTCGATGAAAAACTGGAGGAATGAATTGTCATGGGACAACGTTATAATAATTTCATTAATTGGCTCTATTTTCTATTCTGGAACAGGACAACATTTCATTCCATAAAATAGAGCTGGGCAGAGGAGGTTGATTTTATAGATAGATAAGTTCCAAAGAAAACAAAAACAAAGAGAAATCGGATTGGTCCTTTCAAAGTTAATTTCCTTATGAGATAGGGCAAGGAGACAGACAAGAGAAAATAGAAAAAGAATTGGGTAACCGCAGGTTACTCCAGGTTAGCTTTTTGTGTAAGGATTAAGGCAGAATGAATTTCATTGTCATGCCTATTGAAACTGGGCTATTTGGGAAATTTGGCTATTACCTCTCTAATCCTGTTTTCCCATAAAGTCACATCAAAAGTTTAGCTTCAGCCTAGTGACCTGGAGCTTTAGTGTAAATGACTCCAATTGTGAGTTTTAGCCTGTGTATACTAATACATGGGCTACTGCTAGAACTTATCACAAAACAATGGCTCCTACAATTTTTAGTTAAATGGGTGACAGACTATCACTTTGGTTTTGCTCTGTAGCAAACCACTTAAGGCTTAAAACAATGAACAGCTATTATTATTCATTTTTGACAAATACTGGAATCTGAACTCAGAATCTAACTTGTTCAATTTGCTTGCCTGGTTCTCTACCATTTAAGCCACAATTCCTGCCCCCCCTTTTTTTGCTGGCTGTTTTGAAGATGGGGTTGGCTTTGAGTTTCAGTCCTCTAAATCTCAGCCTCCTAAGTAGCTAAGATGGTAGACACAAGCCACCAGCAACCAGGTAGTTACTATCATTCGTGATTGTTAGTAACTTGTGGCTTGGCTGAGTTGGCCTTTTTCTCTGGACTGTATGAGCTTTGTGGTCAGATGGTGGCTCAGCAGGGACTGGGCCTCTTGCACAATCTTACTCTGGCCTCTGGCATTGAACAGGCTGGTTAGCCCTGGAGAGCCTCAGCTGGGCTGGCTTATCTCTGCTCCACATGGCCTCTCTTCCCCAGTAGGCTAGCTCAGGCCTGCTCAAACAGTACAATCTAGGTTCTAGGGAAAGCAGACGAGTCCATGAACCAAGGGAAACACACTCTTCAAATGTCTGCTTGGGCCACATTTACTGTCATCCCAATGATCAGGTCTAGTTCTATGTTCAAGCCCAGAATTGGTATGGAAGGGAATAGATATAGGAAGAAGTATAGGGTGTTAGGTTTTTAAAAAGAGGTAGTCGAGAAAGAACAGCAGCACTCCATGAGCAGACCTTACATAGGGTAGTATCTGGACAGTCTGTGCAGGAAAGAATTGCTTCTAAGTCCACAGACTTAGACTTACCTAAATGCCCGAGTTGAAAATTTAGTTCATAGTTTCTCAAATGATGCTTTTGGACTCTGAACTTTTCTACCAATATATGTTTAGCTCTGTCTTTGAAGAAATAACCCAATACGTCTAATTCCGGAGGCCGTGGCTTGGTAACCTGTTTTCGGGGTGCTGCTGTAGGTGAGCTGGAATTGTGATCACTGTCCCATGTTGACCTTTTCCTGAACACGTGTGGAGAATAATAACTCAGGATAAAGTTCACACTCACGTAAAGCTCAGCCACTCCTTTTCCCCGCTGCATCCCCTGTTGGTTCCACAGACGAGGACATTTTTCCTACGTGCTCAGCACTTGGAAGGTGATTTACTGTGCCAGTTCTTAGCATGAATTAAATGTTGCCTAGGACCACTAGAGAGATCACCTGGAGAGAAAAGGAGTGTGTTTCATTTGGAAAATTTTGTGTGAAGACCTAGGGGTATAGTTCTGTGGTACAGCCAGCTAGGCTACCGTGTACAAGGCCCTGGCTTCCAGCCCTAGCACTGGAAAAAAAAGAAAACAACTCTGAGCAGATTTTCACAGAACAGTGTTTGAAAGGATCCGAGGTACCAGTTCCAGCCTGGAAGCCTAGGCCTCCTTGTAGACACACGTACATGTTGGAAATGGCAGAAATTAAGGGTGGAAATCTTCAGTCCTTCCTCCAGAGGGCACAGAGGTTAATTGGGGGAATAGTTCTCTAATAAAAGCCAGATTTGAAGTGCACGTTACGAAGCAGATTTAAAAGTCCTATCTCCTCTGTGGAAGAGAGAGACACTTTTTTTGTTGTTGTTTTGTGCAGGTCCTGGGGCTTGAACTCAGGGCCTAGGATGCTGTCCCTGAGTTTTTTTGTTCAAGGCTAGTGTTCTGCCACTTGAACCACAGCTCCACTTCTGGATTTTTGGTGATTGATCAGAGATAAGAATCCCATCGACTTTCCTGCCTGGCTGGTTGTAAACTGCGACCCCCCCAGATCTCAGCCTCCCCAGTAGGGAGGATTACAGGCCTGGGCCTGGGTATTCTGAGGGCTGTTCCTTCCTGGAGCTCTTTACTCTCCAACTTGTTGGATTCTGAGAAAAGTCTTCAGTAGTGGCAGGTGGAAGCATTCCATAAGCAGATTCAGAACCTGTTCATTCTTTCTGTACCTGTGTTCCCCCTCCCCATCTGCAAATACCACACTCACACATCACCCATTTTTGTTCTGTGGTCCTGGTATGGAAGATATCCTCAAGTTATTTGGGCTAGTGGGCCAGTTTTTGCTTGTTTGTTTTGTGGAATTCTAATCCATTAGAACCAAACTTTTATAAATGAAAATAGGGGATAAACTAAAGATATACAAGAACATTATTTTTTTTTGATTGGGCAGACATGAAAATATTCAGCTGTTTCATTTTCCAAACACTCATTTTCTAGATGTGTGGTGGATGAACCCCATGTACAGCTCATGTACAGCTGTACTTCTGTAGTGGGCTGTGTGCATGATAGACATCCATTTGTCCATCTGTCCATCCATCCATATAATCATCCATCCATCCATTTATCCTTCATCCATTCATCCATTTATCCTCCACCCACCATTCATATAATCCTCCTTCATCTATCCATTAATCATCCATCCACCATTTATCCTCCACTTATCCACCCATCCATTCATCCACCCATTTATCCTTACACATCCATCAAACCCAGTGTTCTACACCAGGATCTCTGTGACACTGACTGTTTAAAAAGAAAACTAAAGGGCCCTCCCTGGCAGCTGTGACAGAGTGACAGAAGGGCAGGCTGTGTGGGAGGGAACCACTCACCCCATGAGTCCATTAGGGAGAAACAGCTGGAGAAGGTGGTCAGAATTGGGGTGGGAGAGGGTGAGGCCTAGGCGGGAACAGTGCTGGCAGTTAGAGGAAGACGTGCAGTGGGGCAGAGTTGGAGGCAAGCAGGGGTAAAGCTGAGGACTGGAACTGGAACTGAGAAAATGGGGCCTGGGCCCGTTTCCTGACGTTGGGGCCCCTGAGAGATCTCAGGGGCATATCCTGCACAGATTCCACAGGTGGGTCACATCACAAGAGAGAACAAAGAAGCTTTGTGCCCAGCACAGTGTTGGACATGAGCTGCTCTATGGAGAGCGATGTGGAGACAACCTTACGCTGTGGCTTCTTCCATTATCAGCTTGGCATCGTGAAGCCACCACAAAGCCTGAATGGAGAAATCTCCTCGGTAAACATTGCCAGAGGAAGAAACGAGAAACTTCTTCCTGTCAACAGGAAACCTTTCCCTTTTTGTACATCTGACCCAGAAGCAGCCGTGTGGGGGTAAGCTGTGCAGTGTCCTGATTTTTCTTTTCCTGGGATGGAATAAAAATAGCCACACAGTGTATGTGCACACAAACCAAGGCCTCCGAACACCTGGAGTCCCTTCCCCGCGTGGCAGCGGTTTAGCCTGGCTTCTCAGAGTGTGGAGAAGAGACTGCAGCTATGTGCCTGCACTGCACACTCTCAGGCCCAATCCCACACCTGCCAAATAGCAGATCTGCATTTCTCAGATCTGCTGTGATCCCCGATGCTGTGTGACCCGGGGACCGGGAGGGGTGGGGGAGCACTCTAACGTTGGAGAAGCACTGGTTTGGCACACAGGCTGACTGATCAGAAAAAAATCTGTGCTGTGTGGTCTTGCATAAGCTATCTGGCCTTGCTGAGCCTCTGTACACACATCTGTGCAGTGGGTATAACCTGTCTGGGAAGGTTGTCTTTAGAGGTAAATGAAATGATCCCCATACAGATGTGCACACAGGGTCCCCAGAAAAGTGCTTAAAATGTGATCATTAGCCAGGCACCTCTGGCCCTATGTCCTGCTGCTGTTTCTAGGATTCAGCTAAGGTGCTGTTTAAGCAGCCCTTGTATTGTTTTTTTTTTTGCTTCCTCACAAACCTGTTTTCCTCAACTCAGGAATTAGAAGCAGAGCAGGCTTGAGCTGGAAAAGAGCTTGAGCTATTCTACCAAGTCTTCCTCTTTACTTCCTACCACTTCCAAGGCCAAGGTTTGCCTTTCCTTGGCCATGCCAAGGTCTGGCAGGGCCTGGCAAGAACCCCAGTCAGAGTTTCCTGTCCAGAAACGCTATACCATAATGAAAACAGCCGCCCCATGCTTTGGCAGGCGTGGGTTCGGGGTTGATCAATCGAAGCATCCCAGGTAATCTGTGGAATAGTCTTCCAGAGCTAAGGAAGCAGCAGCTCTCTGGGTTAACTAAGGCGTGGGGAGAAGCTCTTGAGTAGAATCTGACTGGTGGACTCAGTTGGTTCCGGGGGAACTCTCTCCCCTTTTGGAGAGACTGGCATACCGGTGCTCACTTCTTGGCATCAAAGGCTCTTTGTCAGTCTGAATAGTGGGCACAGGAATCCTCGTTTTCTTTTAGCTCTTCAAACTGGATACTTTCTCTCTCCTGCCTTCCCTCCCTTCCTGCATCTCTCCCTTTTTCTCTGTCTCTGACTCTGTCTCTCTCATATACACTTCTGTCATATATATCAAATTCTGCATCACTTAAAAGTAAATACACTAGAAGGGGAACCTTGCGGGTGTTTGACTACTACCCAAAGAGCAGAAAGTGGGAAGAAAGGGGCTCAATCTTGATAGAGGAGCAGGAAAAAAAAAAGAGTTAGGGGTCATTGCTGCCCTGAGCACAGGACAGATGACCCATACATAGCAGCTTCTGAGGGTGTGGGGAAGGAAGGCGGGGCAAAGGGAAAAGAGGTTTCAAATGTTTCTAAAGCCAGGCCCTGGAAAACCTGATTCTTTTGCTTCACAAGGCCCAGGTTGGGCTCGATGGGTTAGCCTCTCTTCCACTGGTTCTCAAGACATTGGCGAGATGATATGTGATTGTATTAATGGCAGGGTGATTGATGATGGTGGGAATTGGGAAACCACCTGGAAGTCCAACAATACAGAGTAATTATGTCTGGTGCCAGCCTATGACAGAGCGCCATTACATGTATTTAAAAACTGACTGCAGTGATTCATTACAAAGACATTAACTGCCGCTCTGTGTGCCAGGCACTGCGCTAAAGGTCACAGGACCTCAGGGTGGTAATTAATTCTCACAGTGTGTTCCCCACTCTACAGATGGGGAAATGGAGGTTTAGAGAGGGTAAGACATTCATGTCATATTAAGTGTGTGTGTCTCTGTGTGTGTGTGTAGTACTGGGGCTTGAACTCAGGGCCTGCGCGCTGTCCCTGACCTTTTTTTGCTCAAGGCTAGCACTCTATCACTTGAGGTACAGCACCACTTCTGGCTTGTTCTGAGTAGTTTATAGGAGATAAGGCTCTCACAGACTTTCCTGCCTGGGCTGGCTTTGAACTGTGATTCTCGGGCCACAGCCTCCTGACTAGCTAGGATTATGGGCATGAGCCCCTGGCACCTGGATAGCATTGTACATTTTTTAAATTTGAAAAAGACACAGGTAGTCTGTGTAATGACTGCATTTAATATGTGTGTGTTGTTCGTAAGCTAAGAATATTTTGGGGGAAGCACATCTGACAATATCCGGGGACACATTTGTGTGTCCTGAATGGAGTTGCAGAGGTACCGTGGACAGCCAGTGAGTGGAGACAGGGACGTGTTGAACACTCTACAATGTCTGTGACAGCCCCCACAATAAAGGATTCCCACCAAAATGGCAAATTGCCAGCGTGAGGAATCCTAATTTATACATATATGTATAAAATGTGTAAACACACATATATATATTTCTGGCATTTGGGTGGTTAATTGGAGATTAAGAGTCTTACAGACTTTCCTGCAAGTCTGGCTTCAAACCCTGATCGTCAGATCTCTTCTCTTGGGTAGCTAGGATCCACCAACGTCCAGCTTGATAGTCCATTTTAAGCACCTTAGTTAAATCACATTTTCAAAGTCCTCTTGGCCATAATAGAATCAAAGATTTGAAGGTTCTGGAGATTCTGTTGTAGGGGGGAGCACATCATTCGATTTACTGCAAAATAATATGATCAATGAAAGCATACAGTGCCACGCTGGGAGCGTAGTAAATGTTCATTAAAGGTTACCACTGCCATTTAGGTATCACCATGGTACCATCACGGTAGCCAAAACAGATATAATACCTGCTTGTGTGGCTTACTTGTTGTGACGGTTGACTTCTTACACACTGTCCCAGGATTAAGTCTACCTAAGATAGGCTCAGTGATTTTTATCAGTCAGTTTCGCCAAGTAACAAATTCTCCCTGAGTAAAACAACTACTACTTATTTGCCTTTCCATTTTCTAAGTCATCCATTTCAGTCCTTCTGGTCCACGCTGGACTTGGCTATCTCAGTTGGGTGACCCCTCTGGTCAGCTGGAGCCGCGAGGTTGAAATGGTCATGGCTGAAATGAATAGGGCTCCCCTTTACATAGGGCTCCCCTTTACATGAGTTCTCATCAGCCAACAAGCCAGCCCAGGCTTGCTTGCGCTGGGTGGAAAAGAACAAACACTAAGCCTTGGGCTTGAAACCGACACGGTGATACCTGCCACTTCTGTTGATCAACAGAAATCACAAGGCCAGCTCGGAATCCAGGGGGAGGAAAAGGACTCCAGCTCTTGATGAAGTCTGCCAGACTGAGAGAGGTCATCAGAGCACCAAATCCAGGTTTTGTTTTTAGACAAGGTAACCCAGGCTGGCGCTTAACCCTTACCTTCCTGCTCCAAGTACTGGGATTACAGATATACACCACCATGCCTGGCCAAATAATAGTAATAATAATAATTCTTTCTCTTATTCCTAGTTCTCCTTCTCCTATTCCTCTTCCTTCTTTTTGCTAGTCCTGGGGCTTGGACTCTGGGCTTGGGTGCTATCTCTGAGCTTTGTTTGTTTGAGGCTAGCATTCTACCACTTGAGCCACAATGCCACTTCTAGCTTCATGTGAGTAGTTTTTGGAGATAAGAGTCTCATGAACTTTCCTGCCCAGGCTGGCTTCAAACCAGAGATCCTCAGATCTCAGCCTCTTCAGTAGGCAGGCTTACAGGAGTGACCTACTGATGCCTGGTTTACCTCAATTTCTTAAAGAGAAAAATATTTACTTGCCTGGCACTGATGGCTCATACCTGTAATTCTAGCTACTAGTTCTGAGGATTATGATTCAAAGCCAGCCCCAGCAGGAGAGTCCATGAAGACTCTATCTCCAACTAACCACCAGAAAACAGAAGTGGCACTGTGGCTCAAAATAGTAAAGCACTAATCTTGAGCACAGAAGCCAGAGACAGTATCTAGTTCTTGAATTCAAGCCCCATGACCAATCAAAAAGAAAAAAAAAATGTACTTATATGCAGGCCTAGAAAAACTACAAGAGGGCTGGGAAGGTGGTGGCTCAGTGGTAGAGTGCTTGCCTTGCATGCATGAGGCCCTGGGTTCGATTCCTCAGCACCACATAAGCAGAAAAAGCCAGAAGTGGTGCTGTGGCTCAAGTGGTAGAGTGCTAGCTTCGAGCTGTAGAGCTGAGGGACAGTGCCCAGGCCCAGAGTTCAAAGAAAAACCACAAGAAAGACATATACACAACAGTACTATGTACCTTGGCTTGAGTCACAGGTGATTTTTGTTTGTTTCTATATCTCTGAAATTTTCCCATTCTCTAGGATAAAGCTATATTCATATATTACTTTATAATAAGGAAATAGGTAAAACCCACGTAGATTCTAATTGTTCCAGCATGTGTAAGTGAGGCTCTGTATTGGTTGATTGTATTATTAATGGTATTTGATGGAATTTGAGCTTTCTTCTTTTTAATTTAACATTGTCTTTGGGCACTAATTTGTACACTAAGGTCTTGATCTCCTCACTTCAAGTATATAAAATGTATTAATTAGTGTAAATCCCTTCCATCTGGGTCCCCTCCTCCCTTCTCGGGATGCTGGGAGCTCAGAACTCTTTCACAAGGTAGACACCCAGGGGCAATTGTGCTGACTTCCTTACACAAAGAGCTGTGATTTAATGTCTTACTCGTGGCTCTCAGCAAAAGTTGAAATACACAGAGCTGGCCTGCCCAGAATGTTTCTGTATCTTTTATGAAACTCTTGGGGAAGATGGCGTCTGCTATGTGGCTTATAGTCCTTTCTTCTCTGGAGATTCTCTCCATAAATTCCCCCTTGGAAACCTTCGGAAGAAGTTGTAGGAGGAGGTCATTTTTCTTGCTTTCCTCTTATTTGTGCTGCGGGGAAGCTTAGATTAAATTTTGTGCTCAATCAAGGTGACTTCCTTTAACCAAGTTTTCTAGCTTCTTCGAAGAGTACTACCATCTGTCAATTTTGCTGAAGCCAGAAACTCAGACAACATTCTAGAGTATTCTGTCTCCTCACAGCAATAACCAAAGGGTTCAGGAAATGCTACCTTAGCTATGATACATTGATGTGCCAAGTACTTTGAACTGGGGATTTTTGAGGGACAGCAGATGCAGGTAAAAGCTTTTTGGGGATCCCCTTGATCTTCCTATACAGGGATCCCACAAAAGGTACTCACCAATCATGAATCTCTCCTATGTGAATTTAATAAACCCAAGAGCATGGAGCACAAGACTGGAGACTGGAGGGGAGCAACACATCCAGACTTTGTCTTTGGCTATCTCTGGTTCTGAGGAACTCCCCCCCCCATCTGTTTTGAAAATTGTTTACTCTCCAGGTTGCTCCCCCATGGAGGCTGTACAACCCTCTGGCCCTCATTGGACGTTTGGGAATCTTCTTTTAGGTGATGCCTCCCCTTTCTCCCATTAATCTGCCTATTGTCAGTTTATTCGAGGATCCATTCATGAAACTCTCAGAGATTATTCTTCACTACCCAATCTTGATGCCTTTCCTTCTAAATCTTTTTCCAGCCTCTTCACCTCTCTGTAGTCCTATAATCCTCTGGTGGTTGAATGAATCTTCGTTGGATTGTTTGCAATGGCTCCTAGCTGTCCTAAAATCTCATCTTCCTCCCCACAAAAGCTCCACCCCCTCACAGCCAGTCATTTTTCTAACCTACCAATTCCACCTGGCAAGCTAAACTTCTTTCCCTGTGAAGTTTCCACTACTTAGCTTCTCTTCTGGAAGTTTCTATCTGCCTTTCTCAACCCCTATCTTCCAAGTCTTTGCTTGAGCCATATTCCAGCAACAGGTTCTACAAGCTGCTCTAGGGCTTTATACACACTCCTCTAGGACAGAGTAAACGGTCTCCCCCATACCCCTTTAACCTGGCTACTCCCATGGACCTGGCTCCATTTTATTCACAGAAGCCATCCCCAACTCCTCCTCCTATCCCAGATTGGGTGGTTGTCCTTCCTCTGATTTCCCATACTTCCCAGAGTCCCCTAACATGGCATTTGCTATAGGAAATAGAAAGACAGGCTTCTTTATCTTTCTCCTCCTTAGCTACACATCTCGCAGGCCCAGTACTGGGCCTGGCCCAAAGTAGGTGCTCACTAGATGCTTGTTAAAGGAATGAAGCTGAAGGAGAACAATGGAAGCAGTGACATTGAACATGATGCCTTTTTACATGTAACCTGACTTGTAAACCCCTTTATACAACTACTTAATTTAAACACACACACACACACACACACACACACACACACACACACAAGTAGTTCAAAAGAAAAAAGAATGAAGAAATCTATACATTACTTTAATGGCTTAGAAATCTCATCCTGCCCTCTGCCCTTCTCCCTAACTCTCATGATTCCTCTGCTATTCTTTTATATTAATCCATTTCAACTTCCATAAGACAATCTGTAGATTGTTTATCAAAGATGTCCACAATGTCCCCTTTTCTTGCCGCAAATCCTGTCAAGCAACAGAATCTCCTTCCCACCCCTTGCGTGCTGGCTGCCTGGCTGAGGCCGGCTGGTTTTTCAGCATGGGCAGCCTTCCACGTTCTGCTCCCTTCCTTAGAACTGCCCTGCTCCCGGTGAACAAGCCCAAGCTAGCACAGTACGCTGGATGTTGAGAGACAAGCTCCAGGCCTGCATCACCCCCAGCCAGGCAGCCGGGCTTGTAAGCAAGGCCTCTTTAGCTAGCCTCAGGTAACTATCACTGAAGCCTGACTGAGCCCAGTAGACGTTAGTCAGGGTTGGGCCAGGTCAATGGACACATCTAATTTGACAAACAGACTCAAGAACAGTGACAAAAGTTGTGTCTCAGCCCTTGGATGATAAGATGGCTTCCTTGGTATCTTTCTTGGTACCTCACCTCAGTTGACACCATCTAACACACATGCTGGTTCCTCAAGATTCTAGAAGGTTTGAATCACTTTGGTCCTCTTATCTAACATCCAAGGGTACACTCCCCAAACCTGTTTTTACAGACAGCATTATACCCAAGTTCTTAGGAACCAAAGTTCTCTTCTATCCGTCATCTCTAATTTTATTCCTTCTAGCCTTTTCCTCCCCCTCGTAGGAACAAAACAAATCTTAATCTAATTTCTCTTCCTGCCCTCTACCCAAAGCATCCATATTCTGCTCCTACTGAGATTCTCTGACCCACATACTGACTATCTCTGAGGTCAGTGTGGCCTTCCCCAGTTTGCTCATCTGTAAGATAGGCATTATGATTTCGCCTATCCCCAGGAGCTGTGAAAAGGTGCTTGTGCATTTCACTTACTCATTCTCTGAATATTTGCTGAGGGCTTCCTTGGTGCCAAGGAAGTGGAAGACCGATTGGATCGATCACTGAGCTGGAGAAGGGGTGAAGTCTCTGTCTCATAAAACTTCCCTTCTACCAGGGAGAGACACAGGAGATCCACAGCGCATACAAGGAAGATGGAAGTTGTGTGTCACGTGATTGTGAAGGTCATTGCAACTGAGCAAAATAAATCAGAGCAAGGGGGAGGGGGAGGGGACTGGTAATGTGGGTCTCGTTGCAATTTTAAACCATTATTGGAAAGGCTCTTATGGAGAAAGCCATATTTAACAACTCAGCTTAAAGGAGGAGAGGATCTGCCTTACAGAGACCTAGAGAAGAAGCAGTGAGCAGCCAAGCCAAAGGCCCAGAGATGGGACTGTGCTGGTGTTGTTGAGGAGCCCAGCTGGTGGGGGGGGGATGTGCAGTGAAGAGCAGGAGAGGCAGCTACAGAGGAAGTGGGCCGGCAGGTTGTTTGGGCCCCCAGGCCTTGGGGTTTTTACTCAGTGAAGTGATGGCAGTGGGGGAGGGGGTTCTAAATGGAGAGAGAAAGCTTGTAGTTTGACCAGCCTGGTGTCTGGCTTGGAGTAAGTGCTTCACACCAGCCAGCAAGGGGTGACTTTCTAAGAGGCGAGATTTCCCCCTGAGGGACAGAGGGTACAGGCCCCAAGCCTTGGCAGAAGCACCAGGGCCTTTGTGTGGCTGAGAATGTAGCCTCTCCTGGGTACTTCCTCAGGTGTACCGCTCTATTTCTAGGTGAATGTGGAAATAGGCCTTGGAGTCTCTTTGGAGAAGCAGCGAAGCAGGTGATCCCATCCTCTTGAGGTTAGCAGCAGTTACCTCTGTGGTGGATGGTCATGGTCTCCCCTCAGGTGGCTGTAGCCAGGCTCAAGGTCACAGAGGGGATTGTGGTCAAACCAGACTGGGAAGCCAGGCTGGTGACGCTCTATTGAGCTAATGGGAATTAGAATGCCTGGACTGTCGATCTAGGGTGACCATGAGCGTTTTAGGCTATTGTGTGTGTGTCCAAGTGCTTTTCAAAGACTGAAATTGGAAAGCAGTTTCATTATTGTGAGTCTGTGGCTACCAGAGACAATCAGGGTCTACCTATCATGGTTAGAATCACCACAGCTGTTTGAATAATAAATAATAAATGAGGCTTCTTAGCTAACATAACAGTGACAGTGAAAAAGCGAAGAGATGGGAATTGGAGAAGGGCATTTAGTAGAGGGGACCACCATTCTCTGGATTGGGGATAAGGAGAGCTGGGATATTCCTGCAAGGGAAAATAAGAATCTCAGAGTGGCCCACAAACTCGATGGAAATCAATAATGTTGTTTCTGAAAACAACGAAGTTACCAGGATACATAAACAGAAGCATGAAGTCACCCATCAGCTAGGGCCTGTCAGGTCTGAGGGTAGGGGTCAGCTGGAAGAAGGTAGAGATGACTTTAGAATTGAAATGGTCAAGGTGATGGGGGTGGGAGGTGTGGACACCCACATTTTTAAATTAAAAAAAAATTTTTTTTGCCAGTCGTGGGGCTTGAACTCTGGGGCTGGGCACTGTCCCTCTGCTCTTCAGCTCAAGGCTAGCACTCTACCACTTGAGCCACAGCGCCACTTCTGGCTTTTTCTGCTTATGTGGTGCTGAGGAATTGAACCCAGGGCCTCATGCATGCGAGGCAAGCATTCTACCACTGAGCCACTTTCCCAACCCAGGACCCCCACATTTTATGAATGAAACATTGAGGAAGAGCAATGCTAAGTGAATTAACAACAACCAACTCCTCACTGCTAGAGATGGAGCTGCGTACAAGGTCCTAGAACAATTTTTTCCAAACTTTATCCCTAGCATGGTGATGTCAGGAGAGATGCTAGTTAGGATTGAATAATAATTATGTGCCCTTATTATAACCCCCCACAAACGAAATCATCTTACGTTATCATCTAATACTGAGATTCTGTCCAATTCTTCCCCCCCCATCACAAAATTATATTTTAATTTTAGTCCTTTTCTGTAAGTACTAATCCTATTCATGGAGCATAAATCTTTGGAAAGGACAAAAACACTCAAATCATAGCACTGTGGATTTCTTCATTTATTGAAGAAAGAAAACATAGGTCATCTGTCATGTGGAACCCGCTGCTACCTTATTGACTAAACTGTGTGCTATCGTGTGTTTGCACAGGGCTCTTTGCTCACAGTAAGCTTGTGACTAGCTCCAGGGGCTCTATGGGGTTCAGGTGCTATGTGTATGGCCTGGCTCCTGTAGAGTGGGGGCTCTGCTTTTCACTGGATCACATGGAGCGTCTCAGGTTGTATATATTACACAAATATGCTGGGATATTGATTGAGTGATTGGTTGGTTGATTGATTGATCTATCGATTGTCGATTGTGGGGCTTGAACTCAGTGCCTGGGCACTATCTTCGAGCTTAAGGCTCAAAATTAGCTCAAGGCTACCACTTTGAGCCACAAAGCCACCTCTAGTTTTTGAATGATTAATTGAAGATTAGAGTCTCATGGGGATTTTCCTGCCCAGGCTGGCTTCAAACGGTGATCCTCAGATCTCAGCCTCCTGAGTAGCTAGGATTATAGGCATGAACCATCAGCATCTGGCTTAACATAAGTTTGGAGAGACACATTGAGACTACAGCACTGTCCAACTCTCTAAGACAAACATCCTGGCCATCAGGGAACTATGGATGACAAGCACCAGAGAGACAGGGCTGTCAGGTTTGTGGTGTGGAACTCCCCTGCTGGGCCTGGCCTGATGCCTTACAAGGAACAGGAACTCAAATAGTCCTTGTTGGCGAGCTACCAAAGCCACCACCACCTAGCCTGTGTTTCCTTAATTTCTAGGACTGTTGGTGGCCCAAGGAATGAAGGCTCCTATTTACACAGACTGTCTGCACTCCTGGAGCAGGAGACACTTAAGTGTCTATTTGATTTGTGGGCAGCATTCAACTTTGTGGCTGAGGAAAGACTCACTTCTCAAAGGGGACATTTAGTTGTCACTTGTTATCCATGGAGCGTCAGTTCTGGACCCCCAGCGGGTACCAAAATCTATAGATGCTCAAGTACCTATAATAAGTGGTGTCATACTTCACGTAGCCTACTCGCATCCTGCCATCTGCTCTAAAGCATCTCTAGATTACTCGTACTGCCTAGTATAACTTATATACTATGTAAGTAGATGTCATACTATATTATTTAGGGAGCAATTACATGCAAAAATTCTGTACAGGTTCAGTACAGACACAGTTTCCCTTCTGAATAGCTAATGTTGGTTGAATCCATGGATGTGGAATCTCTGGACACCTAGGGTCAGTCAGTACTACCATATTGCTTTGCTTAGATACTCAAAAGAATGAGTTTTGGGCTAGAGATGTGGTGGCTCAAGTGGTCAAGAGCCTAATTGGGCTCTGAATTCAAATCCTAGTATCACCAAAAAAGACAATTAAGATAAGAATGAGGTTCAAGCCGGGAGCTGGTGGCTCACGCCTGTAATCCTAGCTACTCAGGAGGCTGAGATCTGAGGATCTCGGTTCAAAGCCAGCCCGGGCAGGAGAGACCCTGAGACTCCTATCTCCAATAAACCACCAGAAAACTGGAAGTGGCGCTGTAGCTCAAGTGGTAGAGCGCTCGCCTTGAGCTGAAGAGCTGAGGGACAGTGCCCAGGCCCAGAGTTCAAGCCCCACGACCGACAAAAAAAAAAAAAAAGAATGAGGTTCATATGGAGAGAAAATGTAGATTCACAGACTCCATCTTCTCCCTGAAAATCGGACTTGCTAAGCATATCAGTCAGCATCTGCTAAGTTATGCTATGGTAACAAAAACTCAACCAAATCTCAGCAGCAGCTAATGAAAAGTTTTGTTTCTCATCTATACCTAAACATGTTCTCACCTACACCTACAGTTTGCTGTAGGTTATTTTGGCCACACTTTATTCTCTTATGGGCAGAGCGGCCCCCATAGGCCGCTCTGGATTAAAGATATATGATATATAAGATATATGATCAGGGTTGAGGGCATGGCTCAAGTAATACAGTGCTTGCCTAGCAAGCGTGAGGCCCTGAGTTCAAACCCTAATACTGCCAAAAAAGAAGCAAGATGATCATGTTGTACGTAAGCAAGTGCAAATGACTGGGAACCACTTTTCCAGCTAGGACCACACATATTTCACAGCATTGACTCTGTTGCCTGTGGTAGGAGGTCAAAGGTCACTTTGAGGACCTTTGGTTCTCCCTGTGTTAGGATAAAGAGACATTGTCCTGACCTGATTTTTCCAGGAGCAAATTCTGCTCCTTTCCTGCTCTTTTCTTGACATTCCGGCCTTTACTTTCAGTACTTCCTTTTACCTTGGACTAGGCCTCCTCTTAGACGCCTTCCTGGCCTGAGGATTCCACATTTGAGTCTTGAGTCTTAGGTCCTTTTCTCCTAACTCCAAAGCTTTGTTTTCTGTTAAACAGCACTGATAATCTGGTGTGGAAAACACGGTGCATCTATGTGGACGTGCTCTCCCTGCTTGAGGAGGCATTTGCATTTTTAACTAGACTGTTTTTGTGATCCAGAATTCACTGCATGATGAGCTTTTCAGGCACCCTAGCCAGTGCTAATAGATGGTCATCAGAGAGTCCCCGGCTGGTGGTTCCTCTCTCCCCTCTCACTTTTCCCTAGCCATGGGTTTGTCTCCCAGAGTTTAAATGGAGACATGGCCGTCTCCATTGCTAGATTAGGAAGGCCTGGAGGGCTAGCCTCTGCATACCAACAGTGTTGATAAACGAATATGAATATGTGATTGTCACCTGGGCAATTTTTTGTTTTTAATTTTATTCATATCCTGAAACCTCTTCTTAATTTCTTAAAATGCATGGCTGTGACTTACCCCATGTTATTGAGGATTTAGAAACAAGACCTGATTGGCCAACCAGGACCAGAAAGACCCTTTTTCTGGAGATTTGGTGCTGATAGAAATGAGGCTTTGGCTTACAAAAAAAACATATGACTTAGTCACTGGGGTTTTCTGGCTCATGGCATCTTTTTTTCCTTCTCTTCCTGAGAAATCAGAAGGGAAAACTTCTATTTGAGGGAAATGTGGATATTTGCTCAGGTTCTGGTACCTCTTCTTAGTTGAATTGACATGTAACACACTGGATATTAAACATCAAAATTCTCAGAGTCAGTTAGTATTTTAAAATATCTCAATGAACTTAAATTTTCTCCTTAAACTGGGTGCTGGTGGCTCATGCCTATAATCCTAGCTAGTTAGGAAGCTGAGTTGGAGGATTGCAGCCAGCATGGGTAGGAAAGTCTGTGAAATTCTTATCTCCAATAAACTCAGAAAAAGCCACCCCTCTGTACATCACCTTTTCAATAAAATTAAATTTAAAAAAAAATTGTGCCAGCAGCTCACACCTGTAATCCTAGCTACTCAGGAAGCTGAGATCTGGGGATCATGGTTCAAAGCCAGCCTGGGCAAGAACATCTGTGAGACTCTTATCTCCAATTAACCACCAGAAAATTGGAAGTGGTGCTATGGCTCAAATAGTAGAGTGCTTGCCTTGAGCTGAAGAGCTCAGGGACAGTGCCCAGGCCCAGAGTTCAAGCCTCACGACTGTCAAAAAAAAAAAAAAAGGTCAGACGTGGAGCTGTGGCTCAAGTGGTAGAGCACTAGCCTTGACTAAAAGCTCAGAAACAGTGCCCAGGCCCTGAGTTCAAGCTCCAGGATCAGCAAAAAAAAAGAAAAAAAAATCTCCTTAATACTTCATTCATCATTTTATATTCCTTATTGCTAAAAAAATCATATTTTAGCTATTGAATGTGATTACAATTGAATTTATTTAAAATTAAATGTTTTATTAAAATGCCACTTAAATAACCATTTAAATGTTATTTAACATTTTATGTAAATGTTATGAACATTAGCATTTAAATTTTAAAATAATTAAGACTATTTTATTTGTGTTTTAATTGCATAAGAGGCCTTGCATGGTATTTCTGGGTCTTTGCTGTGAGAATCTAGCTAAGAGTTCCTCCATCATAGCTTCAAGTTATCTTTTCTAGAGAGCAATTCACTGTGTGTATGAACCTAGGGACTTTATTTCAAGAGGAAGAGGAGCCCCTGAGAATAGCTGCACTTTATCTTTAATTCTCTCAAGTACAGGGTTTGGGTTTTTTTTTCACTTCTTCCCATCTCTGTGCTAGGGAATGAAACCAACAGCTATATTCTAGGAATTCAGTTCTGTGTCAGCCAAAGTGTGGTTCTGTCCGCACCAGGGATACGATGAAGGTTTCCTGCCAGGCTGGGTAGGTCTTGTTCTAAGTCCTCCATCCTTATCTGAAGATAACCTCAGAAGTGAGTTCAACAGGCCCGAAGCAATTGGACCAGGAGCAGGAGAGAAGGAGGAGAAAAGACAAAGATAGTAGCCCTTGGTGGGGTTTAGCAGCACAAGCTTTGTGTCTCACAGCTGCTAGGGAGCATGAGGTGATTTTCTTTTCTTTTTTTTGTCGGTTGTGGGGCTTGAACTCTGGGCCTGGGCACTGTCCCTCAGCTCTTCAGCTCAAGGCGAGCACTCTACCACTTGAGCTACAGCGCCACTTCCAGTTTTCTGGTGGTTTATTGGAGATAGGAGTCTCAGGGTCTCTCCTGCCTGGGCTGGCTTTGAACCAAGATCCTCAGATCTCAGCCTCCTGAGTAGCTAGGATTACAGGCGTGAGCCACCAGCGCCCGGCTCATGAGGTGATTTTCTAGGAGTCCAGGAGTCCAGTGACGTAGGTGCTCATTGTGGGTGTGAGTCTGCGTGAATGGTCATCAAATGGTGTGCATGTGTGATTCTTCTCTTTCCTGGCAGGATGGCTTAGGCTTCATTGAAAATATATATATAGCTGGGCAAATAGAACATAAGGAAGAGTCACAAAATATCACATAGAAAATCAAAGCTCTCTCTATATTCATCTCCAAGACAGAATATGAAAAAACAATCTATGGTTTCGTGTTTTCAGTGTGCCACAATGCAGTATTGTGCTGCCTGTGGTCCTAGCCTGGTGCCACCTCCTCCCCGCTGGGGCTCGGGGGTAGAAGCTGTGCAGTGTTCCGAGCAGACAGCGCACAGGCTGCTGCTGCGAAGCACACGTCCATGCCAGGAACCCCTGTGTGCCTCTGGAGCCAAGGATGGCCGCCAGCCAACAGCAACAGGCTGACACCCTCAGTCCTGAACCACAAGGAAATGAATTCTGCCAACAACCTGAGGGGTCCCGAAGCCTCCCTTCCCCACTAAGCCCTGAGACCACAGCCCCTGCTGGTTGGTGGCATGCAGAGGAGACCCGGTTAGGGTCCCAGGGAAGGCTGTGAGCACCCATGAGACAAGGGCACTGTGTGGTGGGCTAAGGTGCTGAGTGTGCTGCAGTGTTGTGCAACAACCAAAAATGGTTGATGGCCAGGTGCCATTGGCTCACGCCTATAATCCTAGCTAATTAGGAGGCTGAGATCTGAGGATCACTGTCCAAGGCCAGCCAGGGCAGGAAAGTTTATGAGTCTCTTATCTCCAATTAGCCCACTAAAAGCTGGTAGTAGAGTGTGGTTCAAGTGGTAGAGTGTCAGCCTTGATCAAAAAAGCCAAGCAAGAGCTCAAGGCCCTGAATTCAAGTCCCAGGGCCAGCACAAAAATTAAGATTTTTTAAAATATATAACGATCTGATGATGGAACTAAGGACACACCGCAGCTCACTCAGGGTACCTCATTAGAATTTGGAATGGATGGAAACCAATGGAACATCCAAGTCTGTCTCCTTCCTCCCTTCCTCTCTTCTGTCTGTCTGTCTCTTACACACACACACACACACACACACACACACACACACAAGCCTCAGATACCCCTTATGAATTCAAGATGCAAGGCTAAAATCTTTTTTAAAATAACTTTTTAAAAAAGGATTAAGGAAATGGTCCTGTGGCTCAAGTGGTAGAGCACTTGCTTGCCTTGAGCTGAAGAGCTTAGGGACAGCACCCAGGTCCAGAGTTCAAGTCCCACGATGGGGGTGGGGGGAGGTGGGGGGAAGGGGGTGGGATTAAGCCAGGTGCTAGTGTTTCACATCTATTATCCTAGCTATTCAGGAGACAGATATTTGAAGTTTGAAGCCAGCCTAGGCAGACAAACCCAGGAGAGAAGGAAGGAAAGAAGGAAGTGAGATTCACTGTAGAAATTATAGAAAATATAAATTAGTGCAAAAGCGTGAAATATCCTTGAATATGCTCTAATTTTGTAATACTCATGGTAGCTATTTAGTGACATACATAAAATGGCATTTGGGCATGTGCACATGCCTGTAATCCCAGTACAAAAAGCTAAGGCAGAAGATGATGAACTTGGGGCTGGGAAGGTGGCTCAGTGGGAAGGTGGCTCAGTGGTAGAGCACTTGTCTAGCATGCATGAGGCCCTGGGTTCGATTCCTCAGCACCACATAAGCAGAAAAAGCAAGAAGTGGCGCTGTGGCTGAAGTGGTAGAGTGCTCGCCTTGAGCTGAAGAGCTGAGGGACAGTACCCAGGCCCAGAGTTCAGGCCCCACGACCAGCCAAAAAAAAAAAAAAAAAGATGATGAACTTGAGGCTCAACTATGCTACCTAATGAGATTTTTGTCCCAACAACAAGTGAACAAACAAACAAAAACAATGGCAGTTATTTTGTGAGTTTATGAATCTTCACCATCTGAATTCTGGAAAGAATAGCAATGGTGTACTTTGTCCCCCATCCCCCTGCCCCCAGTCCTGGGGCTTGAATTTAGGGTCTGGGCACTGTCCCTGAGCTTATTTTGCTCAAGGCTAGTACTCTATCACTTGAGCTACAGTGCCACTTCTGGCTTTTTCTGTTTATGCGGTCCTGAGGAATTGAACCAAGGACTTCATATATGCTAGGCAAGCACTATACCACTAAGCCACATTCCCATCCCCATTTTTTTAATTAAAAGAAGAAATGGATTGCTGGTGGCTCACACCTGCACTCTTAGCCTGTAAGGAGATCATCAAAAGGATCATGGTTCCAGGCCAGCCCACGTAAAAGGTTCATGAGATCCCCACCTCCCCACCTCAGCCAATAAAACGCTGGGTGTGGTTGTATGCACCTGTCATCCCATAGGTAGGAGGATCATGACCCTAGTTAAAAAAAAAACACAAAAGCATACAGAGTTGGAGGTGTGGCTCAGAGGGTAGAACCCCTGCCTAGGAAGCACAAGGTCCTAAATTCAATTCCCAATTAACTAAAAAAATAACATGAAAATCCTAAAGAACTCATATTGATTCCTTTTTCCCAGTCTAGGCCTAAAGACTATGGAATATGTAATGGTGTCTGGGTTCTATCTGCAGTGTAGTGGGGGGGAGGGGAACGCACGTATCAGCATGCAAACGTGCAGAGCACTTGCCACCAGCTCCTTGCCTTACTCGTTTTCATAGTCTCCTCTGGCCCTCTCTTTTCAAGTCATCTCTCCTCTCATGAGCCAGAGTGTGTTGCCTAGGCAACAGGTGTGCCAGCCAGTCTCAGCCAGCACATTCAGGACCCTGGTCTGGAAGGCTGGGCCCCAATCCACAGTGTGCTAGTCACACCTGCAAAAGGAGATTGGAAACCATGCCACAATCTGCCATGACAGCCCCTGGAAGAGCCCCATGTCACCCCAAGTTGGACAGGTGGGATATGAGTCCTCTCTTGGAGCCACCATGCCTGGCTGTGTTTGCAGAGCTGGTTCTCAGCTGATAGGAAAGATAATTTGTTAGGAACATTCTTCGTCCCACCTCAGACTTAATCCTCTGTGAGCTCAGCGGCCTGAATGTGTCAGACCCTGGGGGTGATTGGTGGGGAGATGCTTGATGGATTCTGTCGGCCAGAGACTGACAGCATGCTATCCTAGACAGAATCCGTGGACCGAATCTCCCCAGCAGCTCCTGTTAACTGAGAATTGCCTAGGATCTTGGCTACTCCTGGGCAGAAAGGGTCCCCAAAGGACAGTAGGGGTCCTTTACCCAAAGGATGACGGCTGGGTGGCCAAAGCACAATACATTTCCATACTGTCATTCCCTGGCCCTCTCTTTCCCCCAAGCACTGTGGTCTAAAGCAGGGTTAGGACAGTGCTCCGAGCAGGTCATTGAGCACAGGGGCTTCTCTGGACTGTGTGGTGCAATGAGCAAAAGTCGCTGAGAAAACCCCATACCTGGGGCCAACTCTAGTATAGTCCAGATAGCCTCCTAGGTTTTAGGCAGTAGAGACTTTAAAAAGCTCCCCAGGTGACTGGCTCATGGAGAGGCTGAGCAAAGCAGGCTGCTAACCCATCTCAGATACCTTTTGGATCTGTGATGGTTGGAAAGATCTAGTAACCCTTCCCTAGTCTTGACTAATGCCTCTGTAAAGTAGGGGTGGTGATGCCTGCCATCTTTGAGGTTGTGATGTGGAATAAATGAAAAACGATGGGGAATCTTCCCATAACCACTTTTGTTTGGTTTTGGTTTGGGCGGTACTGGGGCTGGAACTCAGGGCTTCATACTTGCAAAGCCAGTGCTCTACCACTGAGCCACAGCTCCAGCCTCCCATAAATGGCTTTCCTCTGTGTGTGTGTATGTGTGTGTCTGTGTGTGTGCGTCTGTGTGTGTGTGTCTGTGTGTGTGTGTCTGTGTGTGTGTGTCTGTGTGTGTGTGTGTGTGTGTACACCAGTCCTGGGGCTTGAACTCAGAGCCTAGGCATTGTCCCTGAGCTTTTCCACCCAAGGCTAGCACTCTACAATTTGAGCCACTTCTGGCTTTTTGGTGGTTAATTAGCAATGAGAATCTCATGGACTTTCCTGCCTAGGCTGGCTTTGAACCGCAATCCTTGGAACTCAGTCTCTTGAATAGCTAGTATCACAGATGTGAGCCACTGGCACCCAGCTCCATAATCACTCTTAAACTTGTAAAGAAGATGAGCCTGAACTCTTTATAGCTCAAGTACAGTGGGAAACCCTGTTAAAATGATAGGAATCCATTGTTTCGGATTAAATTCCTCCTGAGTTCAGGCTAAAAATCAAACTAGAGGCGCTCACCCTAAAGATCACTAAGTCTGAGGTGTTTATGAGACCTTCCAGGAAAACAGGATTGAAGAAATACCTGCTGAACATGGAGAGGATGATATCATGAGATTGCAGGGGGGTGGGGTGGGGAAGGCAGGGAGAGACCCAGAGACCCAGAGAAGGAAACAGACAGAGTCAAACACAAAGAGAGACAGACAGACAGAAACACACACCAGAGGAAGAGAGAGAGAAGCTAAAATTCCCAAACAGCCCAGTTCACTCCATAAGAAAGCTGCCTCTGCTTTAATCTTTAGAAATTAACCTAAGTAATTGATGTTCACTAGCCAGTTATTTTCTTTTGTTCTGTCTCTCAACTCCTGTCCAACACAGGAAATAACTTTAAACTTGCCAGTCTGCTTTTTGCTCTTTATTTCTGTTGTTTTCAACCCTCTGTCTATAAAACCAGCCCTGTTACTCATCCTACCAGCCTATCACTGGACGCCCCCATTCTAGCATGGAAATGCAAACCAATTGAGATCTTTTAGCTGGGTATGGTGGCTTACACCTGTAATCTAGCTGGTCCAGAGCCCCCGGGATTAGGAAAGTTAAGGTCAAAGCCAGGTAGGCTGGGAAAAAAAGTTGAAACCCTATCCCAACCATGAAAAAGCCAGATGTGGAGACTGTGACCTTCATCCCAGCTACACAGGAAATGTAAATAGGAGGGTCATGGTCTAGGCCAGTGCCGGCATGAATTTGAGATCCTATTTTTAAAACAAAGCCAAAGAGAGCTTGAAGTATGGCTCAAAGTGGGCACAGTACCTGCCTAGCAAGCAGTAAGCTTTGAGTTCAAATCCCAGTACTGAAAAAAAAACAAATACCTTTCAATTATTAAATTTGTTTTTGGCCTCCCACATTTCTCTTAGGAGGTGGGAGGGCAGGGCAGAGTTGTAAACTCCAATCTCTCCTTTCAACAACTCCTGCCAACTCCATGCTTGACTGAGGGGCCTGGGCAGTATGGGTCACTCAGCATGGCAGAACTGGCACCTGGAAACTGGCGGGGAGGGTCCTGAGTCCTTCCCACTCTGGAGTACAGCAGCACCAGCTTCTGATGCAGAAGCTCAGCTAACCCAGGCCTACTGCCTAGGAATCTTCATTTTAACAGATGCCCAAGTCTATCACTTGCCATTAGACATTTAGACATACCATGTTCAGTAGCTCACACCTGTAATCCTACCTACTCAGGAGGTAGAGATTGGGAGAAGCAAAGATGTGTAAAGCAAGCCTGGGCAAAAAGTTCATAAGGCCCATCTCAACACAAAAAGTTGGCTTTAGTGGTGCATGCCTATCATCCCAGCTGATTTGGGAAGTGTAAAAACGAAAGAAGGAAGGAAGGAAGGAAACAAAAGGACTGGAGGTGTGGCTCATACAGTACCTGCCTAACATGCACAAAACCATGAGTTTAAACCCTAGGCCACTCTCCGGAAGTTAAAAGTTCCACTTCTCTGGACCTCAGCTACCTTGTTTGTTAATGGATATAATGCCTCACTGGGAGGCTGTGGAAATGACTTGAGATAATTCACGCAGACACATTAAGCATGGTGTCTTGAACAGAGCCTTCCATAAATGGTAGCTAATATTATTATTAGCTATTGAGCTGTAATAGCTCTCTGCCTGCTTTGCTGGTTATAATTCCAGCCCAAATAGGAGCTCTCAGAATGCCTGACCCCTTAGGTTATGGTGATTGCTGTGTGCTGGGATTGGAAAGTGGGATAGGGATGGTGGGGGAGGGAGCCCTGAGGTTGGAGCTCTGCAGAGTGGGGGAAGGGAGAGAGCAGCCTTTCCTGTATTTAGACTTTGCAGGCTCAGTTCTGCACATCCAGGTCTTTATGCAGAAAATGTATGGCCACTGGGCCAGGCAGTGTGTCTTCTCAGTGTGGCGCGTTTACTCATGGCAAATAATTAAAAAACATCAGTTGCATGTTAAAATGGACTTAGTGCATGCGGGATGGTCCTGTGTATAGTGAGTGCTAGAACATCTAAAGTTGAACTAACAGTTCAGAAATCACAACAGTGGGTGCTTGATACACGGTAAAGGATATTCTCTAGAAGGGGCCTGGGTATCCATGGGAAATGGGGGACAGGAACGGAAGAGAAAGACCACAGCTCTTTTCAATCAAAGATCTAACCAGTCTCCCCCCACCCCCTCCATGCAGCCCAGCCCTTAGCCAGCCATCTCAGACCTGAGGCTAGGACAAGACCACACCACAGGGCCAACAGGCTACAGCTGGGCTAAGACCTCTGCCTGGTCAGACATCCAGAGGCCAGGGCAAAATAGCCAGCCTAGCTCAACTCTGGCTGGTGTGTGGAGAGATTTAGGGGTCTCCCTGGAGAGGCACCTGGGTGTCCCAGGGTCCCCAAGTGGCCGGGACTGAGCCCATATGGGTTCATGACAGCAGTGTGTCCTCAGTCTTCCATGGATTCGGAATGTTGTAAAGGACACAGAGTGGACCTCTTTGGGCATACTCCCTACTGCCTTTCCTCTGGGCATGGTTGACCCTGCCCCACCCCATCAGACTGGGAAGCCTTCCAAAGCAGCCATGAGCTTCCTGCCCTGCTTCCCCAGTACCCTGTGCTGTCCCTGCGTCCTCAGACACCCGGGGACCAGACTTGGGCCAGTCCACACACACCTCCATGCAGAAAGCACTCGGGCCAGCCCTTTCTTCCCACTGGAATCTGGACCCAGTAAAGATCAAATGTTCTCTCCTTTAAATCTCGATTTCCCAGCTCAGGATTAACTTCTTCCCAGGAGGATCAGTGATTGGGGGGAGGGGAGGGAGAAGGGGTGTCTTCTCTCAGGGGAAACTCCATATCTAACCTCAGTGGGAAAACCCAGAGGAAAGACTGGTTATTCAGATGACACACAGCCACACACTACAGACACCTGTGAGTACACATACACACACACGCACACACCTACAGAGAGGCACCAAATGCGGAAGTGACCTACTCTGGAGCTGTCACCAAAACACAGGTCTCCTGACTTTCAGGCCAATTCTGGTCATTTGGATTCGGGCTGAAATTCCCCCTCCAGCTGCTCTGCCCACAGCTCCACAGCCCCATCCTGGAAGCCACTTAATGTCTCTGCAGCTCAGCTTCTTGACAGTAATTGGGGACGATAATAGTTACCTACTTCATAAGGATATTCAGCAGCTCAATTAGTAAAAGCTTCTAAAGTACTTGAGTCCCATTATTAGTTGTAATGGAATACTTCTGCTGGGGCTGGCCAGTCTGTTGGCTCTTGGTGGGAAATGATCTTTCCAAAGAAGAATCATAAAGACAAATCCTAGGGACTTAGAAAACTGGGAAACAGAGCCCAGCATTCTCAGGTGTTGCAAACCCTCCTTGTTCTTTTTGACTTATAAGCTGTTGGATGCAATGTTCAATTGGGAGATTATTTTTTT
>NW_012267228.1:12001252-12058551 GCF_000151885.1 Dipodomys ordii
ATTGGGATTCCAACAAAGTCTACTTGTTAATTTTGCTTAGTTTCCTTTTTCTTTTTATGGGGCTCGAACAAGGCCTAGACACTGTCCTTGAGCTTTTCTGTGCAAGTCTCCCACTCTACTTCTGGCTTTTTTGGTGATTAATTGGAGATAGGAATCTCACAGACTTTTAGTGAGTGGGCTGGCCTTGAACTTTGATCTTCAGATCTTATCCTTCTGAGTAGCTAGCATTACAGGAATGAGCTACTGGTGACTATCTCTTTTTTCTTTATCCCCCCCCCCCCCCGTACTCTACCAAATTCCTCAAGGTTTGATTTTGCTAACTTTGGCTAAATGGTGTCATTTATTCTGTCCCTTTATCCACTGAGACTTGATCTGAGCTAGCTTCGCAGCTGTGTGTTCCTGTAGCAGGCCATTGATGACAGAGGACACAGAAGTCATTGGCCAAAGTGACCATTTCAACAGGGTTTGCTGAATGTTATGCCCTAATTGTTTTCTTCCTTATTGACTTAGGAAGCAAGGATATTTCTGTAGACAGAAATGTTCCCTCCTCGGCTAGTGATGCCCTGAGAAATAGCTCATATAGGAATGATAGGACAAATGATGAGCTCTTCTCTGACTAGTTGTACAAAAACGAATTGTTTCCTGTTATCTACCAAAGGAAGTTGGAATTCAGGATTTTGTTTGTTTGCTTGCTTGTTTCCTTGTCATTATGAGTTTTACATATGCAATGTAAATTTATTCTTCTAGTGATTGCTTTTTCTTTTTTTGGCAGTACTGGGGCTTGAACTCAGGACCTTGTTTTGCTTTAGACTGAGCCATTTCTCTAAGAAGCCATTTCTCTTCATAGCAAAAGGCATTTTTAGAGTGTATTCTGGACAGTTCAGCCAGACTTTAAGAAAAACACTTCTTTTAAACTTAAAAACAAAGCTGAAGCATTGAGAAGATGTTTTCAATTCAAAACGCAGGTGGAATTATTGAGCGAGGATGTTTCTGAATAGCAACATCCCATAGAACTCTCTGCAATGGTGGGTATGGCCCATAATCAAGCCATCCGTCCAACATGGTGGCATGAAGTTCATGTGGCTGCAGAATGTGGAATTAAACCAGTGAAAGTTAGGAAATGACTTTGTATCTTAGTCTCAAAGTAAGTTAAAGTGTAAACAGTCCCTTGTGGCTACTGGCTACCTCATGGCATAGTGCAGAAGCGTAGAATCTAGGAACAGGTCATGGTAAATGTATTTAGGTACTACTATCTGCATGCAAGGCTCCGTGAGACCACTGCGTGGTAGAAGACTGAGCAGCCTGCACTCATTCCTATGAGAGTTTTCTAGTATATTACAGTAAGGGAAAAAAAAGGAGGATGAGGAGGAAGAAAAACAACTAATCTCCATGTAAACAAAATTGTAAATGCCAGAAACATTGTCCTGCAATGAGAATTCCCAGAAGGGAAAGCTATTTTCATAAGATAGCAGCTAAGATTGGACATGGATTCATAAGAAGGTAACACCAGAAGATTAACACCCCACTGTCACCACCCCTACACCCACTAGGAACCAGAGGCTGGCTTTATTTTACCTTGGAGCTTTAAAAAAAAAAACTAAACTAAACTTTCCTTTTAGAGCAGAGCTGGGTTTACAACAAAATCGAGCAAAAGTTCGGAACTCTCCTAGGACCCTACCACCAGCACCATATCCATACACCATCTCCCTCAATCCCTCTACTGTCCTCTTCATCCCTCCCACCTTTCAACCTCTGTCAGTCATAGATCTTTCTATCATCTCTCTACCATAGTCTGGCCTTTTCTATAGTACCTGGAATCAGACACAGCCTTGTCAGATTGACCTCTTCTACTTCTTAATGTGTCTTTCACTGTTTTTCCAGATCTTTTCGCCATTTGACTGCTAGATTTTTTTTTAGTGGTGAATAATATTCCATATTCTGTGCATTTAGCCATTTGTCTTGCTTGAAAACTTTACTTTCCAAGCAAAGCTGCTACAAATATCAGTGTGCAAGACAGATATTGGTGGCTCATGCATATAATCCTAGCTACTCAGAGGGCTGGGATCTGAGGATTGTAGTTCAAAGCCAGCCCAGACAGGAAAGTCTATAAGACTCTTATTTCCAATTAGCTATGCAGCAAAAGCCAGAAGTGGTATTGTGGCTCAAGTGGTAGAGCGCTAGCCTTGAGCAAAAAAGCTCAAGGACAGTGCCCAGGCCCTAAATTCACACTATAAGACTGGTATAAATGTGTGTGTGTGTGTGAGTGAGAGAGAGAGTGACAGAGACAGAGAGGAAGAGTATGCTGGGGCTTGAACTCAATAACTCATGCTCTCCCTTAGCTTTCTCACTCAAGGCTGGTGCTCTGCCATTTGAGTCATGCCTCTGCTTCCAGTCTTTTGCTGATTAATAGGAAATAAGAGTCTCTTGGATTTGTCTGTCCAGGCTGGCTTTGAACTGTGACCCTCAGATCTCAGCTTCCTAGGTAGGTAGGATTACAGATATGAGCCACAGCTTATGCCTACTTTATGACCTTTCTTTTGTCTGATGTGTGGCTTGGGTAAGCCATTTCATTCTGGCATCTTAGTGTTTGCCGTAGTTGAGTGGGAATCATGACCTGGTGGCTAGCCTTTGGGGGCTCTGCACAGCTGTTCATTGAGGCAGGACACTTCTTCCGCACAGCCCTGTCTTGCCTGGCTCCCTTACTCCTTTCGTTCAAATCCTTCTCAAATGCCACTGCTCCGCCTCCTGATACCCTCGTTGACCTGCTCCTCTCATTCTCCCATTGTATCAATGGCCACTTCACAGTGTAGTCCTCGTCCTCTCCAGGAAGCAGGGACTTGGCCCCACCCATTCACCGAGGCATCTCAGCTCCAAGATGGCACCCAGGACATAACGTTAAAAGAAGGAAAACCTGTTAAGAAAGTCTTTTCAAAGTTCCCAGAGCCCGAGAGCTATACGGTATCTGGGTGTGAGAGAAGTTTCTGGGCCACCTGCTTAGTTTGCAGGTTGAAATCAGCAAGTTCACGCACCTAGAATACCCAGTTCTGCTAAGAGCAGCATCCTTTCCATGCACCCCTTAGCCTGCTGATCTGTCAAGAGAGTGAAGGAACCCAGCCACAGACAGGGAGAAGTTAACTGCTGGTATGATGCCAGCTCCTGGCTTCTCTTCCTCTCCTCCTTGGGCCACCTAGCATCTGGCACCTTTCAGAAGCCTCTTTTCTCCGCTCCGTATAAAGGGCCTATGGAACTGCTTGGGGTGTCTTGTACCCAGGCAGGTCCTGTCTACAGGAAAATCCCTGGGCTGTACAGAGTTCTGTTTAGTCATTCGGGACTGGCTGTTTTATCCCAATAACCCTGCAAAGTCAAATTGGTGTTCCCCTCTCGACCTCACCACTTTCTTGCCAGTGAAGAAACTGTGATTTCCAGCTTCTGTGCCTTCCTGCTGGTCACACCCTTGGCAGTGACCTCAAAGCCAGTGGCTCTCTGTTTGCCTGCAGTGCTGCCTGCCAGGGAGGGAGCCCAGTATTTGAAATGAAAGCAAGCCAAGTAACAGAGGCTAAACAAAGTAAAGGAGCTGTCAAAAATGAGGATCCATGCTGGGCACTGGTGGCTCAGGCCAGTAATCCTAGCTACTCAGAAGGCTGACATCTGAGGACCACAGTTCAAAGCCAGCCCAGGCAGGAAAGTCCCTGAGACTCTTACCTCCAATAAACCACCAGAAAACTGGAAAGAGATTTGTGGCTCAGAGTGTTAGCCTTGAGCAAAGAGTTCAGGGACAGTGTCCAGGCCCTGAGTTCAAGCCCCATGACCAAAAAGAAAAAGAAAAAAAGAATGGGGGCCTAGGAAGAGAAGAACATGCTAAGAACTCATGCTTACGGCACATTTTTCTTATACAAGGCTCTTTACAAAATGTAATCTCAGAATATAGAAATTTGGATACCAGGCCAAGTACAACGCACACAAATTCACATTATCTATGACACAGATGCCTGTGTTTGGTTAATGATACTCAACTACTCTGGAGTAAGTTAGTTTGTTAAACTCAGTTTTGGAAAGCAGAGAGTTGTTTACCAAACTTTCGTACTCAGATTGTGGGTATAGAGACTGAGGAATTGTACTGATAGAATATTAAACTTTTAGTGATAACAGTAGCTGTTATCTCTTAGTGGATAAGAAATAGGCTTGGCCCTTCCTGTGTTTGCTTTACACTTACCTTCTACAATAACTGTATTTCCTTTCTGTAATTTTTTTTTTATTTTTCAGGTTCTGGGACTTGAACTCAGTTTGTCATATTCTAGTTCATCCTGCTTATTCATAGCTGATATTACAAACTGAGCTATGCCTGCAGCCTGCTTTTTTGTTTGTCTTTGTTTACTTTTTGGGGCCCTATCTGTGTTTTTTTTATTATCTTTAAAAGGTTGTACAAAGGGCTTTCAATTCAATATGTCAATTTATGAATACAGTGAATCTTGATCGATGTCACTTCTTCTGTTCCCACTCCGTCCCCATCTATTCCAACCACACTCATCTTGTTGGTTATTTGGGGGATGCAGTCTCAGTCAGCAAACCTCCTATCTCAGCCACATGAGTAGCTATGATTACAGGTGAGAATGACTGGCCCTACAGAGAAAGAGGCCAGGGGCTTTCCACCCATGAGGGATTTCTTCCCCTACACCAAAAGTGAGTAGTGTGGTTTGTACGTATACACGTTGTGTGTGTGGATAGTGTTACACCACCCCTGCAGCAAAGTAAACAACCTCTAAGTATACCACTTTATGAATGTCTACACCTCTGTGCTCATCACCTGAATCCAGAAGCAGAGCAGGCCAGCATCCTGCCAAGCTCTCTTATCTCCCCTCCTTCCCCACCAATGACAACCACTTTTAAGTTTTAGTTTGTTTGTTTGTTTTGTCAGCCACAGGGCTTGAAGTCAGGGCCTGAGTGTTGCCCCTGGCCTCTTTTGCTCACGGCTAGTACTCTACCACTTTGAGCCACAGCTCCACTTCCAGCCTTTTGCTGCTTAACTGGAGATAAGAGTCTTGTGGATTTGTCTGCCCCAGCTGGCTTGGAACCTCAGTCCTCAGATCTCAGACACCTGTGTAGCTAGGATTATAGTCATGATCCAATGGTGCCAGGCCCAGAAGATTTTTTTAAATTTTATTTTTTATTCACTTACATTATTTATAAAGATTTCATTGTTACATTGTCACATATATTTGCAGTGTATTCCAATCAATCTCAAGCCCTCTGCTGAAGTAGGGATGCTGAATCTAACCGGTACCATCTTGGCCACGTGGTGGATGACAGGGAATTGGGTTTAACTGGCACCAACTTGTCTTCATGTTGGAGGCAGGGAAGTCCCACCTCCCAGGTGATGGGCATGCCTGAATTCATAGAGGCGGAGGCAGGGACTTGGACAATAGGTTACTGGACCTGCTAGTCTTGGGCCATGAATTCTCAAGCTCCCTGTAGCCCTGCCCCCTGACTTTACTCTATTTAGGCCAGACAAACTCAGGCACTACTATGCCTCATGTTCTGTGTCCTGTGTCCTGTGTCCTGGCTCTTGTCTGGTCAACATGGTGCCCCACGTTGGCTCTCCTTTGGAGTTGATCTAGTTTGTTGGTATTGTTTTTCTGCTCTTTCTTTCCTCTCCTGCTCTCTTGGCTCAGTTTTCTGACAGTGTTAAGTATATTCTGGTGGGGGGAGGGGCTGCATGTCTTTACAAGAGTCTACCTGCATTTGCCAGCTTTCCAATAAAGACTCCCAATTTGACCTCTCAAAATGTGGCTTCTCTGTTTCCCTGCCATCTAACACTATCATGCTCCTTTTCTCTCTTTCCTTCTTCCCTGAATAATTTCAACAGGATTCCTTGTTCAATCTTCACAGGTGCAAGCAACCTATTTTGACTTTGTCTTTCAAAATGTATTTTAGCATTATTTACCCTCTATTATTCTTTTTCCCTTCCCCTTCCTCATCTCTCCTAGATTTTTAATGACTTATTATTACCATCACTATTATTATTAAAGATCTAAATTTTGATTCTGCTGCCCAGACCATAGCCAACATTCCCTCTTAGCAGAAAACACGGTACTCACGGTTGGCTGGTGTGTTAACACAGCAGATCAGTTGATGTCTTACTGTAAAGATCCTGGAAGAGACATCTTGGAACAGTGGTACAGCAAAAACAGGATGAGTGCCAGGGGAGACATTCAGGAGATGTGGAAAATCTAATGTGGGGGCACAGGGTGCTGAGAGCAAATGTGAGTAGGCAGACAGCTATTGTCAAAGGCAATTCCAACCTCATTCAGAAAGGTGCATAATTAGTCACCCTGGGTTTCAGGGCTGTTCTGAGATGAATAATTTCCACTTTATTTACTAAGGAGAACTGGGGGGCACCTGAGCAGGTCAGCAAATGACCCCCATGGCTGAGAGGAGAAATGAGTCCCAGGTGGAAAAGTTCATAAGAGAGGCTGCTTTTGCTTTAAGAGGAAAAAAAAAAAGCCTTAATCCTAGCTACTTAAGGAGGCTGACATCTGAGAAATGTCAGCCTGGACAGTCTGGAAAGTCTGTGCGATTCTTATCTCTAATTAACCAGCAAAAAGCTGGAAATAGAGCTGTTGCTCATATGGTAGAATGCCAGCCTTGAAAAAAAAGAAAAAAACTGAAGGACAACAGTCAGGCTGTGAGTTCAAGCCGCAGTACAGCACATAAGTAATGATGACAACGACAATGTAACAATTATGATAATAATAATAAGACTCTGCAGTCCTTACCATGGATATTCAGGTCCAGGGAGAAAGCATCCGGCCTTTTGATGGGGACACTGGGGGTAACCTTCCCTGAGTATTTTTATACAAGAGAAGGTGGATGAAGACAGGTGGTAGGCACCGTCACCTCTGTGGTCACACATCAATGTCAGCTCTCTTTCCTCTGGGCTTAGGAGGTTCACAGACTCCCAACTACTTGAAGACAAGCACAGTCAGGTGATTGGTTTGGGCCAGTGCCACGTGAGCAGAAGTGACAAGTTTGAAGGAAAAATTTCATCAAACAGGGCCCCTCTCCAGAGCTGTGGGTCCTGCTGTGTCTCCAGCTGGGGAATGCTTGGTGGACAAGCTCTGTGTGTGTGTGTGTGTGTGTGTGTGTGTGAGAGAGAGAGAGAGAGAGAGAGAGAGAGAGAGGGAGGGAGGCACTGAGGCTTAATTTAGCATTTCAGGCTCTACTTCTCTTTTTCACTCTAGGCTAGTGCTCTACCACTTGATTCATACCTTCACTTCCAGCTTTTTGCTGGTTAATTAGAAGTAAGGGTCTCAAGGATTTGTCTGCCCAGGCTGGCTTTGAACCTGGAACCTGGAACCTATACGCATAAGCCAAGGCTGGTAGACAGGTTCTAGAGGAAGCCAGGCCCTGCCCGTCCTTAACAGATATCCAACGAGTGCATTGACCTCAGGAGTGCAAAAGTGTCTGTGTTCACAACACAGTTGAGCCTTCCCTGAGGGATTGGTTAATCACCCACCATGGTCTCTGAAAAGGCTTCCTTTATGTACCCTATGACCTGGAACCCTATCCACATCCTAGGCCAAGGGACGGATACCTCATTTCAGCTGGTGAACTCTTGCTCTTGCACTTGAGCTCCAAGAAATGTGGAAGCAGCCAGTCCTTCGTGGTCCTTGGCAGTAGTGGGGAGCAGATCATGTTGAGCCAAAGGAGTTGAAAGCCTGAGGCAGACACTCAGTGAGAGGGACTGTGAAGAGAGAGGGAAGAGACGGAGGAAGCCCTGGTGTTGGCTTCCACTCTTCCTGTGTTCAGTATCTGTGAGGCACACTCCATGCACGGCCTTGCCCAGGGTGCTTGTGTGCTTGGGGCCATAGGGCCCTCATGAGAACTTCACTCATTTAGTTCTTCTGCAAGGATATGGGGCACAAACTTTGAGGAAACTACCGTTGAGTTCCTTTCTCCTTGTCATGTGACTACTAACTGGAGTCGTCCCATTCTGGCTTTTGAGTTTCTATTTTAGGGCTAGAGAGGGATGCAGATGTGAATCAAGTGACAGAGCACCTGCCTAGCAACATGAGGCCCTGAGTTCAAATCACAATACCATTAAAAAAAGAAAACCACCTACCAGGTGCCAGTGGCTTGTGACTGTAATCTTAGCTAGTCAGGAGGATGAGATTTGAGGATCATGGTCCAAAGCTGGCAAGAAAGTCCATGGAGGGCTAGGAAAGTAGCTCAGTGGTAGAGTGCTTGCCTTGCATGCATGAGGCCCTGGGTTCGATTCCTCTGCTTATGTATAAGCAGAAAAAAGCCAGAAGTGGTGCTGTGGCTCAAGTGGTAGAGCGCTAGCCTTGAGCTGAAGAGCTGTGGGACAACACCCAGGCCCAGAGTTCAGGCCCCATGACTGGCAAAAAAAAAAAAAAAAAGAAAGTCCATGGACTCTTATCTCCAATAAACTACCAAGAAAGCAGGAAATGGAGCTATGGCACAAGTGGCAGGGCCCTAGTCTTGAGCAAAAGAAGCTCAGGGACAGTGTCCTGGTCCCTGAATTCAAGCCTCAGGACTATCCCCCTCCCCCTAACACACAAAATCACTACTTTAAATACTACAACAAAGCCTAGAGTGTTATAAGTAATGTGTTACTTAGTAAGTCTATGGAATTGGGCTCATAACGTGTTTCAAATAAAAATTATTATGGTCTGGGAATGTGGCTTAGTGGTAGGTGCTTGCCTAGCATGCATGAAGTCCTGGGTTCAATTCCTCAGTACCACATACACAGAAAAAGCTGGAAGCTCAGGGAGAGTGGCCAGGCCCTGAGTTCTAGCCCCAGGACTGACAAAAAAAAAAAAGAAAAGAAAATGATCATTTATGTTGGGTGTGACAATGATATCTTCAAGTAAAGTGTTATCTTCTAAAAATGCCTCCTAAAAGGTTTATGAATAAATGTGATAAGTGGATATAATTAATGTATATTTAAATATGTTATGAATAAGTATAAAATGTATAGGTAAATCTTTATGGATGGGTATATCATCTGTATACATGTATGATGATTCAGGGAGAGAAATGGTTAAGTGGGTGGGGACAGATGTTCTGTGACCAGCTGTGGCTTGGTCCCTGTGGGATCTATCCATATGCTATATAAAAAGTCATAGAAATAGCTGGGCTTAGCCAGGCACTGGTAGCTTAACTACTCAGGAGGCTGAGATCTGAGGATCTGAGGGACTGAGGTTCAAAGCCAGTCTAGGCAGTTAAGTCCCTGAGACTCTTATCTTTATTAAACTACCCAGGAAAAGTCAGAAGTGTCATTGTGACTCAAGTGGTAGAGTGCTAGCCTTAGGAAAAAGTATTTCAAAGACAGTACCCAGGGCCTGAGTTCAAGCCCAAAACAAGCACCAAAAAAAAAAAAGAAATGAGGAAGGAAGAAGGGGAGGAGGAGGAAGAAGAAAAGAAGAAGAGAACGTGGCAGTACATTTTTATAATCCCATTAGCCTGGAATTACAAAATACTCCTTGAAGGACTTTTACTTTTTGTTAGCTTCTGTAATGTTTGTGTTCAAAAGCAAATAAGGGCCATGCTTGGAGGCTTATACCTCTGTTGCTCAAGAAGTGAGTATTAAGAGGATTATAGGGGACTGGAGATGTAGCTTAGTGGTAGAGTGCTTGCCTAGCATGCCTGAAGCCCTGGGTTTGATTCCTCAGTACCACATACACAGAAAAGGCCGAGAGCTGTGCTGTGGCTCAAGTGGTAGAGTGCTAGCCTTGAGCAAATGAAGCTCAGGGACAGTGCCCAGGCCCTCAGTTCAAGCTCCAGCACTAACAAAAAACAAAACAAAACAAAACAAAAAGGATTATGGTTTAAGGACAGCCCAGGCAAAGTATTAGTGTGACCCTAGCAAAAACAAAAACCAAAACAACCACAAGCCAGGTGTGGTGGCCCATACTTGTCATCCCAGCTGTGTTAGGCAGAGATTGGAGGATCTCCATCCAAGTGTGACCCAGGTTAACAAAAAATAAAAGGGTCTGTAGCTCAAGTGGAAGAGAATTTGCTTAGTAAGTGAAAGGCTCTGAGTTCAAAACCCAGGACCCCTCCCTCCCACAAAAAAAGGCTTATTAAGAGATCATTTCTGTAGACTATACAATTCACTCATTTAAAGCACACAATCCAACGATCCTTAGTATGTTCTTAGTAGTTGTGTCACCATCATGACAACTGGTTTTTAAACTTTCAACCATAAAGAAAGAAAACCAGCGGTGCTCAGGGTCAGTCCCTGTTTCTTTCCCCACCCTCAACCCCTCCCCAGCCTCCAGCCCTGGGCAATGGCTTATCTTTCTATCTCTACATATTTGACTGTTCTGTACTGGTGGTTTTTTTTTTTCCTGTTCCCCGGTCTAGCTGTAATGCATGTCCCTGTAATTACACCACCCTGCCCCATGGCCCCCTGAGCATCCATCCTCTGATGACCACTTTCTCCTGCTTAGGAGTTCAGCACGGGCCTTCACTCACCTGTGAACCAAGCACCAGGCCCTTCCTCTCATTACAAAGCTGAGAGCCCCGTTGAGTGTGGTCAGGCCTGCGGGACGGGTGTGGGGCCTTGGATAACTCCAGGAAACTGGTATGATGGAGAGGCGCCTTTGCTCTCTCGGCTGCATGGCTTCCCAAAGTCTTCATGGAAGGACGCTGGAAAATGGTCAGTTTTATATGGCTCACCCGGACCAAGAAACAAGGTCACATGCAGCCAGGATTTCTGTGCTGAGCCCCCTCTGTGGTCTCGAGGACGAAGGAGATCTAGTTCTTTATGTGGAACCCATTCGTCCAGTAGGAGCTAGCAAGCTGACTTGAGTTGCTATCGGATTTTATGTATTTATGTATGTATGTTTGTCAGTTGTGGGGCTTGAACTCTGGGCCTGGGTGCTGTCCCTCAGCTCGTCAGCTCAAGGCTAGTACTCTACCACTTGAGCCACAGCGCCACTCCAGGTTTTCTGGGGGTGAATTGGAAATCAGTCTCACAGACTTTCCTGCCAGGGCTGGCTTTCAACTGCAATCCTCAGCTCTCAGCCTCCTGAGAAGCTAGGATTACAGGCATGAACCACTGACACCCGATGCAGGCTTTTGACCCTCAAGCATTCATGGAACTCCTAATTATATTCACTATGTCTGAGTTTTGCTTGCTTTTTTAATTTTTGAATTTTATTTGGAAGGTTTTTGTTGTTTTAATTTTATTTTATTTTATTTTTCGGTCGTGGGGCTTGAACTTTGGGCTTGGGCACTGTCCCTGCACTCTTCAGCTCGAGGTGAGCGCTCTACCGCTGGAGCCACAGCGCTACTTCCTATTTGTTGTTTTAGAAGACAGATCTGGCGGTCATTTTGACATCTTTCTCTGGGATAATTCTGTCAGTCTTTCTATGTCAGTGACACCATGCTCCCCAGCTTTTTTGCTCGTTTGATTTTCAGACAAGGTATCATGCTAACTTGTTGGGACTAGCCATCAACTGCAGTCCACCTCTTAAGTAACTGGGATTACTGGCAAGAGTCACCCCTTGAAAGCTGTTTCTTAAGAGTCAAAAGCTTCACATGCATTCCAGCTCTGCTGCTGTTTAAAGCAGAGAACAAATGATGTGGTCATCTCATCAGAAAACTATTAGTGATTCTACCCTAGAGACAGGCTTATTAGTCTTTGCTCCTTTCAGTGGAGAAAGTTTTCTTCTCTGTATCCATTTGGACTCCAATAAATATAGGCCACACTTTTTGGAGCTGTGGCCACTCAAACATTCCTCTTACAGTATGACTTTTTTTACTTAATGGCTTTTCCCAGAGAAAATGAAAAGCAAACTTCATATTTTAAGGAATATGAGGTAATGAGCATTTGTAAGAGTTTTACATTTTTTTTCATTTATTTACTTATTGTCTGTGGTAGGGCTTGAATTCAGGGCCTGCGGGCTGTCCCTGAGCATTTTTGCTCAAGGCTAGCCCTCTTTGAGCCACAGTTCTGCTTCTGGTTTTCTGATGGTTAATTGGAGATAAGAATCTCACAGACTTTGCAGCCCAGGTTGGCTTTGAACAGCGATCCTCAGATTTCAGCCTCCTGAGTTGCTAGGATTCCAGGCATGAACTACCAGCACCCAGCTAGTTTGTAAGACTTCTTCCTCCCATGTGATTGTAATACAACTTTAGTCACCTGCACACATTATCACTCCCTAGAGAAGGAATAATGGTCAGACTTTAAGTTGGAACAAGAGATAAAGGTAGGAAATCTCTTGAGGAACATGTCATCCATTATTTACAAATGTAGATAATTAAAGGAAGAAGGCTTACACAGGACCCAGATCACAGTTGTCAACAAAGTGAAGATTTAAATCTAAATAGACCTCCCTGAAACTCCCCGAGGTACATGCCACAAACATGCATTGAGGATGCATAACCTAGGTATTTATACCTAGACAGATTTATTATTTTAAGGAATTGGCTTACACAACTGTGAAGATCTGAAAAGAACAAAGGCCATAGTTCACGACCAAAGGCAGTCTGCCAGCAGAATTCCCTCTTGCTGGGAGGAGAGCAATCTTGGGGGCTATTTGGGCTTTCATCTGATTAGAGGAGGCCCACCAACTTTCAGAAAGGCATTTGCTCTACTCAAATGTTCATCTCAACCATTCTACACAGAAAAACCTAGAAAGATCCTTGACTAAATAGCTGAGTGCCATTCCACCCCCCACCCCCACTCCCAGCCATGAAATTAAGCATCATTCTTTGGGTATGGTAGTGGTGGAAACATCAATCTTGGCGAGGGCAAACAGCAGCAGTCTGGGGGTGAGGAGGGGGACGGTGTGGGGGGGGGAGCATACTGTTGCTAAAGTGTGGGGGGGGGTTCAGCTCGCTCCTAGCCGTGGAACTAGAGAGTCTCCACTGAGAGTATCAGGGACTTGCAGCTTCTCCCCAGGAACTGAGTGCCTAGTTCCTGCCACACAACCTTTGTCTGCTTCAACTAACGCAGTCTGTTCCTGACGACTAAGATCACTGCAATTCAACACGCCCGCTGTGTTCATCATCTATCACTGTGAAGCAAATTACCTTCAAATATACAGGCTTAAAACAACAAGAGACAGTCCAGATGCCGAGGTTCATGCCTGCAATCCCAGCTTCGAGACAGAGCTGGGGAGATGGGCAGTTCTGTGGTCAGCTCAAGCGAAAATGTCCTTAAGACCCCTTACCTCAATCAGTAAGCTAGATCGCGTGATGCACGCTTGTCATCCCAGCTACACTGGAGGCCTAAGTAGCAGGATGGCAATCTGAGGCTGGTCCATCAGCAGGAGACCCATCTGAGAAAATAAAAGAAGCCCAAAGGACTTGGAGTCATGGTTCAAGTGGTAGAATGCCCATCTAGCAAGCACAAACCCTGACTTCGAACCTCATGCCACAAAGGAATAAAGGGAGGGGGGGAGGGAGGGAGGAGAGGAAGGAAGGAAGGAAGGAAGGAAGGAAGGAAGGAAGGAAGGAAGGAAGGAAGGAAAGAAATGAGGGAGGGAGGGAGGGAGGAAAGAAGGGAGGGAGGGAGGGAAGCAGGAAGGCTACTTGACCTTTGAGTCTAGAGCAGTAGCTAAGGTAGCAAACTGACCATTTCAACAGAGGAGGAAGAGGAGGCCCTCAGAGGCCTGGGGCCAGATCCTCCATTGGGGAGTCCCTTCAGTCTCCCAATTTTTCCATGGGCCAACCCTGCTAATCAACCTTCTATTTATTTTTATTTTTTTGGATCACCTTGGAGGCCCTCTCCGTCTTTGTTCAGCTGTAATCTTTCTTAATTAGATCATTGAAATAATCATCCAATTAAGTTGGCTCCTATCGCCCCCCTTCCCCAGGCTCTTGCTGGACCCAGCTGGCTTCTCATTTCTGCTGACTTCCTTCTTTGCCTCACGCAGGGCCTGAAACAGGTTTCAAGCTGTTTTCTTTCCTCTTTTTCAGTTTGCCGTTTCAGTTCATAGGAGCTACAGCTAAATTTCAGTGCTGGTAATGTCAAAATACACTCCACAGGCGACTAAAAGCCAGAGCGGCAGCTGGCAACGGCGTGGTGGTGGTGAGGTGTTCTGGATTCACAAGGATTTGAATCCCATTTCCATCATTTATTAACTGGGTGCAGGTGCACTTGAGCCACAGCTCTAGCTCCTTTTTGCTCTGTTGGTTTTTGAGATAGGGTCATACTGCTTGCCAAAGCCGGCCTGGAGACTGAGTTTCATGAACTTTTGCTACCTAGGCTATCCTAGAACCAAGATTTCCCTCCCTATTTTCATTTTCTTGCATAGCTGAACTTATAGGCACATATCACTGTGGCCAACTATTCGTTGAGATGGGGGTCCCTTAAACATTTTGCCTAGGTTTCCCTGGAACCTCAGTCCTTCTAATTTCCACCTCCCAAGTAGCTGGGATTACAGGCATGATCTCCAGTGCCTAGCAACCTGGGATCTCGACGGTATCATGCTGGCCTGGACTATACACCCTGACATTTTGGAGCTACAGTTTCCTAATCTGTGAACTGGGGGATCATAAGAGAACTTACCCCAATGTTTTGGGGAGGTTTAATTGAGGTAATACAAGTGTAGCCATCTTTTCTGTACCTAGCACATAATAGAGACTCATTAAATGTTTTTTTTTAAACAGAGGAAATGATGTGTCTTCTAAATTTATTTGACTTATTTATTTATTTTGGTGTTGGACATTGAACCTCAGGCCTTGTACTAGACAGACACCGTGCTGCTGAGTTACATCCCTAGCTATTTCTAGGGTGGGGTGAGGTGTGGTGGTGGGAGGGTAGCTATCTAGCCTGGAATAGCCATAAACTCAAGATCCTCTTACCTTAGGCTTGCAAGCCTGTGATTATAAGCATGTGCCACCATGCCTGGAAATTCTGATTTTTTTTTTCAGTATTGAGGTTTGAATAGAGGGCTTCGTACTTTCTAGGCAGGCACTCTACCGCTTGAGCTACACCTCAGCTCTTTATGACTCAGATTTCTTTTTGTTTTTTGCAAATGCAGTCACACATTTTTGCCCAGGGTCAGCCTGAATCCTCCACCCTTCTAAGCTGACAGCTCCCTGGTAGCTAGGATCACTGGCAAGTACCACCACCCTTGCCTTATCGATTGAGATGGTGTCTTGCAATGTTCTTACCCAAGACAACAGCAAACTGGCCTTGAACTGCAATCCTACAGGCATGAGCCACTCAGCCTGACCTTTTATTCTTCATAGCTCAAACCTTTGGCATGATGTATTTGTTAGGGCAGTAAGGAAAAGAAAGAGAAATCCCATATATGTCCAAGATGTGAAGAGTCTGGACCTACTCTGGCTGCTGGGTACGTGCACATGGTCCAAGTCTAGCATCTCCATCCAGTCTTCCTTCCATGAACTCCAAAGCTGCCTAAGAGATTTACAGATGACAGGGCACAGAATCCCTAGGGGCTTATTTACCAAATGGCAAATAAGCATGCTGCATACTCTCTGAAAAGCTACTCAGGCCAGTTTCAACTGACAGCACAATGACCTTTATAACAAGGATATTAAGGTATTATGGATAGGTAAGACCGAGAAAAATCTAGAAAAATCTAGAAAAGACTAGTATCCTCAGGATCACAGGATTAAAAAAAAAAAGTGCTGGGCTCTGGTGGTTCACGCCTGTAATCCTAGCTATTAGCTCTCCAGGAGGCTGAGATCTGAGGATTGTGGTTTAAAGCCAGCTCAGGCAGAAAAGTCTGTAAGACTCTTACCTCCAATTAACCACCTGAAAACTGGAAGTGGCACTGTGGCTCAAATGGTAGAGCATTTGTCTTGAGCTGAAGAGCTAAGGAACAGCACTTAGGCCCAGAGGTCAAGCCCCACAACCTAAAACAAAACAAAACAAAAAAAAGCATCAGGTGTAACTCCCAAACCCGAATGTCCCCAAGCTGTATCCTCACCAGCTCAGACCTTGGGCTGGCTGGAACCCCTGCTGGGCTATGTGTTACACCCCTCACCTCATTCTTCACCAGGACCACCAGCTCCTAGAAACTCAGCTTTGCTCATCATTCCAGAAGAGTTAGGGATTCCGCAAGACCCTGACAGCAACTCTTGGCAAAGTATATTTCCTAATGCTTTTTAATCTTCTAAAAATTATACAAGCTGTACATCATTTTTCTAAATGAGAAAAATGCCAGGAAAAAAATAAAGAATGTCCATAAGTAAAAAATGAAAAATGGATTTAAAAAATCATTTTTAATGTTTTTTTCTTCTTCCTGGAATAGGCCTTTAAAAAGTAGTCATCTTAAACTGGGTGTCTGTGGCTCACACTTGTAATCGTGGCTATTCATGGGGTTGGGGACAGTTAGTAAAACACTAGCCAATGAGCAAAAGCATCAGGTACTGAGTTTGAGTCCCAGTCTTAGACCAGAGAAAAAAAAAAACAAAAACAAAACTCAAACTAGCTACTGAGGAGGCTGAGATCTGAGGATTATCATATGAAGCCAAGCTAGTCAGAAAAGCCCATGAGACTTTTATCTCCAATTAATCACCAAAACACCAGAAATGGAGCTGTGGCTGAAGTGGTAGAGTGCCAACCTTGAGTAAGAATGCTAAGGGAGAGCAGGAAGCCTTGAGTTCAAGCCCCAGTACCGGTGTGCATGCATAGATGCGCATGTACACATACATAAACACATACACAGTAATCATGGTCAAGTCCCATTAGAAAATAATGTACTTTATCTGTAATGCATTTCCCATGCTAGAAAAATGCAAAACCTGATTTAGGGTCAGCTAAGGAAAGGGCTGTAAAAGCCCATTTCTTTGAATAAGTTTGGTGATCACTACTCCTCTCCAGTATTGGGTGGTTGACATTAGCTGGAGAGGACTGGAGTATGGAGGAAAGGCAAAGAACATTCCAGACAAACTGCTCAGCCACTGGATTCCTGCATATACTCCCTTGTTCTGCTCCCGTATGTGGGGTCCTTACTGTGCCCCCACCTGTGGGAGCCAGTCTCTATGATGGCTCCTGGAGACCCTCACTTCTTGTGCCTTTATGCAGAGCTGAGTTAAAAACAAAACAAAACAAAACGGTAGGGTAGAGTGGAAACGATGGAATCACGTAAGGTGTGGCAAGTCCACCATGCTGCCCCTGAGATCCGTTGCTCTGGGGAGGCCAGCTGCCATGTTTGGAGGAAGCCCAACACCTCCAGGGAGAGGGTCACATCCTTGTCAACAAGACTGGAAGTAGATCCCTCCCCAGTCAGACCTGCAGAAAAATCCACAGCCTGACCACAGGCTCCTGAGAGATCCCCACCCCAGCCACTTTGAGATTCCTGCCCCACACAAATGTTGAGTTTTGCTCTCAGTGCTAAGGTGCTTTTTTTTTTTTGGTTGTTGTTTCTTTTGTTGTTGTTGTTGGTCATGGGTCTTGAACTCTGGGCCTGGGCACTGTCCCTCAACTCTTCAGCTCAAGGCTAAGCTCTACCACTTGAGTCACACTGCCCCTTCCTGTTTTCTGGTGGTTAATTGGAGATAAGAGTCTAATGGACTTTCCTTTCTTGGCTGGCTTTGAACTGAGATCCTCAGATCTCAGCCTCCTGAGTAGCTAGGATTACAGGCGTGAGCCACCAGTGCCCAGCTTTAATGTTAAGTTTTGTTTTGTTTTTTGGTCAGTCAGGGAGCTTGAACTTAGGGACTAGACACTGTCACTGAGCTTTTGTCCTCAAGGCTAGTGCTCCATCACTTTGAATCTCAGCACCGCTTTCAAGTTTTCTGAAGATAAGAGTCTCATGGTCTTTCCAGCTTGGATTGGCTTTGAACCACAATCCTCAGATCTCAGCCTTCTGTGTAGCTAGGTTTACAGGTTTAAGCCACTGGCACCTAGCCAGTGCTAAGTTTTGAGGTTAATCTGTTATGCAGCAATAGATAATGAATACATACACTTTCTTGTCTAAGAAGCCTTACTTGTTCCCTCTCCAATTCCGTTGTCCTCACGACTCAATTTGATTCCTCCTTCTGTGTGGCATTCACAGGATTTAACGGGCTCTCTTTCCTTTGAATTCCATGGTCATTAACCAGAGTTTGAAAGAAGGACAACTCAGCCAGACTGACATCTATGGTGTCTCTATTAATAACTGACAGTGTAACTCACCATCCATACTGATTCATTTCTCAGAGCAGAAGGAGGTGCTGTTGATAACAATCCTGGGAATCAGCCAGATCACGGACAGCTCCCATCTGGAAGTAGAGCCAGTGTCTCCCCGGAAAGGGAGCACAAGGGAGAAGATGGCTTAGCAGAGTTGCTTGCTAAGTGGTTGATGCTTGAATGTACATAGCAAATGCAGCTTTTTTTTTCTTTTCTTAGCACAGATCTCCAGTCAGCCGAGAATAAAGGGGAAAATAATATCTGTCACTAGTCTATCATTTAGACAATCTCTGAGTCATTATGTGGCTCAAGAGTTCTGAGTTCCATATCCCTATCCTCAGTCCCCCAATCATCCCCTTCCACCCTCTTGAGATGGCACCTTGGCTTCTAGGTAGTCAGTTTTAGGGGGGGGGGATAAAGAAATGGAGGAGGAAGCAAGATCCTGACTGTCTCCTCTGAGAATGGCTGGTCTGAGCAGCTCCTGGGACTGGGGACCACTAAGGAGCTGCTAGGTCATCTTCCTTTTCTGCAGTGATGTTCTGTAATTAAGGCCATCTCTCATAGGGGTGAGGGTTATGCTTTGTACAAGGGTTTTCTCTAAAGGACTGAAAGATAGCCAATACTTTGCCAGTCAAACCCTGAGCCCCTGGGACCCTGTGTGTGTGAGCCAGGAGAGCAACCCTTTTTTTCTGACTTGCCCCTAGGCATCGCATGGGCTGGTGTAGGCCTTGGCCATTCCCCAGATTCCAGGTCTTTTGCCGCTGGACTTAGACATTCCTTGCCTGTGGCAGCCTGTTGGTCCTGATCACAAGCCAGAGCTCTCGGCTCCTTAGAGATCTCACACCAGGCCCATGGGAAATCCTGGGTATCCTACCCACAGCCCTCCTACCACGTACATGCCATTGTACTGAGAGGCATGGTGCCAAGTCAGAAGCCAGGGCCCCCGAGGCAGGTGGACTTGCTCAGACTTGTGGAGGTTAGCATCCACTTATGCTGATGCTCTCAAACCTTCCCCATCTTTTCCTTGATTCTGAATCTCCTGCTGCTTAGAGCCATCTGACCTTAGGAGTAGCCATGAAGCTTTTTCCTTCTTCCCACCTTCCTCCCAGGAAAACATAAGCATGTTTGGGATATCACTGTAAATGCTGTCACTCAGTGATGAACATTGGGTCCCCCCCCCATACACACACATTTCCTTTTCAAATGCCTGTGTGATGGCTAGCTTGTCTGGAGGGGTTCTGGAACCCCAGAGCGGTTGTGCCAGCATCATTCTGGACACTTCCAGGCTTGTTGTGAGGTCAGAGAGGACAGATCTCTTTAGGGAACTGGGAAGACCTTCTCAGCAATTTCCACCTGGCTAGGCAAGAGGCAAGTGGGCTGTTAAATCCCTTTTCTGCCATAAAGCCTTGCTTTCAAGGCCACGACCCTTCTGCAGAGGTCAAGAATGGCAGCCTGTCAACTTTCATACTCATCAATGGCTTCTTTATTCTAGGAGCTTTCTCCTTTCCCTGGCTCAGCCCTAGAGCTGGGAAGTGATCCGGAAGTTCAACTTACAGTGGGAGGTCAAAGCTCACAGGCAGGGATGAGTGGTAAATGGATTCTCTTCACCCTCTATGACTGGAACAGGAAACTTCCTCTGTCATGGAGGGTGGGGAGATCCTAAGGTAGAGGCTGAACTATTATTCATCTACAAAGGCAGGTTCAAGTGACCTGCAGGGTTTTTGTTTTGCTGAGTAGCATATGCAAACAGGGGACCCACTAGTGTCTGATGTGAAGCGGGAGATTACTGGTCAACTGGAAGGTTCTGGTGCCCCCTCCTCATCAATTCTCATCTCCCTTGCTTTTTCTTATTTTGGGACTTCAGATAAATCCAATATTATAGGCTGTACTCTTGTGTAGCGTTATGTCTGGCACATTCACCTAAGTTGCTGGGAGGTGGGTAGCAGGAGCTTCTTATTTTCTTTTCTTTTTTTTTGGGGGGGGGTCCTGTCATGGGGCCTGAACTCTGGGCCTGGGCGCTGTCTCTCAGCTCTTCAGCTCAAGGCTAGCACTCCTCCACTTGAGCCACAGAGCCACTTCCGGCTTTTTTCTTTTTGCTTATGTGGTGCTGAGGAATCAAACCCAGGGCCTCATGCATGCAAGGCAAGCGCTCTACCACTGAGCCACCTCCCAGCCCTCCTATTTTATTTTCATTGCCACATCTGTTTCTTCTTTTTTGTTTTTGTCAGTGCTGGGGTTTGAACTTGGGGCCTCACACTTGTAAGGCTGGCACAGGGGTCTCTGGATAGAAGGCAAAATAACCCCTCCCACACACATACTAGGAACCAGTGCAGGAGTTTCTATAGGTTGTCTAAGATGATATGTATGGTGCTTGGAAGAGTTCCTGTCCCTGAATACATGAACAGTAAACTACCACCCTTAGTGTTTATGAGGAACACTTGTTTATTTCATCATTATTTTGTTTGTTGTTCTTGCTTGTTTTCCTCCCTCCCTCCCTCCCCCTCCCTCCCCTCCCTCCCTGCCTCCCTCTCTCTCTTCTTTCTTTCTTTCTTTTTTCTCTTTGTTGTTGTTGGTGGTGGTGGTTGTGGGGCTTGAACTCTGGGACTGGGTGCTGTCCATAAGCTCTTTAGCTCAAGGCAAGTGCTCTACTACTTGAGCCACAGCACCACTTCTTGCTTTTTGGTGGTTAATTTGAGATAAAAGTCTCGTGGATTTTCCTGCCTGGGCTGGCTTTGAACTGTGATCCTTAGATCTCAGCCTCCTGAGTACCTAGGATTACAGGTGTGAGCCACCAGCGCCTAGCTGTTTTCCTTTTCATCCAAGGTTCACTGTCTTGAAGTCCCTTGGTTTTTAGAGCCTTTTTTTTTAAGCCAGTCTCTAGTCATACCTGTAATCCTAGCTACTCAGGAGGCTGAGATTGGAGGATCAGAGTTCAAAGCCAGTCTGGTCAGGAAAGTCTATGAGATTCTTATCTCCAATTAATAAGTTCAAAGCCAGTCTGGTCAGGAAAGTCTATGAGATTCTTATCTCCAATTAATAAGCAAAACACTAGAAGTGGAGCTGTGGCTCAAGTGGTAGAATATCAGTCCTGAACAAAAATGCTAAAGGTCAGCAACCAATCCCTCAATTCAAGCTCCAATACTGGCACAAAAACAAAAGACTTAAAAAAATGAATATAACCTTTCTCTGCAGGTACAAATGCCAGAAATAAAACTTAGAAATAAAAAGTAGCAGTACGGGCATTTACAGGTGTTTTTTGAAACGAGAGAGTATCAAAGAAATGTAAAACATCCTCTTCCACAGATGGGTGGAAGCTTTCGCAACCATCAACTCGTTGATCATCAACCAATTTGTCCAACAGAACTGCAGTGGCATTCTATGTTTTGCTGTGTAGAAGGGCAGGGCTGAGACCACATGGTTAGTTAACATGGGTGTTTTACTTGTTTCTGACTGATGGAAGAAAGGAAGGAGATCATGTGAATGGGAAATCCAAGAAAGTTAGAACCAAGGGAGGTAACGCGGTGCTGCCTGTACCTGTAGTCCTTTCTGAATTCAGAAGGATGTGAATGATGGGGGCATGAGATATGCCCAGAAGAGGCAGCAAGGGACCTTCACATCCCACCCCTCTACACAGACACTGGCAGCTGAATCCAGTGTGGTCTCTACAAGGGGTGCATGTGGTTTTTCAAGCAGTTCATGTGCCAGATTTCCCTGCCACCCACAGCAACAGAAAACCTCAAGCTATGTGGCTAACACCTCTTCCTTGACGTTCTACTTACGCTAGGTGACTAGGAGCATACTTCCTGGAGTGCAGCCATGTGGTGATCATGATGAGCCTCCTGGATGGTTCTTCTGTTACTGCTGTGAGGATGATATGGTATGCCCTGCCCACGGCTCCTCACTATAACTGTTCTCCTGAGTAGGTGAGGAGAAGCTCTTCCAGTGCTGGCAGTCCTGGGCCCCTGCAACGCCCAGTGCCTCCTAATCTGGAGTGACAGATTCAGAGACCTACAGCTCCAAGCCCCCAGAGCAGGTTGCTGATAGCGCTAGGCTTTAGGAACACTCAGATTAGAGGTTTGTTCTCTGGGCTTCAGCCACCAGCACTTGACGGCTATTGTAATTTTTAGCAGTGGGCAGTACCCACAGGAAGCAACAGGCATTACCTGCTAGTGATGCAGATCTTTGGCCTAGAGTGCTAGGATGCTTGGCCCTTGTCAGTGGCTGTACAGTTCTTGGGCAAAGGATGTCTGAGACCCTTGGCCCTGGTTCTCCGTAGCCTTCTATGATTCTTCAGCCTCAGCTCTCTACCCTCTCGCACTTCTCTTTACTCCTACCTTCTCTCTTCATTTGCTGTCCTTGTTATCTCTCCCATTTCCAGTCCAGTCCCCATCATTTCTGCTGCAGCCACTCTCTGGACTGTCCCACGGGTCCTTTAGTCACTAGTATGTCTGTGACCACTGCTGCCACCTCCCCCTCGGCCTCCTACATTGTTAACAGCTCAGCCCTCTTTACTAAGGATAAATATCAAAAGTAGGCAAGAGATTTCTCCAGAGCAGCCTCTTAGTGGATGTGGTATTGCAACAACTAGGGGTCAGCACAAGAGGAAGTCTCTTGTCTGCTTCAAAAAAAAAAAGGGAGGGCGGGGGCCGGCTGGGAATGTGGCTTAGTGGTAGAGCGCTTGCCTAGCAAGCATGAAGACCTGCGTTCAGTTCCTCAGTACCACATACACAGAAAAAGCCAGAAGTGGCACTGTAGCACAAGTGGTAGAGTACTAGCCTTGAGCAAAAGCAGCTCAGGGACAGTGCCTAGGCCGTGAGTTCAGGCCCCGGGACTGGCCAAAATAAAAGAAAAAAAAAAAGCCCAAACAGCCTGCTTTATGCAGCCAAAAGGAGAGCCATGTTGAATGTGCTCACACCAATCACAGCAGTCCTTCATGCAAATGAAAAATTATGTTTGGACCAATCACAGGCCTTCTGCTGGGCCACCAGGGGCAAATACTTTCCCTTTAGCCTGAGTAGAAATGGCTGCAGGATCATCCAGAGTTCTCTGAGGCTTGTGATGACAAGTCCAATACAAACTATGTGAAGCAGTCATGGCTGGAATAGTGCCTTCTGGAGTTGTGCTTCTGCACTCAGCAGCTATGGTTTCCAGGTGGTTTTCTCAAGTATTCATATTAGCCGTGCTGCCATGAGGGGAGTCTAGCTAGGCTGACAGCCCCATGCAAGACAGGAGGGCACTGGGGAAGGGTTCTAGGATTGTTGGTTAGAGAGGCTAATTGTCCACCCCGCAACATCTTAGCTTGGTTAATGGAAAAGTAAACACTGAAAGAGATGCTTACAATAAAGGCCTGTCATTAACATTAACTATATTTAACAGTGCTCTAACATTGCTTAATTCCTACCTACCCCAGCGCCCCCTGGGAGAAGTTGGTTCCCTCCATCTGTGTCCCCGCCTGCACTCATGACAGTGGAGGTCGGATCTGTAGCTGGCGACAGTCACACCCACACAGACACGCCCCTGGCTGTGGCCACCTCACTTGGACATTCCTTCTCCCATCTGCCTTTGGCCAAGAGGCTGCCACTAAGTGCCTGAGAAATGACTCACAGGAGACAGAGACTGCTAACTTTGGAAGAAATCTGCTGCTGGTTTTGTCTAGATATCACGGAGGCTGATCTGATGGAGAGGTAACAGGTTGGTACCCGGAGCCAAAAGCAATCAAAACTCTTTAACTTCAACATTTTTCCTTCCCCTTCCCTCCTGTGTGATCCCCTGGAATAGCTCACTTGTCTGCTTTGAGGAGAAGGAAGACCAGCCCCAAGTCGGTGCCTTCCTTGTTCTCAGAGCAGAAATCATTAGTGTAGAATGTTCTCCTTTCTTTTCCCACCACACCTGAGAATAGATATCTTGTCACTTACAAGCCCACTGCCTCTGGCTCGGGAGGAGTGACTGCCCCAGGTGGGTAAGAGACTAGCTTATCTGTTTTATAGTAAATAGATTGAGGGGGGAGGGGCAGACAGTGTGAGTGACTTTTAAACTACCAGAAATCTCTTTGAAGTGCAGATTGTTAGGGCTGGGGCACAGCCAGAAGGTCTGCCTTTCTCACAAGTTTCCCAGGTGAACACATGGACCACATTCTGCACAAAAAGCACCAAAATGTGGAGAACAGTGTTGGGAAACAAGTTTCAGCATATGAGAGATATGGACTGAAGAGGAAGAGAGCTTTTAGAAGTGTTATTGGTGGGCGTCAGTGGCTCGTGTGTGTAATCTTAGCTACTCAGAAGGCTAAGGTGTGAGGATTGCATTTGGAAGCCAGCCTGGGCAGGAAAGTCCATGATATTCTTATCTCCAATTACCCACTAGAGGTGGAATTGTGACTCAAGTGATAGAGTACTAGCCTTGAGCAAACAAAGCTCAAGGACAGTGCTGAGACCCTGGGTTCAAGCCCCAGTACTAGCACAAGAAAGAAAGAAGAAAAGGAGGGAGGGGGAGAGGATGAAGGAAGAGTGAGAGAGAGAAAGAGAGAGAAAGGGAGGAGAGAGATGTGCCATCAAACCCTTAGCACTGGCTTTCATCAGTCCCCAAAGTGCAGAGATCTGAGCACCAGATATAGAGATCATGCCTGTAATCCCCTCTTCACTGGAGGTTCACCATCCTAGGCAAAATGTAAAACTTTATCTGAAAAATAACTAAAGTACAATAGGGCTGGGAGTGTGGACCAAGTGGTTAAATGTGTGTGCTCGGTAAGTTCAAGGCCCCTGAGTTCAACCCTAGTACTACCAAAACACACAAGAAAGAGAGAAAGAAAGAAAAGAACATGAAAAGAAATGGAAGGATCTTCGCTGTTAGCCAGCTGCCAGCCCTCCTGTGCCAGATGCCCGCTAGCATGGTCTGGTGAAACGTGAGCCAGGTGAGTCGGTGATCACAAAGCCAATGAGAGCTTCCTCCTGAAGTCAGCATCACGGACTTAACTTGAGCCCAGAAAGCAGCTGGAATGTTCTCTTTCCAGCTACAGCAGCTGAGTGCGACTGTTGAGCATTTTCTGCTTCCAAGAATCTTCTAGAGTTTCTGGGCGCCTTGTGGCTTTCAGCTTAACTCCTCAGCCTTCTCTTTATTCTGCTACTCCCCAGCGTCCTTCCAAGAAATCCCTTCTTGCCTAGATGGGTTGAAATCCAATTCTGTTGCTTATAATCAAATCACCCGAAGAGATATAGCCAGTTAGATATTTTGAGCTATTTTCTTGTTCTCCCTCTCTGAGAATCACAACACCACTTTGTCACTTTGAAGCTGACCTCATGGGTGCTTGGCTTCGAAGAGGTTATAGCTAGAGTCCCTGTTGAGCACTGTGCTTGAGAGGCTCAAGTAATGGGGACAGAAAGGATGAGCAATCACAGCATGTACATTGGCCCAGCACCTGTCAGCTGCCCCCCGTACCCAGGGACACGTTCAATGACCTTTAAGCAGAAAATACCAACAGCTTATAGGTAAGCTTGTAGTAGCAACTCATGAATACACTTCTGACCTTTTATCTGATTTCCTTTTCCCCCATATGTTTAAAAAGCAAAATGTTTCAGAAGGTCAGCATGGTGCATGCTCTTTCTTCTGGAAGTGTATTCGGGCTTGATTAACACAGTCCTGCTTAGCTGGGCACAGTGGTTCATGACATTAGTCACAACATAGGAGACTGAGACAGGGGGATCACTTGAGCTAAGGAGTTCAAAACCAGCCTGGGCGACATGGCGAAAACCTAGGGCATTTATGCTTAAGGAAAAAACAGTTTGAATCATGGGCTTACTTGAGACCAGAAAGCAGCTAGAATGTTTTCTTTCCAGCTACAGCAGTTGAATGAGACTATTGAGCATTTTCTGCTTCCAAGAATCTTCTAGAAGCTGGATGCTATTCGGGAGGCTGAGAGCTGAGGATCGAGGTTTGAAGCCAGCCCAGGCAGTAAAGTCCGAGAGACTCTTACCTCCAATTAACCACCAGAAAACTGGGAGTGAAGCTATGGTACCAGCCTTGAGAAAAACAAAAACAAACAAAAAACCTGCAAGGACAGCTGAGCCCTGAGTTCAATAACTGACCAAAAAGAAGCGTTTCTGGGCATCTCATAGCTTAACTCTGCAACCTTCCCTTTACTCTGGTACTCCCTAGCAACCTTCCCAGAATTCCTTTCCTGCCTGGATAGGTCAGAATCAAATTCTGTTGCTTATAAGCCAATCACCCTAACAGTACAAAGGTATAAAGGTAGTAATGGAAACTGTGGAAGTCAGAAGATCATAGTTCAGAAACTCCATCCTATTCAGCTGTTTTTGAGCTGGTGTCTTCTCAGTCCTCATCTGTGAATGTGAGTGGTGTCCATTTGGCCTGCAGTGGGTGGCTGGGAGAATTTCATGAGCCAAGGCAGATGAATGGCTAACTTTGCACCAGCATGTATTTAGAAAGGCACCACCTCAAACATTTTCAGTACCAGAGAGTGGAAGCCATCAAAACACATGTCCTGAAATCATCTTCTTCCCTCCCACTCTTAAAACAGGGGAGTTTTAGAAAGCATTTGATCTCATTAGGATCAAAAGATGTACACGGGGGGAAAGACAGAAAGAAAACACTACGATCTGCACAGCTTATCTATGAGGCAGGGAAGTGGCATTTTCTTCCCTCAACAAGGTTTTCTAGATTCTTCAGTGAGCATGCATATTACTTTTGTGACAGAAGATAAGCCTGGGCAAAATGCTATCTTTAAAAAAAATGAAGAAGTTGAAGCAAACTGTGACGTGACTTTATATGAACTGGATGAAAAGAAAAAAAAATCCCAGTTAGATGGTAAAATAGATTATTTTCTGGTCAAGAGACGTTTGGGAGGGAAATGACATCAATCTGGGTTACCAGCAGTTCCACTGACAGATCATAATGCAACAGGAAAGTACCTTGGGAGGTGGGGTAGGAGCTGACCCCATACTGAGACTTTGGTGAATCACCAAGGTAGTGGTGACCCTCCCCCCACCCCCTTGGGAAGGTCACCCTGTGACTTTTCAGGACTGATGAGCAATACTCTTATTTATAAGCCCTCTAAGAGTTAAATCCACATCCACTTCCTTCCTCCTAAAGGGCAGGAAGGCTTGATTTAGTGTTGCAAATTCCCTACCCAGTGTTCTCCAACCTGATTCTCCTTCTGCCTGGAAGAGGCCTGGGAATTGTACCAGAGCTTTGACTCTTGCCCTGGGTCCTTGGTCAAAACTGAATGCCCCATAGAAGTCAATTTTGACAACTGTGAAGCATCAAGAGGAAGGATTGGAAGAAATGACACATAACTGGAAGTTAAAAGGATACCATTAAGGCTGGGGACTAATGGCTCACACTTGTAATCCCGACTACTTAGGAGGCTGAGATCTACGGAATGTGGTTCAAAGCCAGTCCAAGCAGGAAAGTCTGTGAGATTCTTATCTCTAATTAACCACCAAAAAGCCAGAACTAGATCTCTAATTCAAGTGGGTGACCATTAGCCTTGAGTAAAAAACAAACAAAAAAACACAACAGGCGGCTGGGAAGGTGGCTCAGTGGTAGAGCGCTTGCCTTGCATGCATGAGGCCCTGGGTTCAATTCCTCAGCACCACATAAGCAGAAAAAGCCAGAAGTGGCGCGCTGTGACTCAAGTGGTAGAAATCTGTGGTAGGAAATATGTCCTTGTGGTGGGAAAGGCAGTGGTGGGCCAGACAGTGGGGGCATATCTGCAAAATGTGACAGGAATTTTGAGTTAAAGGTGATGCATTTGTGAGAAGGAGAGACAGCAAGCCTGGGATGTAAGATAGGAAGGGCTTAGAGGAAAAGGAGAGGTAGCTGAGGATGAGGCAACAAAGAGCGAGAGAGGTCCTGGTTCAGCAACAAGCCGAAGAACTGGAATCAGAATGTTGTGTTCTGTTTTAATGTGTCTGCTCTGCAGGACTGTAATACCCCTTCCATTACCCCTAGCACTTTCCAGGACAAGCCTTGTGCTCCTGGTGTTTGGGGGTGTGGCTGATGTGGGATGACTGGTGCCGGGCAGTCAGGGAGAGAGGACAGCATAGGATAATGGCTGAGGGCCAGATGACACTGGTGACCAGCTTGTGGCTCCCAGAATGACCAGGAAAAAGGCACAACTTTCTGGAAATCTGTGTTTTTGATGGAGATGTGTAACAAGCTGCCATGGGGTTTTCTTTGGTTATTAATTCAGAGAGGTTGAGGCTCTCCAAAGGAGGGCATGTCAAGAAGGGTGAATGTGTTTGTGCAGGGCATACTTGTTAGTCTTGACACTGGTATTGTATTGGTATCTGTCTTAGTCTATTTGTGCTGCTGTAACACAATACTATGGACTAATTTGTAAATGATAGGGAATTATTTCTCATGCATCTTGGGGCTGGAACATCCAACATCAAGGCATGAGCAGGTTCAAAAATCTGATGAAAACTTGATGTCTACTTCCAACATAGAGCTTTGAATGCTGTGTCTTCAGGCCAAGATGGCATCTTGAATGTTAGCAGGGATGGAAAGAAAAAAAATAATAAAACAAAATCTTTACAATGGCATTAATTCAGTCATAAGGACAGGGCCTTCATGGCCTTTTGAAAACCTTCCCCAAAGCCTTACTTTCCAACCCTTGGATTGGGGATTCAATTACCAATGCATGGATTTGAGAGGTGACACCTAGACAGTTGCATTGTCCAAATTCCTCTCCTTCCCTAAAGTCAGTTCTCCTAGAACTGAATCAATGAGCTGCTGCTCAGCCCTCTGCATGTTGATGAGAGAGGCATGTGGTGTCAAATTAAAAGCTCTCACGAGGCAGGGAGATACACTTACTGCTCCCTTTTCCACAGGCCAGGCCACTTCATCATGAGAGCAAATTAAATTGGCTTAGAGTAAATTGCTCCTCCCAAAGCCGTGCCAGTCCCTGAGCCTTCCTAGATGGCTCCAAAACTGAAGGGCTGATTATTACTGCATAATAGATCGTTTCCAAATTTAAGAGGCCCCTCTCCTCCCTGCAAGTCAGAAAATAGAGGGCAGCTTGAAGGGACTTAGAGTTGGAATTACAATGTCACCTGGGGCTGCAGCCATCTGAAGGCTAGAAGATGGAGAATTTGCTTCCAAGATAGCTTATTCACAAGACTGGCAAGTTGGCAAGAGTCTCTGTTCCTGACTGTAAGGACCTCTCCATATGATTACTTGAGGGTCTTTATAACAGCATCAGGCTTCACCACTACCACCCCTTCCTTCCAAAACAAGTGATCCAAGAGATAGAGGCAGGCAGAGAAATGCATAGGATGATCTGGTCTTAGAAGTCACACACTGTCATGTCTGAAATATGCTAAGGCTTACTCGGGCCAGCCCTGGTCACTATGCGAGATGACTATCCAAGGGCCTGAATAACCTTGAAGGTGGGACTCATTTGGGACCATCTGTGGATGGTTGTCTCCTCCAGGTACTAGCTGTGAAATTAGATTTTTAGATTATAGGTCCAAAGTCCAGGATTTCTAAGTTAGATCTGGCCACTTGCCCCTGTATGGTAAAATAAAGAGACATGGGAGGACTGAGAGATTTATTCCAAGGCAGCCATGGGTGAACAGCATTTCAGTATAGCTTCAGCCATCTTTAGAGGTATAGACATTGGCTTCAGGTTAAATAGGGAGAAAAGTTTGCATAGCTAAAATGATCCCAAGTCAAAAGCCTGGTTGACCATGAGCTGAGCCTTTGTCCTTGGAGGAATTCTGGAGAAGTTATTCTGGGATCGGAACAGGAACTAGGTGGCCTCCTAAGTTTTTGGTTGTTTGCTTGAAGATGATTAACAGAAGACATTGCTTGTTAGAGGGCCAATTTGCCTTCCATGCAAGATTGCTTATCTGTGAACTTGGTCTTTCTGGAATCCAGGTCTGATCAAAGAGCACAGATTCAAAGTTGGGGGGCATTTTGTTAATCCCCAGCAAAAGCATCTTTTCAGTAGGCTCTTACAGCTATGCTACAGTTGTCGGGACCATTATTTCTTCTTTCTCCCTGAGTATGAAAGTAGCCAACTGTCAGCTACACATAAAATCATTTTTGACATTTGTGCATCAGTGTCATCTCCTGGGATCTATTATTACCCCATGCTGCAGATGAAATAATGAAGGCTCAGAAAGATTCAGTGACTTGCTCAATATCCCAACATAAGAAGGTCAGCTGGGCCCTGGTGGCTCATGCCTGGACCTGAGATCTAAAAATCATGGTTTGAAGCCAGCCTAGACAGTAAAGTCCATGAGACTCTTACCTCCAATTAACCAGAAAACTGGGAGTAGATCTGTGACTTCAAGTGGTAGAGCACTAGCTTTGAGCACAAAAGCTCAGAGACAGCTCCCAGACTCTGAGTTTAAGTCCCACAACAGACACACAGAAAGAAAGAGAGAGAGAGTAAGAGAGGGAGAGAAGGAGGGAGGGAGAGAGAAAGAAAGAGAGAGCAGGAGGGAGAGAAAGAAAGAAAAATTAAGGAAGAAAAAAAAGAGAAAAGAAAGAAGGAAAGAAACTCCTGCAAGACTAGGGCTAGGAACTAAGTCCCTGTGTGTGGTACATTGCCACCAAGTCTCAGAGACATTCTTTGCCTCTTGTCTTGCAGGGCAAATGTGGATTAAAGGCTGCTGTAGTATAGGAAGAGAAATCTCATTTTTTTAAACCTTTAAATTCTTTTTATTGCACAGTTGACCTATCATCACTCATTATGGAAAGGCTACAAAATAGAAATAATTAAGGAGGAGAATGAAAAAAAGAAAAAGGAGAGAAGAATAAACATTCCTTTATAATTCTACCATCCCAATCTACCACTGTTAATATCTTACTGTATTCCCCTAAGAACAAAGGAAATGGATTTAAAATGCATTACATTTACAGCATCTCTAGGGCAAACTCTGGAGGAAATCCCATCCAATCAGCTTCCCCTGCAGGGAGGAAGGCTGTGAAACAGGACCTTGTGTGTGCCACGGGCTGTGTGTGTGAGTGCACATATGTGCATGTGTACACATGTGAACACGTATGTCCACGCACGCGTCCACCAGTGCTTCCTCAGATGGAGAAAGGCTTGGCACACCAGCAGTTGCTAAGTTGGCAGAGAATTGATGATAACCTCAGTAGAGTGTTTTTTTCAAGTGAGAGGCTGGGCAGCAATGTTCCCGGGTGACAGAAATGGCTTGCCCTCCAGTTCAGTTCAAGTTCCTCTGGGCGGAGGAAGGTTGATTATGTTGAATTCAATCTGTTTGACCTTATACACTGCCTGCTGAGCTGGGGTCTCCGTGTGCTCCCAGGGCTCCCCAAGCCTCCTTTCATGATATATATATATTTCTTGTTCACGAACTGACTTCTTTGTCACAAGCAATCCTGCCACTCCCCCGACCTGAGACCAGCCAGAGCGGGGACTCATCTGCCTTCTTCCCAGAGTTCACCACTCGGCACTTGCCCCTGTGCCTGGCAGTCTGGAGTGGTCAAAACGAGTTAAAATGAACTGTACCTAGCCACAAGATCAGTGCTAAGAGCACTCTCAGTTTTTGTCTAGAAGGACCCAAACTCTGCTTCAGGGAGGTAGGCAGGGTTCCAAAAGGATCTTCTCTGTTATTCATGTGAAACTCTGAGCCTCCAAAGTCAGGCTGCCACCACTTGGGACAAAAGGGCCAGATTCACGTTTTAATTTTTACTTCCAAGAAATGCAAGAACTATTGCAAGGTGTTGAGCACCTGTTTTGTCTTGAACTATAGAGATGGAAGGAAATTTGTGGGGCTTCATCCTTCTCCCTCCATTCTGGCTTCAATGTATCTGGGAGACCCTGAGGTAGGGTTACACACTTTAGATGAACCAAGAATCTGCACTCCAGCTGTGTGAGCTGGGGGAGTTGTAGTGATGCCTCCACACCTGTTTCTTGATCTGTCTAATGGGAATATACAACTTGCCAGGTGATAGTGCTCCAGTGAGATGAGAGAGAGAGAGAGAGAGAGAGAGAGAGAGAGATTGCAATGTGTTGACACATTGCCCCTAGACACGCATTGTACTGCTCCCTGGGAATGTCTCCCTTCGCCCTGACTCCTGTAGATGTACTAGGCATTGGTCACTCTACCCAAGGATGCCTCTCACTGAACAGCACAGAACCACCGTGAGGTTGGAACAGGCAAGAACACAATTCCAGGCAGGTAGAAGGCCTGTCACCCTCTGGGCAGGGACACCTAAGGACATGCCTCCAGCAAGTCAGGGCTGAAAAGAATGTCTGGGTCCTGAAGGGTGATGTGCATTCTGCACTAGGGACCTCCTTCTTCAGGGTGGGTGGGGCACAGGAACTGTAGAGGAAGAATTAGCAGGGGAAGGAGGAAGAAGGGGAAAAGCTGAAATTGTGAGTAGGCCAGGGTCTCAGATGACAAATCCAAGGACCCAGGTAATACAAAATGGATGAAGTTTGTCCCCTGTGGCTTCTCTGCCAATCTCCAGCTTGCCTACAACTTTTCTCCTTGCTTTGCTGGCATCTTTCTTATTAGAGGCTTTTGGTACTTGAGACTCTTTACTCTGACAAAGTCTTTCCCCCTCAAGACTTAGCTGCTAGCACGTCAAGAGTGTCTAATTCCCAAACCTAATACTCTTTCAGTCAGATTCACTTTGTGACAACTTAACATTTTCGGGCTGTAGGACTGCAGACATTATTTCCATCTTTTCTCCTGGATAAGTGTCATTCAAGAATTAGATATATGAGCCAGGTGCCGATGGCTCATGCCTGTAATCCTACCTACTCAGGAAGCTGAGATCTGAGGATCGCGGTTCAAAGCCAGCCCGGGCAAGAAAGTCCATGAAACTCTTATCTCCAATAAACCACCAAAAAACTGGAATTGGCGCTGTAGCTCAAGTGGTAGAGCGCTAGCCTTGAGCTGAAGAGCTAAGGGATAGTGCTCAGGCCCAGAGTTCAAGCCCCACGACTGACAAAAAAAAAAATTAGATATATAATATTTCTGGTGGTGACCAATCCAAAAATCTCATAATGACTTGTGCAGCTTATGTGTATGTGTGTTTTCTTTCCTCTGCCCTGTCTCTGATTCCAGAAGCTTCCAACTCAGTGTTACCTATGTGTAGACCAGCAGTACTGATGGCACTGGATCTGCATTTCTCCAAGACTCTCCTACTTCATTCCTATTCACTTCCGGATTTGAGAACCACTTTTGAGAACTCTTCTTTCCCCTGGTTCCTTTTTCTGTCATTAATCCAGCCCTAAGGGCCTATGAATCGGTAGGCTGAGTGGAGCTTAATCTTAACATATAAGGCTTATGGAGTCCTAGTTATTAACATGTATAGTGTACTGGGAGAAAAGATTTCTGTCTCATTTTCTGACAGTTTTTCCTTTAAAAAAAAATTAAACTTCTGAAAACAGGAGGCTTATTAATGGAATCCTTTTTAGACTGGGCAGAAGAATCCAGTATGTTGAACTTCGACAGAGAAGATATGGCTTGATAAATGACCATCACTGGGTGGTGAAATGTATGGGGAAGCACTTACAAATGATTAAGTGGTGCACAAATGTCATGTATATTCCTAGGCTGCAGAAGCATAGAATGATATCTTTCATGAGCCCTCAAAACTTCGGTCAAACTGTTTCTTGAGAATATGACATGAAATTTAAAATTTTCCAAATATTCTTGTTAGAAGAGACCCCTGAAGGTGCTAGAATGGCAGTAGTCAACATGGCCTATCCATCAGAATCCCTGGAAAGCTTGATCTAAAAATATATAAACCTGGCCTCTGGCCCTGGATTCTGTCATGAGGTCTTGGGACTTACAGTTGATCATTCATATATATATTTGGTACCAGTAGTAGAGTTTGAATTAAGGGCCTAGGCATGTCCTTTAGCCTTTTCATACTGTAGCTCACTATAGCTCCACTTCTGGTTTTCTGGTGGTTAATTGGAGATAAGAGTCTCAAGGACTTTCCTGCCCCAGCTAAATCTGGACCACAGATCCTCAGATCTTAGCTTTCTGTGTAGCTAGGATTATAGGTGTGAGCCACTGGCACCTTCTAATACCTGTATATTGGTTTTGTGAAACACAGAGTAGAAAAAAAACAATCAAGCTGCCTGGAATATCATACCTATAGAGGTGTGAGATGCATAAACTGTGTTATTTCTCAGTCACTGAGTTGGGGTAATTTGTTATGGCAGCAATAGAAAACTAATATATATATATATATGATATTTATTGGTGGTTGGTTGTTTTTTTCAATATTTTCCTACTGAGCAGCATTGCAATGCAGATGTTTTGTGATGCTATTTATCACTTTCCACTTACCCTGCTAAAACAATCACTCACTATCTTTGAGCCTCTGCACATTTTAGATTTCAGGGTTGCCTGCATTATTTTTGAGATTCTTTGAGAAAGACACGCCTTCTTTGGGAAACTGGCATCTGGCTGGAGAAAGACTGAGTGCCTTCCACAGCACTAATCAATACTTACCATTAGGACAACAACTCCATGCAACAGTAAACTTTGACCTCTGTGCCCCAGAGCTGTCCCAAGATGCCAATTGATGCATAGGCAATATACATATCCCACGAACACAATAAGCCTTTCATGGACTTCCCTGAATTTAATTTTAGAAGCATTGGCAGTGGTAAAACAATGATGCTTATGTTGCAGCGTGCCAGGTTTGGAAAGGATGCCTGGATTAAAGTGATGGGCTTATGCTTTTTAAAGGATCTTTCCGAAGGACTCTGCACATGGAATATTGAGCGGATGTCCCTACATAATTTGGTGATAGTGGTGTAAAATGTCCCATAATCCAGTCAGAAAAAGGTCAAAGATCTAAAAACAAGAAGACGGTCACCCCGACCCTTAGAGATGAAAAGACAGGCCTAAAAGAACCTCAACTGTGTTTCTCTTTCATCTGCAACTTCTGGAATTCTATTTCCCCAGAGCATGTGTTTTCCAGGAATGTTAACCATCATCATCGTTAACCATCACACTGCTGCGTTCCCAGAACACAGTGCTGAAACCTCTGTTTCCCTGGATGAGTTCAAATGGACTCCATTGCCAATCAGCTGTTAGAATTCAAACCAAACGGTTAATCAGGCTATCAGGAGGTAGTTACCTTGATAAGGGGGAATCATATCTGAATAGCCTTTGGCAGCTTTTTAGATCTACTCAGTGGCCCACACACATCCTCCTAAGCAATCTGGAGACACTGATGACTCACGCAAAAGCAGGTCTAGAAGAAGATAAGATGCAGGAAACCCATTGAAAAAACCGGTAGCAGAATCTCCAAACAATGGAAAATCCTTGAGGAACCGAAGAAAGCATCCCCTCCATCTCTTTCCCTCTTCTCTCTGCAGCCATGCAGCTTCTCCTTGCTGTTTTCCTCTGCAATTTCCTGCATATTTAAGGCAGCAAACTCCCTCAGCTGTCAGTCTCCATCCCCTCCAGTTCTGTGCACTGGCTCTACGGGCACACTTCTTCCTGGGCCTGAATGCAAATCAACGCAATTCAAAATTCCCAGGAAAGAGTTTGATTGTTTTGGTATGACCACATGTCCAACTCTAGTCCAATCAGCTGTGCCTAGGATGAGTCAGGGGTCAAATGACAGGGTAGGCTGGCTTTTTCAGGTAGATGAGAAGGAAAGGATAGAAATGTGTAGAACATTTTCTGTACTGATAATAGCAGGTGACTCTGCTGCTGCTTTCCTACCATTGTGCAATTTTTTTTGGGGGGGGGGTCTGGTCATGGGGCCTGAACTCTGGGCCTGGGTGCTGTCCCTCAGCTCTTCAGCTCAAGGCTAGTGCTCTACCACTTGAGCCACAACGCCACTTCCAGCTTTTTTCTTTTTGCTTATGTGGTGCTAAGGAATCGAACCCAGGGCCTCTGGCATGCAAGGCAAGTGCTCTACCACTGAGCCACCTTCCCAGCCCCCATTGTGCAATTTTTTATGTCTGTCTTTAACCAGCATATTTTGCTGAATGCCTCACTCACAGAAAATGTGTAATTGTACATATACATACATATATATCATATATAATGTAGATATGATGGTGCTGGCAGCTCACACTTGTAATCCTACCTACTCAGGAGGCTGAGATCTGAAGATCGTGGTTTGAAGCCAGCTGGCTAGGGCAGTCTGTGAGATTCTTATCTCCAATTAACTACCACAAAGCCATAAATGGAGTCATGGCTTTAACTGGTAGATGTAGCCTTGAGCAAAAGAGCTCAGGGATAGCACCCAGGCCGAGTTCAAGCCTCAGGATTGGCACCAATGTGTGTGTGTGTGTGTGTGTGTGTGGTTGGTCATGCCTACTTTCAGTAGTGCTACTGGATGTTGAGACAAATAAAGGATCAAAGGTACTAATCACACACAAGTTCTTTTTTCTAGCACCGCATGGGTTAATAACAGCTATCTCTGATTGCCTAATTTCCTTGAGGCAAACATTATGTAAAGTGCTTTATACATGATTATCTCCTTTATCCACTGCAATAATCCTAGGAGGAAACTGGGCTCAGAGAAGTGCAGTAACTTAGCAAGGACACAGAGTTCCAAAGTACTGTTAGCAGGTCTAAGCCAGATGCTTAGCTCCCCTCCGGTAGAGCAGTAGTTTGTCCTTCCTTCCTCCAGCAATGTGAGGAGCTGTTGAATGAGGCTCAGAGGTGAGGCCGCAAGCAGATGAGAAGAGGTGTTGGCGAGGTCAGTGTCAATTTTGTGGAACTAAACAAAATTGTTCCATGCTAACAGTTTCTGAAAGCTTTTTGAACGTGGCCTTGGGCCTTTTCATGGTTCTGAGGTTTGCCTACAACTCCTCCAAATTGAATCTTTCCAGACTGAGCTGCATGATTTAAGTATTTCAACAACAAAACAGTTCTCAGAATTTCCCTTTTTGCTGGGTGAAAACATGTCCCCAGCTTTCTGCCTTGACTCACTGGAAAATATCCTGGACATCTTCAAGTAGAGCTGGTCAGGGCTGCCATTTTCTGTTGCATCTTCATGGTGAGGGCCAACGTCTAATGACCTCCACTCACTGGGTCACAGTCCCTGACCCACGGCTTGACCATGCATGGGAAGAGGTACCATGTTTTCATGGATGTCCTGTGATGCCCTGTGGGTGGGGGCAGCTTGGGATGGATATAGCATTGTTGCCTGTTTATAATGCTGTCCTGTTATGACTTTTCTCAGTAACAGTTCTCATCTCTACTTCAACCAGAAGAATCCAAGTGTAAGTCAATTCCCAAGGGAGAGAAAAGGCTTGTCATCGGTCTGTAGAACCTGCTTTCCATGTATTGGTAGGATAGTTTTCTCCCTGTCACACTCTCCCCACCCAGTTACAAGGAAGTGTAGGAAAGGTGAGGAAAATGAGGATGGCTCAGGGGCCTCCTACAATCTGGAGAGGTCAATGTTAACCCCAATGAAGGCTGGCTTGTCTTCCAGCCCTTTCTTTCTAATTAAACAAAGTCTTCCATCCATCCCAATGAGCTAGCTAGGTGCAGCAAATGGTTATAGAGTATTATTGGCCTTTTTTTTTTTTTTTGGTCACGGGGCTTGAACTCTGGGCTTGGGAGCGGTCCCTGAGCTTTTTAGCTCAAGGCTAGCGCTCTACCACTTGATTGAGCCACAGCACCATTTTCAGTTTTCGGGTGGTTTATTGGAGATAAGAGACTCATGAACTTTCCTGCTCTGGCTGGGTTTGAACCACAATCCTCAGAATTCAGCCTCCTGAGTAGCTAGGATTACAGGCCTGAGACACCAGCATCCGGCTGGCCTCTTTTTATTTCTAGGTACTATTAAAATATTTTTCCAATATGCTGCTGTGGTTTTAATTACATATGCATGAAATATATTTGAGGTATATTTGGAATATATCCTTTGGAATATATTTGGAACAGAACTACAATTTAAAGAAAAAGATTGTGAGTTTCCAAATCTTTTTTTTTTCTTTGACACCAGGGTTTGAATTCAGAACCTTACACTCTTGCTTAGTTTGTTGTTGTTGTTTTTTCTTTTTTTTTAATTCAAGGCTGGCACTCTGCCATACCCCTAGTTCAAGTTTCCCACTTTTTCCTCTTGCCTCTATTGTTAAGTGTTGAGTGGATATCCCGTATATCAATACTTACATGCCAATGTTTGTAGGACATACTTAGGCAGTCATGGTTAGTAATTAAAAACAGTCATTCGGAGCCAGGCATGGTGGTCTACCGTGTAATCCTGGCATTCAGGAGCTAAGGCAGAAGGATCATAAGTTCAAGGCCTGCCTGAGCAAAAAGAAAAAAAAAAATCAGAACCAATCATTCTGAAGGGACAGATCTGAGGTTAGGTTCAAGTCTCATCTCTGACATTGGCTGGCTATGTTGATCTCCTTCCGCAAACTGCTTATACTCTCTCAGCATCATTTTCCTCCTGTGTGAATTGGCTAACAGAAGGTTCTTCGTGACCTCCTTGGGAGGGTCAGTGAGCTGATGCCTCCGGAATGCACAGCACGGCGCCACCATCATCACTTGCGCCCGGAAGTGCCAGTTGTCTCCTTGTTCTCAAGTGATGAACCTCAATTCTTTGTTGTTGTTGTTGGTGGTGGTCTTGGGGCTTGAACTCTGGGTCTGGGCGCTGACCCTCAGCTCTTCAGCTCAAGGTTAGCGCTCTACCAGTTAAACTACAGCACCACTTCTGGCTTTTACTGTTTATGTGGTGCTGAGGAATTGAACCCAGGGCCTCATGCATGCAAGGCAAGCACTCTACTACAGAGCCACCTTCCCAGCCTGAACCTCAGTTCTTGACAGGGAGTTTACTTTGTCATCTTTGGTTGCAGGTCTCCCCTGTCCTCAGTATGAACCCCTCAGATTTGTTCATTATCCCCAGATCTTGTCTACTCAGCTGCTGCAACAGGGGGAGCTCCGAGTTCCCATGGTGTGCACGGATCATGTGAGCACACCGAACAATCTTGTTCCCCGTCCCAGGAGCCCAGTGCAGGACTAGTGAGCTTGTTTAAACAAAGGTGCCGAAATGCTAGGATGGACTGACTCTTGCATTCGCTTTAGTCGCAGATTTATCTGGGAAGCTGAAAAGCTGGAAACACAGGACCCTGACGAAGAGTGTGTGTGCCTGGAAGCCACTTTCTCTATTCCTACACACAACTGTTTCTCCCTCCACAGTAAAACACATCGCAGGGACCTCTTTTTATTATTTCTTTAATTATTTTTGAGTGTGTGTGCCAGTCCTGGAGCTTGAGCTCAGCCTGGGTCCTGTCTCTGAGCTATAACACTCTACCACTGGAGCCACAACTCCACTTCTGTTTTTTTTGTGGTTTGTTGTTTTGTTTTGTTTTGTTTTTGGTGGTTAGTTGGAATTAAGAATCTCACAGACTTCCCTGCCTGGGCTGGCTAGGAATCTCCATCCTCAACTCCTAGCCTCCTGAGTAGCTGGGATTACAGGTATGAGGGAGCCAAGAGTCATTCAGCCCTCTTGTTATTTAAATGGGTAGTTGTAGTCCTGATGTACATACACCGTAGTGTTGAAGTAGCTGGTGGGAGGGTGGTTTGGGAGGGGGAAGGATGTAATGACTGGGAGATTTTGAGCAAGTTATTGATTTGCAATTTTCTCCTCTATCACATGGAAGTATTAGCAGTATCTTTCTGCCTTGGAGTTTTAGGATTATCATTTAGGATAAACAGAAAGTGCCTGATGTGTAGTAGGCACGTTAGCACCAGCAGAAGCATCTGAATTACTGTTCACCTCTTGGTATTACTGAATATTAAGACATCGGATCTGTCAATGATCAGTCCACTGCCCACAGTGGGTTTACAACACAGTATGTTTCTCATCTGAATATAAACTATAGAAGCCAAGTGTTCTGTTCACAGCTCTGTGAGGGCTCTGTCATTCAGCAGGGCCCCCGCTGTACTCCCTGTGGTTTGTGAAAGGACAGTTTCCTTTGGCAGACACTGTGGGTGGTCATTCTGATGGCTGAGGCCTCCTTCTTCCTTGTGGATAGAACACCAGTTTTGTTCTGGCAGCTATGTGCCCAGCTCGGGGTTCAATCATGATCTGTGCAAGCCATTTACGATGATCTCATTTCACTTTACCCAAATTGGTGTAGGGGAGGATATAAGACTGAGTTCTGGCCAATGCAACATGAGAAGAAGGACCACAATATAAGAGAGAGGAGCATGAGACATGCCTCCTTTTGGTACCTGCCCTCTTCCTCCCTGCTTCAAGGACTGACATGAATGTAAGAAGGATGTGATGCTTGGCACTACAGCTGCTCTTTTGTGATCATGAGAATAAGGACAAAAAGCCAAATATGTTTAAGATGGCAGAACAGAAAACGAAGAAAGAGCCCAGATTCTTCAAGATATTCCAAAACCGCCAAATCAGCTCTGAGGCTGCTTGTCTCCAGACTTTCTATTTAGTGTACCATAACTATCCTTATGCTTTGGGCTATTGTTAATCTGCTTTTCTGCTACCTAATTGGTATACTCATTTTCTGTTTGCCAAGCCTGGAAAATGACTGCTATTCAAATTCTGCCTAGTTATAAAGACATTCTGTTCCCATTTTCTTCCTGTACATTTGGGTAATCAAGTGTCTTTAAATAAATTCCACCCTCACCATTGTGGTGAAACTGCTTTTGAAAAGGTCACCGATGGCCTCTTGATTGACACGTCCAACAGCTTTATCGAATTTTGCATCTAGGTTACCCTCTGCTCTGCTGGACAGCTTAAGCAACTCCTTCCCTTCACCCTCTTCCCCTACCCCATCCTCCTCCTCTCCTTCCTAGATTCCTTTTGTGTGTACGTATGCCAATCCTGGTATTAAACTCAGAGCCTGGGTGATATTCCTGAGCGTTTGTGCTCAAAACTAGCACTTTACCACTTGAGACAGCTACACTTGCAGCTCTCTGGGGTTTTTAATTGAAGATAAGAGTCTCACAGATTTTCCTGCCCAGGCTAGCTTCAAATTGTGATTCTCAGATCTCAGCAGCCTGAGTAGTTAGGATTGCAGGAGTGAGCCACTGGTGCCTGGTTTATCTCCTTTATTTTTGTCTGTGATGCTGCAGACAGAACCTTGGATCTTGAGCATGTTAGACAAGCAAGCTACAATTAAGTACTTGCCCAGTGCCACAGAGCTCTAGGTTGTCTGGACTGACCTCAAAGCCTCAGTCTCCTGAGTGACAGGGTAAAAGGTACACCATGGAACCTGGCTCCCATGTTCTCATTTTTGTTTTTTTTCAGAGCCAGACAATCGCTTATTTATTAGACAGGATTAGGTCATTTAAGGAGTGAAAACAGATTAAAAAAATATGTGTTTAGTTTGGTTTTACAAATAACACAACTCAACCCATCGTGGAAACAGGCCACCACACAACCAGAAAGATACTTGGCATGACATTCAAAATTCAGCTACAATGCTTAGGAAACAATTATAGGGAGTTACAAAGCATACTAGTCTCCAGTTCGCCCACCTGCATTTTGTGCAGCTGGGTCATTAACTTATAGTCGTATTTGGCTGGTTCTCTGGTTATTAAGCAATGTGTCTTCCTGTATTTTAGAGAATTTTGATTGGTACATACTGCTGAAGGTCAATGAAATCACAGTCCACTGCAGACTTAACTAGCTCATGGGGCTTGAACTCAGGGCCTAGATGCTGTCCCTGAGCTTTTTCACTAAAGGCTATAGCACTCTATCACTTGAGCCACTGGGCCACTTCTGGTTTCTCTGGTGGTTACTTCAAGATAAGAGTTTCACGGACTTTCCAGCCGGGGCTGGCTTCAAACTGTGATCCTCAGATCTCTCCTGCTACTTTCATGTCTAAGACTGTGGCTACTACTGACTCTCTCTTACCCACCCATATTTCCAAGACAGATTTCTTCAGTTCCAACTCCATGTTTCTGTGGTCAGGACCTGTGGCTATCCCCACAGGACCATCAACACAATAATGCCCAAACTGAACTATATCTCTTTCAAATAAAACAGCAAAAGAATAAAAATCAAACATTATCCTCTTAATTTTCCCTTTCTCACTGCACTGGTTGCATTCTAACATACTAGTTGACCTATTATTCATTTGTTTCTTGTTTATTTCATTCCTGTTAGCCTGAAGCTAAGAACCAAAGTCTTCCTAACTCCTTTTCTCCTAGCATCCAATTAAGCACGGAGTCAAAAATGTCCCTATTCTCACAGGTGCTGGTGGCTCATTACTACAATTCTAGCTACTCAGGAGGCTGAGATCTGAGGACTGCAGTTCAAAGCCATCTCTGGTAGAAAAGTCCGTAAGTCTCTTATCTCCAATGAACCACTGAAAAACTGGACGTGGAGCTGTGGCTCAAGAGGCAAGAGCCAGGTTTGAGCAAAAAAAAAAAAACTAAAGGAAAAAGGGCCCAGGTTCTGAATTCAAGCCCTAGTACACACACACACACACACACACACACACACACACACACACACACACACACACAAACACACACAGTCTGTTACAGTTTCCCCCTGGTCAGTTCCACGGTCTCCATTGATCATTTCTCCACCACCAAAAGCTTTCACTTTCTTCTAGTCTCTCCTCTTTTCAACCATCTGTATTGCTGTTAGAGTGAAATTGCTAAAATAAAGTAGAATCATACCATTGGCTCTTATGTCCATGTGGATAGCTGTTTGTGTATGAGAATGGATGTGGGAATGACATTAGCTGTTACACTCTCCAAAACAAGCGCACACTTTATGTCCCATGAAGACTGGTGTCTGTTTTTCTCTCTCACTGCCTAGTCACCCTCTGTCCTTGCATCCAAGGCTCAGGATCAGATGCCAGGCGTCACATCCAGCAGTCTGACCCCTAGCATCCTCCAGTCTCATCAGATTGTGCTGCTTTCCTGAAGTATTTCCTGGTGCTCATTTGAGACCTGAGTTTCTTAAGCTAGAAGCTACTGAGCTTTAGGGCTGGATAGTTTTTGGCTGTGGAGGTCGACCTGTATCTGGCAGATAGATTAATTCGCATCTCTAGTCTCTGTCTACATGATGCCAGCAGCACCTGCCTCCTCCACTTGAGACAGCCAGAAGTGTCTCTCTTGCCAAATGTTTCATGGTGAGCAAAATGGCTTCTCACTGAGAACTACTGAACTAGATGGAGTCCTCTTCTCATCCTTGGCCATACTACTTGAGGCACATTTTAGAAGTGGCTACTCAGATCACCTCTTCTGCCTCCACAGATAACAGGGCATCTCCCAGGGCCTGGTGCCCAATAGCCATCCAGTCTAGCTTCACAAAAGAGTAGGCTGGGGGCCAGCAGCTTAAGCCTGTAATCCTAGCTACTCAGGAGGCTGAGACCTGAGGATCATGGTTTGAAGACAACCCAGGCAAGAAGTCTATGAGATTCCTATCTCTAATTAACCACCATAAAGCTGGAAATGAAGCATTGGCTCAAGTGGTAGGATGGCAACACACACACACACACACACACACACACAAACACACACACACACACACACACATGTGGGCTTCAAGTGGGGAGTGAGAGAATGAACCTGACCATCATCTCTAATACCCAGTGCAGTACTGAGCATGGTGCGCACTACATATGCAATGAACAAAATCATCAAATGCTCCCATTCAAGACACTTCTTTCTTTTGGCAACTTTTCTTATGTATCCTAGTTAAGGTTTTTAAATCTCATTACTTCATAATAAGTTGCACATGACTCTATTCCTCCAGCACTTGGCACATCAATCAATGTTAGTCAAGTCAATATATTAATAAACATTTATGGGAGAAAAATCATACTCTGTCCATCTCAAGGCCTTTTTTTTCCCTCCTAGAATGAAAAGAATTAGGTCCAGCTCTGTATTCTGGAATCTCATGGTCTAATTTGTCTCTGTACTGCTATATCTTTCTGTGGTTGCTCAACACAACCAACGTACTGAGAGAGAGAGAGAGAGAGAGAGAGAGAGGTTAGCAGCAGAGCTGCTGAGAGTTAGAAGTCACTCCTACTTCAATGCATCATTTTGCTCTGCTCTTCCCTATACCCCAGCCAAGGGAACAGAATGGAAGTGGTCTTAAGCACCAGGCTGCCCCTTGCTACCCTCTCCCAGAGATGAGAGACATCTCCAGCACACCCACACCCACAGCCTGATGAGCTGCAATGGAAGAGCCTACTTGTAGACTCCACTGTAACAGGAAGCTGAAAGAGCATTTGAGTCCACAAACATTGAAACAAGGAAATCCACCTGCCTGTGAGAGGAGTCCAGGGCTCACAGAAGAGCTGGGTCACTTTATCCACAGTAGGCACTTGATAGGCATCCCTTATTCACAGCAGCCTGGGAGAGAAGATGCTGAAGTTAATAATTATACATGGCATCCACCCCTCTGCATAAGAAACAGCCTGGGGACCCTGTGTTTGGTTTGAGATCAACTCCCTTTTAAATAGCCAGGCCAGGTGCAGACACACATTCTAGACCTTTGAACTCTGCACGTTGCAATCCAGATGTTCAGCAAAGGTGATGAACTTGGGTCACTGACAGTTGGAGACTGTGTACTACTGTCTTCTAGTATCTTCCACAGGGAGCCCTGGACAGTAGACCTGGCCCCAAGCCCACTTTCTTCACCAGAGTCAGGAAACAGTAGCAGCTGCAGTTGTTGCTAAGGATGAGGGATCATGCACTGGGGAGTTGAGAGCATTGGGAGGGGGAACTGGGTAGTAGGAAGGAGGTCGTGAAATTGACCTTGCTTAGACTCTGCCCCCATTTGCTTTACCTAGAGACCTTCTGCAAGGAAAAATATTAGGCTTTTAATGACAGCCCTGACAAACAGGATCCATATGACCAAACCAATCTTAAAAAGCAACTGATATTTGGCCTCCAATATGCACACAGAGCAAGGAGTTCAAACTTTTGGAGTTAAATGCCAAGCACCTATGTTGTTTGCATTTCGTTGGATTTTTTTTCCACTCTCTGCAAACCATGCTATCTATCTATCTATCTTTCCACTTTGTGATAAAATGCTAGCGTAAACAGAAACCCTCCAAAAGGTGTACTAGATTTCTAAGGAAAGTAAACAAACACCTTTGCTTTAGCTATATAAAAAAAAGAATTAAAAAATGGAGAAGAAGGGCCATTTCAATCACAGCTTATGGAATCCTACTGTTAACTGCTCTCCAAGTGAGTATATTTCTGAGGCAGGATTTAAATGGGACTTTTTGGGAAAGAAGCTGCTCCTAAGCAGGGAAAGCACTCTACTGTTGTTGGCAGCCAGGCACTTTGGATTTGAGCCCTGACTTGAGTCCCCTGCTTCCTGGGCCCTCTGTTGCAACCCTCAGCCGCTGGAGTTCTGGTCCAGGAGAGGAAGGAAACCAAGGATGTGAGTGATTGATCCCAGGTTCCATGGCTATGAGGCGTCAGAATGTCAAGCCCTCAGGTAGCTCGAGGGGAGCTCTTTCCTTAAATACAAGAGTTCTCCATGTTTGGCTTTTTCTTCCCTCTGCGGTGTCTCTACAGGTGGCTTACACAGAGAGCTTGTCTGCAGTTAACTTCTGCCTGTATCTTCCCAAATCTGCCCTCTCATCCTTGTTTCCACCTGTTTCTAAGACATCTCAATTTGCACGTGCCAAAGTTACTTTGTAGAGTCAAGAGAGCAGACTCCCAGACGTCTTCTACCTCTTCCCTGAGAGCCGGCCCACCCAGTGATTACTGAAGGACCCCGTTCTGCCTATAAGACACACAAGAGAGGATTTCTGAGGACATCTAGTGAGAGTTTTTTTGTTTTCCTCCTAAAAAGACACATGAAAAAATGTTTTTTTTTCCTTTAAAGGCGTTGTAATATTAGGGTGGTGACAGCTATCTGCACTATGAGGAGAAACAGCCTTCGGTGAACATCAACAAAATGAGAAGAAAACTTGACCTTGGTTCGTTTGTTTGTAGTGCTAGGGGTTAAACCCGGAGCCTTTGTCGTATTAGGCGAATGCTCTATCAGAGAGCTGCACTCTCAGTCCTTATGTTATTGGGGCAGTGCTAGTAGCGTAGGCTAGCCTGGAACTCACAATCTTCCTACCTCTGCCTACTGAGTGCAGAGACTACAGGTGTGGGGCACCATGCCCAGCTAGAACTTGTATTCTCAATCACCAGCACATCAGAGACCTGGGATCTCATTTATGCTAAATAATACATTTCCTATTGTTAGTATAGTTTATGTTTTTAAAAATTCATTTTGTTATTAGTGTTACTATTGTCCTAGCGTTCTAAGTGAAACTCATAACCTTGCGTGTATGTATTTCATCACGCTAGGCAAACACTCTATCACTGAGCATTAACCAGATCTCCTTAATCAAATTTATCATCTGGACAACTCAACTCATTATCTCCTCCTCTATGCAGTCTCTCCTCCTGATTCAATCTCTGTTAATACCACCATGACGAACTCAGTCACCCACAGGAGAAGCTTCCTAACTCCTCCCTCTGCTTCACGTTAAAATTCAATCTTGACTTAAGTCCAGGAGATTTGACTATTGAAAAAACCTCTTTCCTTCCCTGTCCTTTCCAATTCTTTGCCCTTTTCACTGGTCTTCTGTCTTCTTTCTCAGCCTAACTCCAAGCCACTACCATCTAGATTCTTCCTGAAGAGATTTAAAAATTAAAACAAAACAATGTTCAAGATGAATCCTGCAACTTCCCTGACAAAATGAGTGAATGGCTCACCAGTGTGTACATGATGGAATTCACTAGTGTGTTTTGCACAATGCTTCCCCTATGTACCCAGCAAGTTCCAGCACACTGGGCCACCACACATAGCTGTTCCCTGATCCATCTGGCCATTCTTTGCTTGCCTCTGTCATAATTCTGCTAGTCCCTACATTCTCAGGCACTTTCTTTTACTTCTGTCCAACACAGCATAGAAGAATTTCAGGTGAGCCAAAGATAGCATCTTCTATCTCCTCTGGATTTCTGTTTTGAACCCTGGTCTTTCGCCCTTAGTGTTGTGAGGGTGTGTGGCAGGCTTCAGATATCTGTCCATCACAAGTTGCAAAGAGACGTCCCTGATTTTCTTCTTGGCAGTGTCTAATCCCAGGATGGTCATGCAAGATGGCTTTTAGCATCATCTGCACAGCTACTCAGGGCCCTGCTCCTGCTCTGGGGTCTTGTCCCCTTCCTGGGGTCCTGTTTGTGGGCAGGCATCTCCTGCCATCTGCCTTATGAGTTCTCCACCCTCCCTCCTCACCTCCCAGCACCTGGGAAAAAGACTCCTTCCCTTCCTTCTTCCCAGCTTCTGTCCAGTGTAGCCCTACATCCTTCCCTTCCCTGTGGGAATGTTGGAAGTTTAGAATTATGGAACATGAAAGGTAGGGGCTGGCAAGTTTTGTTTTGTTTTTCATTTGTTTGTTTGTTTTGCTTCTATTTCCTCCAGACAGAGACCTAAACAATATGCTGGGGAATATGAAACACTACCACCACCACCACCACCACCACCACCACACACACACACACACACACACACACACACACACCACAAAACAAAACAAAAGAACCAGGAACAAACCACTCACCTAGCCACCTGGCCACCCCAGCATTTCTTATCTCCTCACAAGCCCCATCTCTCCATGCCCCCTCTCTTCCCTCCCGCGTTCCGGCTGCCTAGGCCTACAAGTCTTGTGTCTTCTACTTCAGTATTTTCAGACACTTAATAGAGATCTTAGACTTCATAGGGATCTGTCAATCTTGAGACTAGAAGGACAAAAGAAAACCTGGGTGAATCCAGCCACCTGCCTATGTAGCTGTGTGAACTTGGGCAAGAAACTTCCCTTCTCTACTTTTCCATAGTAGGAATGCATATGGAGGAGGACGAGGGAGGGAGTGCAGGGTGCTTGCCAGAGGTGGGCATTTTTCCTATCCTGAGCCTTCTCATGCCTGGCTGATTTTGCCTTCTCTTCTGGTTCAAGCAGCTCCTACTCCTGTGCCAGGTGCTCCTACCACCTGCTAACCACGTCCCTGGGGAACTTTGCGCTCCTCCAGGTGGTCTCTCTTCTACCTCAGGTGAACAATTTTCAGGATTCTTTACCCAGATTTTGGTGGGTGATGACATACAAATACTGGAAGTTCTGGTTCTCTCCCTCCCCAAGCACCTATGTTGTTTGCATTTCGTTGGATTTTTTTTCCACTCTCTGCAACCATGCTATCTATCTATCTATCTTTCCACTTTGTGATAAAATGCTAGCGTAAACAGAAACCCTCCAAAAGGTGTACTAGATTTCTAAGGAAAGGAGGCCCTCAGCCCAGGTGACTTAGGGCTGATAACCCAGCCCAGTCTGTTTCTGAACCTATGACTCAGAAACACACACACACACACACACACACACACACACACACACACACACACACACACACACACTTCTCATTTATCCAAGAACACGATAACTGAGTCTCTCTCACAGTGCTATTGTTAAGAGCCCTGGAGTTGAAACACATGAAGTATGTCTGGTGTGGTGGTGCAAGCCTATCTTTCAACCCTTGGGAAGCTGAAACAGGAGTATCATGAGTTCAAAGCCAGTTTTGACACTCTGTCTCAAAAGAAAGAACAAAGAAAGAAAGAGAGAGAGAAAGAAAGAAGAAAGAAAGAAAGAAAGAAAGAAAGAAAGAAAGAGAAAGAAAGGAAGGAGGGAAGGAAGGAAGGAAGGGAAGGAAGGAGGGAGGGAGGGAAGGAAAGAAGAGAGAGAGAGAGAAAGAAAAAAGCTGGGCACAGTGGCTCACGCCTATAATCATAGCTGAGATCTGAGGATCCCAGCTTGAAGCCAGCTGGGACAGCAAAGTCCCTGGGAGACTCTCCATCTCCAATTAACCATTCAAAAACCAGAAGCGGAGCTGTGGCTCAAAGTGGAAGAGCACTAGTCTTGAGCAAAATCACTCAGGGACAGTGCCCAGGCCCTGAGTTCAAGCTTTGCAACTGACAAAAAAAAAAAAAAAAAGGAAAGAAAATAATGTAAAACACTTAACATGCTTAGCACTTGCCCAAGTAAACCCTACACCAGTGTGGGTTATTATTATCCTGGCACAGCCTCTCTTTAGCTACCCACAAATTCATGATGTGTACATTGGTTTGTCTGGACTGCCCCAACAAAATACCACAGCTCTGGGCTTAAATGAACTGAATTTTCTGGGGCTGGAAGTTCCAAATTGAGGTTCGGACCCAGTAACTTCTCCCAAGGCCCCTCTCCTTGAATTGTAGGTGGCATCTCTCTCTGTCCTCTCACACATGCTCCATTTTGATATCTGTATGTTATGTCCAAATGTTGTCTTTTCCTTCCTTCCTTCCTTCCTCCCTCCCTTCCCTCCCCTCCCTTCCTCCCTTCCCTCCCTCCCTTCCCTCCCTCCTTCCTTCCTTCTTTCCTTCCTTCCTTCCTCGGCCATAGGGCTTTAACTCAGAGCCTAGACATTTGTCCCAGAGGTTAATTTTGCTCAAGGCTAGAACTCTACCATTTTGTGCTACAGCTCCATTTCCGATTTTCTGGTGGTTAATTGGAGATAAGAGTCTCACAAATTTTCTTGACCAGGCTGGCTTTGAACCTAGATTCTCAGATCTCAGGCCTCTTTGAGTAGCTAGGATTATAGGCATGAGCCAGCAGTACCCAGTTTTCCAAATGTCTTCTTAAAGAGACACAAGGAAGGTTGGGCCCACTCTAGTGGTCTCATTAAGCTAATTGCCCCTTTAAGGATCCTATCTCTAATCCACTCATATTCTGACATCTTTACCATATGATTTTGAGTGGACCCAATTCAGGCCTTTGTAAGTTTACCCTGACATAGATATTCCTATTAGTGTGTGGCTTCTCCTCCTTATGGCCCAAACCCCCACAGCCACCATCCTCTGAATTACCAACATCTGAGGACACTGGCTCTGGAAGGGTATTGGACAAAGCCAAAAGTAATTCCTGCCAACCAGATTTTATACTCAGGTTTCAAAACTCTGCTTTTCTGGTGGCCAATTTCTTTCTAAGATTTTTTTGTTTGTTTTTTGGTTGGTCATGGGGCTTGAACTCTGGGTCTGAGTGCTGTTCCTGAACTCAAGGTGAGTGCTCTACCACTTGAGCCACAGTGCCACTTCTGGTGGTTAACTGGAGATAAGAGTCTCATGGACTTTCTTGCCCAGGCTAGCTTTGAACTGCAATCCTCAGATCTCAGTTTCCTGAGTAGCTAGGATTACAGGTGTGAGCCACCAGTGCCCAGCTCTTTCTAAGATATTACAAATGGAATTTCCCAGAAATTAACCATTCTGGTCCTCATTCATAAGAAGAGGGGGAGGAGTGTTGGCTCATGCTTGTAATCCCTTCTGCTCAGGAGGGAGAGATGGGAGTCATGGGCTTTTTCCTCTGAAGTAAACGAATGCTCTTGGCTCTAACTTTCTGTCTTCAAAATGTGATGACTGTGATTGAAAGGGTAGAAATGCTAGTTTGAAGGTGATATTGGGGAAGCAATTTCTTGGCTTAAGGCCCCCAGAAATCTGGTTGGATAAAGGGACGAGATCGTGCCATTCCCAGATTATGAAAGCAGGGCTGGTCCTGTAGCTGTCTTGGGGACATGTGCCTGATCTGTGTATCTCAGCCCCAACACAGAGCAGCTGATGAGTCTGCACTGGTCAACACTGACACTAACACAGACCCCACACACCCTGTGTGGGCCCAGAAATACCTTTCTGCTAAAAGGACCCCAGAATCCCCACTGCTGCCCTCCCTTCTTCAGTGACCCCAAACCCAGCTGGGTCTTTGAGAATGGTGTGTGTGTGTGTGTGTGTGTGTGTGTGTGTGTGTGTGTGTGTGTGTGTGTACTGGGGCTTAAAGTCAGAACTTCTATCTTTTTCACTCAAGGCTGATGGTACTCTACCATCTGAGCCACAGCTTCATTTCAGCTTTTCTTTCTCTTTTTTTTTTCTGTTTAATTGGAGAGAAGAGTCTCATACTTTCCTGCCCTGCCTGGCTTCAAATTGTGAGCTACAGATCTCAGCCTCCTGAATAGCTAGGATTACAGGTGGGAGACACTGGCACCTGGTCAGCCTTTTCTTTCATAGACTGTGTTCTTTTATATCATTTCAAAGAAGTCTTTGCTTTCCATTGCCACCAAGCTTTTCTCCTGTATTTTCTTTTCTTTTTTTTTGCCACTCATAGACCTTGAACTCAGAGCCTGGGTGCTGTCCCCAAGCCTCTGTGTGCTCAAGGCGAGCACTCTACCACTTGAGCCATAGCACCACTTCTGGCTTTTTCTGTTTATGTGGTACTGAGAGACTGAACCCAGGGCTTCATGCATGCTGGACAAGCACTCTACCACTAAGCTACATTTCCAGCCTCTCCCATATTTTTTTTCTAGCAGTTTCAAGTTGTACTCTTAGGTCTATGATCTAGTTTAATTGCTGTAAATGTCGTGAGATGTAACACAGACATATTTTGTCTTGTGCTTTATTTTTCTTTTCTTTTCCTTTCTCCTACTGTGCAAGAGCTGAAATTGCAACACACACACACATACACACACACACATACACCTCCACGTGCATAGGTAACATTGTGACTACTTGCAAAATCTGGGTAAGGTTCAACACAGAGGGTCAGTGAGTTCCACCTGACTCAGGGGTTGCTTCTTTAGAAGTTGACCCTATCACCTATTGGCATGCTCCAGATATCCTCCATGATAGCAGCACCTTCCCTGAGCCAGTCCTTCCGTGCACTGAGCTACATTCTTCTCCTTTTCCAAAACCACTCAAGGTGCTTCGTTGTTCCGAGAAATAATTTTCTCTCCCAAAGCACGTGGAAGGAATATTCTGCTCTGTGAAAGGAGAGGTGTGAGCTGTTAGCAATTAGGATCAAGATCTTAGCTTGCTAAGCCTCTGTCCTTCTAGAGTGACCTTTCCAGTTGCCCATGGCACTGTTTCTTCCTTCTTCCCTCCAGAAATTTCACTACAGCCATTGAGATCTTGGGAGCCAGCACTGCTTTGACAACCTGGTTATTTGGCTACTCAATATTTTTTGAAAGATAACCATCTATTATTGCTATCAGTCTCTTAAAGAATGGACACAAATCAGCCAAGCCTTCATGAAAAGGGAAAACAAAAATTCAAGTTCTAAAAAATAAAATGTTGTCTTAGCCCAGTGCAATCCTACTTAGAAGGCTGAGTTCTGAGGATTGAAGTTTGAAGCCAGCCTGGGCAAGGAAATCTGAGACTCCTCTCTCCAATAAACTACCAAAAGGCCAGATGTGGAGCTGTGGGTCAAGTGGTAGAGTGCTAACTTTGAGCAAAAAGAAACTCAGGAACAATGCCCATGCCCTGAGTTCAAGCCCCAAGACCAGCATCAAGGGAAAAAACGTCATTCTTGGGTTGGAGGCATGGCTGAGTTGGTAATGCATGAGCCAATGAATGAAAACGTCAGGTACCAAGGTCAAGTTCCAGTTTCAAATGAAAAGAAAAGTCAGCTGGGATGCTCTCACCTGTAATCCTAGCTACTCAGGAGGCTGAGATCTGAGGATCACAATTTGAAGCCAGCTGGGACAAGGAAGTCTGTGAGACTCTTATCTCCAACAAACTATTCAGAAGAATCCAGAAGTAGCGCCGTGGCTCAACTGGTAGAGTCCTAGCCTTGAGCAAAAGAGGCTCAGGGGCAGTGGCCAAGCCCTTAATTCAAGCCCCAGAACTGGCAAAAAAAAAAAAAAGTCATAGGAAAGTAGCTGTAAGCGTCTCCTGTATTCTCCTCATTGCAGATTGGGGCAAAGCTACAGCCTGGACCATGTTTTGAGGCTCCCATCATCAAGAATAATTTAGGTGGCAAGGGTAAGCCCTGAGGCGGCTTTTTCCTCTCACTGTCTATAGTACCTTCCTGTGGTTTTCCTAAGAGTCAAAGTCCTAGCCTAAGTGTTTAGGGTTCCAGCTAAGAAGTAGCAGTTGCAAACTTAAAGACAGGGGGGAGTTGATAACTTTGTAGAACTTCCCCTTGAGGTCTACCAGTGGCTTTCGGTTCTTTCGCGAGCCAAAGAAAGGGAAGAAACTTCCTCAGGCTGCCTCTCTCAGATCAACTCCCAGCCCAGGACATTTGAAGGGTCCTCCCACTGCCTCCCTTCTCTCTAGGGGTCTGCGTCTTGTAGCACTTCATTCAGTATGGCAGACCCACAGACTGTTCTAGATGGATGGATTCTCGGTGAATCCAGCAGTGGTTCCCATGAAATTCAGAATAAAGCTTTCCAGCCTGTCCTGGAGTACGGCAACTGACCACAGCCTGCTTTACCTGCCTCTTCAACCCTGCTCTGCCCCTTTCTACATCGTCTTTTCCTCCTTCACCACCTTCATCTTTTCAGGGAACTCTACTCACCTGCCCCTCAGCTGCATCATCACCTTTTGCTAGTACCCCAATACCCCGCATCCTGCATTTTGTCTTGCTTCATAGCAATAGTCATGATTGTAATCAATCATTTAGGTAAGGCCTGGTGCCGAAAGTAAATGTACACTCTGAAACATTGGGAATTAAGCCTGTCGTGTCTTTTCAATCTTCTAGTCTCAGAAATGGGCATAGCCTATAAGCCTAGCTACTCAGGTAGCAATGAGGATCAAGGTTCAAAGTCAGGTAAATCCTGGCAGGTAAATCCTCCAGACTCTATCTGCAAATAAGCAACAAAAAGTCAGAATTGGAGGCATGGCTCACATGGTAGATCACCAGCAATGAGTGAGGGAAAAAGCTGAAGGACAGCAAAAAGCATTGAGTTCAAACCCAATATTGGCACGTGCACACACGCGCACGCGCACGCACACACACACACACACACACACACTATTGCTAAATGTCAACTATTGTCCTCAACTCCTGCCACTGTTCCAGGCATTTGACAGGTAATAGCAGAGGGAGAGAGAAAAACCACCGTCAATTTCTGACATTATGGATGTTATATTCTACTGGTTTGATGATCTCCTAAACAAGGAAAGAGAACTTCGGGCATGTTGACAGTGGTAAATGTCAAAGGGGGAAAAAAAAAAGAAAAATAGAAAGGGACTCTTGAGGCATCAGGTTCTAATTATGAAGTTTTTAGACTCAGTCACCAAGAAAACCTCAATGAGAAGAATGTGACTTTTGAGTCAAGACTTGAAAGGAGTGAGGCAGCTGACAATGTGGATATCTGGAGAAAGAGCTTTGGGGCAGCAGCTAGTGCAAAAGCCCTGAGGCCCTGAAGGTAATAAATTGTTACAAGGAACAGTAAAGATGCCAGCAGGAGTACAGTGGACTAAATGAGAGGGAAAGAGTCAAACTGGTTTTAACCTGCCCTATACACTGATGAAATCAATGACATAAGCATTTCCTGGGGAGTGCTTCAACCTGGCATCTACACTGAAATCATGGGTTCCAAATAATTTTTAAGCAGAGGAACTATTCCTTCAAAGCAAATGACCTACAGTATTTCCCATCATGCTTGAGTTGAAATACCTCATCATAGAGTCAGGTGCCCTGGCGCATACACTACAGGAGTCCCCTCTGTTCCTACAACCCAATGGAGATTTTCCACATTTACCTCCAATACTTCAACAAAATTAGGGCCTCTCTAGTTGCAACCAGAGGATTATCTGTGGGCCTCCTAATGAGTTCTTAGAAATTAGCTCTTTATTTTCTTCCCTTAAAAATCATTTGTGTGTGCACGCGTGTGTGCGTGCACACGTGTGTGCATTGGTATTAGAGCTTGAACTCAAGGCCTGGACTCTGTCTCTTAGCTTTTTTTTGCTCAAGGTTGACACTCTACCAATTGAGATACAGCTCTTCTTCCAGCTTTTTTGAATTAATTGGAGATAAAAGTCTCAGAAACTTTTCTGCCCTAGATAGCTTTAAACCATGACCCTCAGATCTCAGCCTCCTGAGTAGCCTTAAAAAACTTTTTTTTTTTTTTGTCAGTCGTGGGGCTTGAACTCTGGGCCTGGGCGCTGTCCCTGAGCTCTCGGGGACACTTTACCACTGGAGCCACAGCACCACTTCCGGTTTTCTGGTGGTTAACTGTAGATAAGAGTCTCACAGACTTTCTTGCCCAGGTTGGCTATGAGCCTCGATCCTTAGATCTCAGCCTCCTGAGTAGCTAGGATTACGGGCATGAGCCACTGGTGCTTGGCCTTAAAAAACACTTAAAAAAAAGCCACACAATTAATTTTTTAAGGTACCAATGAACAAAGATACAAAAAGATGTACTGAAAACAGTCAGTGTCCTATGGGTAAATAAAGTGTGATGGAAATTATAGTGGGATCCTACACACTTCACCAAGCAAAGAAAAATGAACAATGGAACTAAGCAACAGTTGTGGACATAACACAAATATCATGTTGAGTAAAAAGTGCCAGCCAGACACAAGAGACACAATGTGACTTGTGGATATGCTGGTCATGAACAGGTAAAACTGATCTGGGGGCCTGGTGCCAGTGGCTCATGCCTGTAATCCTAGCTACTAAGGAGGCTGAGATCTGAGGATCATGGTTCAAAGACCAAAAAATAAAAATAAAAAACCTAATCTGGGCTGAGAAGTTGGGATGGTGATTACCTAGGGTGGCAGCCAGATGTGCTAAGGGTATGAAAATGTTGTGTACTATCCTGATGCTGTGGCTTATGCCTTAATCAGAGTTACTCAGGAGGCTGAGACCTGAGGATCACAGTTCAAAGCCAGTTCTGGTAGAAAAGCCCACAGATCTCAATTATATATATATATATATATATATATATATATATATATATCTGAGGACTCCTGCCATCCTGAGGCCACTCTCCCAGTAGGATTTTTTTTTTAATTTAAATCCAGCGCTAGGCATTTAACCCAAGGCCTCTTGCATGCTAGGCCAGCACTCTATCCTTGATTTATAGATCCTCCACCCCTTCAATACTCCTTTCTTTCAGTACCTTCACATTAGGGTCAGTGTCTCCGGAGTATGCCAGATAGACCCCAGAGACCAAGACTGCTGGCACCGAGCCAAGGCTGAAGTGTGAATTCCTTGGCTATCTCTGGGCCTCTCTTCCTCTAGGGCTCCACCTTCTCTCCTCTTCCTCCCTTTCAGCCTCCTTTCAGAGGAGGTTTCCGTGGCTGAGGCCTGGAAGGTTGCTGATTTCTTGCTAAACGGCATCGCTGGTCCTCCTCCTCCGTGCGCGCCTGCTCTGGAGAGGACATAATGTGCAGATCAAGCTTATCACTGTCACACTGGCTCCCTTTTATTCTCTCCTTTCTGATGGGGGGGCGGAGGGAGAGCGGGGAGAGGCCGGTATGGATCCCATGACTTCCTGCTCCCCGCCTTTCCAGCCTCCACGTTCTCCCCCCAAGTCTCTAGTCCGGGTTAGGCTTCCCTCCCAAGGGGCAGTGTGATAACAACCTAGTTAGCAATGGCTTGTTAACTGGGCCTGCATGCAGTCTTACTTCCCTGTGCCCCCACCCCCATTCCAGCATCACCCTGGGGGCCCTGCCCCTTCCTCCATCTGGGGTTCCAGCCCCACCCGGCCAGTGCCTTTGATCTGGGGTAGTGTCCCCTCAGCGCCCCAGGCACAGGGTCGGAGTCACGTTCAAGTCTGGCCACTGCAGGGCAGAAACTGAGCCCCCCCCCACCTTCAAGGATCTGCTAAGCTGGGGGCACTGGTACCCCAGCCAGGCCCAAACACTTCGTAAGTGCCAGCCCCCCCCCTCCACGTGCTTTCCACCCGTTGTGTGCCTGGATTTTCACGACCTCCATGGGAGGAGGGCCCAGTGGCCTCATTTCGGAGAGGAGGGAGCATCGGCACCGGGTTAGAATGCTGGCATGCGGACGCCAGGGTCTGAATAGCAACTTCTCGGGGGAAACGCCCTATTCAGGCTCTCGGGGAGTCGGAGCCCGAGCCCGGGCCCCGGAGCCCGGGGGTTCGGCCTCGGGGCGGTTAGTTGCACCACACCCTTCCCGCAGAGTTCCCTCCCGCGTCGGGGGGCCGGGCGTCCGTCCCGGGAGCCGGGACTTCGGGAGAGGCACGTACAAAGCTCCGCGTGGCAGAGGAGCACAAGTGCGCGGGGAGGGAGGATGCGGGCCAACGGAGGCCCTGTCGGCTCCCGGGGAATTGCAAGCCTCGAGGCGTCGCGGCTGTTGCAAGCCCCCACGGCGCGCGCAAACTGCGCGGAACTACTTCTCCGGGGCGGCTGCGGGGCCAGCGTCCCAGCCGCGGCTTCACGGGGGCGGCCGCAAAGGGCCCCAAGTCGGTTGCCAGCTCTCGGGCGCGGCCACGTG
>NW_012267228.1:12059531-12079227 GCF_000151885.1 Dipodomys ordii
CCCCCTCGGCCCCCGGGGCTCGCAGGGTGCCGGCGGGCGGGGGCGCCCGGCTGCCGCTTCCCCGGTCCCCGAAAAGGGTGGGTGGTCGCCCGAGAGCGAAGTTTCCAGCGCCGGCTGGATTCCTGCGGAATGACGACGGCTCACCAAGCCCTGTGTTTTTTTTTGCCTGTCTCTCCTCCTCCCTTTCCTGCCCACCCCCTGGCTCCCCTCCCCTCCGTCCCCCACTCCTCCCGAAGGCCGAAGAGACAAGCGAAGCCCACCGCAGACGAGGGCTTTTGGGATTGTAGCGTCTGCACCTTCAGGAACAGCGCCGAAGCCTTCAAATGCAGCATCTGCGACGTGAGGAAAGGCACCTCCACCAGGTACTGGAGAGCTCTCGTCTCGGTGAAAGGACTTGGTTGTTGTTGTTTCAAGGTGGGCGAAGGGGGGGTAGCGAGCCGTACTTTCTTGCCCTCTTTCCAACTTGTTGATTGCTGCTTTTTCTGCATTTGGGGTGGGTGGGTGGGTGGGTGATGTGCGATGCGTTTAGCCTTGTGCCTTTGCAGGGTGCAAGGCCCCCTGTTCACGGAAGGGAATTTTCCCAGTTCTTTGGTCTTTCTTCAAGCGAACACTGGGTTTGTTTGACACTTGTATCCTTTGGGTCTATTGGCGCTGACTCTCAAAAGAGGAAACGAGGCTGTTGCTATGGATTGTAGGACATGAGACCTTTATATTTTTGCCTTGTGCTGAATGGTTTTAATTTGCCTTTCCTGAGTTGTTTTTCTTTTGGAGGAATTTAATGGTGGTGTTACAGTAAGACTGGTTGTGCTTTTCCTGTCTTGAGCTGAAAATTTCTGTTACTTCCTTGTGCTTGAAAATAAATATGGAGAGTGTTGGTAAAATGCATTTTTGGGGGGGAGGGAGGGAAACGCTGATAGGTCGAGGTTTTTAGTTAAGTTATGCAGAGGTGGGGGACGATTGTGCAAAATGGTGATTAGAATGACTATTTTGAAGTGTGTGTCTAAAAGTTCTTTATGATGAAAAGAACGTTGGAAGAATTCCTTTTCATTTAGATGAAGGTGGGAAACTACACGTAGCATCAAAAGAAGTGTAACTACTCTAGATTTAACATTTAGATAGTTGGATAAAATGTCAAGCCTGATTTTACAGTCTTCCGGTCATCTTTTTAAATTTTATTTGGGATTTAAGCTGAGAATGTTCTTGGTGTCATTTAATGACTTGGCAGTGGGGCGCTCGGGACTTAGCTCTTAGTGGATACTTGAAGACTTAAGGTTGATTGCCCAAAGTCTCATTTCATCAGGTATTTGTTTTGAATTGGCAGTGTTTCAGTGTACTCTGTAGTAGACTTCAACAATTCCTACTGGATGACACTCTTTGGGTGAAAATGTCTTGTTAAGGCTTCATTGCTTTGTTTATACCTGAGATTAAATTGAATCAACCTAATTACTGATGGAATTGTTCTGTGGAGTCCAGTAACTTTTAAGTCATAATACCTTTGAATAAAAAATACTCAAGAACCAAAAATACTTCCTCAGAGTACTTTTGCTTTTTTGTTCTCTCCTGAGACAGCCTTCGTGTGGAGTCCAGGCTGGCCTCAAACTCAACCATCCCGCCTCCTCCTCCCCACTTAGTTTGTGTGTGTAGAGTTTTTTTGCTATTGTTGTTTTGTTTTGTTTTTGCTCTGGTTCTGGGGCTTGAACTCTGGGCCTGGGCGCTGTCCTTGAGCTTTTCTTTGCTTAAGGCAGGTGCTCTAGCACTTAAACCCTAGGGCCACTTCAGCTTTTTGGGTAGTTTATTGGAGATAAAAGTCTCATGAATTTCCCTGCCTGGCTTAGCTTCTAACAGTGATCCTCAGATCTCAGTCTCCAGAGTAGTTAGGACTATTGCCTTGAGCCACAAGCTGCAGGCTTGTAGCCCTTTATTTTTTTTTAATTAGTGTAAACTTTTTGATTTAGTTACAATAAAAACCCCACCTCGGTGATTTCACAAATGTTGTTTTACTGTCTAAAATAGGGGATTCTATCAGATGGAATGAAAGTTTAGAAATGTGCTACTTAAATCAATAGTGATTGTGTATTATTTATGAGTAATGTTTTTTTACATGTAGAATCCCTCAGAGGCCAAACCTCTTTATTGTGGTTTTGCTTTGAGTGTTACTGTAGATGATGTTCAAGTAAATGACTAGGAAACTCCTAAGAACTTGAGAACCTTGCTGGTGAAAGGAAACTTAAACCAAATTCAAAAGTTTACATCTGATTTATTGCTGGGAATAATTACTTCATAGCGAAATACTATTCATTTTCTACATGCATTTTTAAAAAAAAACTGACTCATCAACTTTTTGGAAGCACATGGCAAGTTAGACTTAAGTTTAAAGTTTTTTTTCAGAATTGCAGATAACAGTAAAATTCAGTTTTAATATATTGAATTAGAAATATTTTAGAATCTTTTCAGCAAAAGGATGCTGGAGTACCTACCCTTTTTAGATGGTTTTGTGGGGTTTTTTGTCCCTTTTTTTTTTTTTTTAAACATCATGGAGTTGTTGCACACAGATTTCTCAGGGCTTTTAAACCCTATCAATTCTTGATAGTTCTGCCTGAACAAAGTTTGTTTCATTTTGGTTACTGTTGGTATTTTGGTGTTTTAGATCTTTTCAGAAGGGATCATAAATTGGACTACAAAGGATATTTTGGCTTCCTTATGGATGGGTTTCATGTGGAGAGATGAGTTTGACAGGTTTTTAACCTGTCCTAGGTGGTATAACAGCTTGGTTTGATTTCTCTGGTTCTGGCTACTGCAGTAATTTTTTCCCCCCAGGACTAGGGCTTGAACTCAGGGCGTGGGCACTGTCCCTGAGCTTCTTTTGCTCAAGGCTAGCACTCTACCACTTCAGCCACAGTACCCACTTCTGCTTTTTCTGTGTATGTGGTACTGAGGAATTGAACCAAGGGCTTCATGCATGCTAGGCAAGCACTCTACCACTAAGCCACACTTCAAGTCCCAGTTTATCATTTTTATCCTTATTGTTAAATCATCAACCAACAACTCAGGAAAACAGTTTTGAAGTATAGTGTTGGTCCAGTAGGACACATACTACCTGTATTTGTCCATTGTTGATAGTTTGCTGTCCATCCAAAGATGACGTGTTGATTTCCTAGGATATAAAAGTCATTGGGCCAGGGGAGGAGAGTGGGAGTGTTGAAAGTCTGTTAAGCTGGCTGCCTCTAATTCTATCTATTCAGGAAGCTGAGATCTGAGGATCACTGTTCTAAGCAAGCCCAGGCAGGAATGTCTGTAGGACTCATCTCCAATTAGCCACCAAAAAACAGGAAGTGGTAGTGTGGCTCAAGTAGTAGAGAATCAGCGTTGAGCAAAACAGTGAAGGGACAATGTACAGGTACTGCTGAGTTCAGGTACTGGGACTGGCACAAAAACAAAAAGGATGTCAAGTGACTGTAACTGAGTTATAAAGTCCTTTCACAGAGGCAATGTAATATAAAGTAAGATCCAGCAGTTTGACACTTTGGGGACACTATCAGGAGTCCCTCCTTCCATTTCATCTGATAAGGAAAATTGATGTCTTTGAAATCACCTGCTAGCTTTTTTTTTTTTTTTTTTTTTACTACTATTGACTTATGCACAGTATTTTAAATTCTGCAGGTGGAATCAAGTAGGTGGTTTGGGATGGGAACTTCATTTCTTTTTGGAGCAACAGAGAGCAGCAGAAAGGAAGGTCGGATAGCTGTAAAGAATATGTTAAGGGAAAAGGAGGGGATACTTAATAGTCTACTTGGAAGTTCTGGTGCCACTAGAAATCTACATTTTAGATGTAATACTGAAGTGAAATGGGTGTTGGAGAATTTCTGGTTTGATTTTTGGGGAAGACTGAAGACAAAATCTTCCTATATATTTATGATCTTCCTGTTTCCACCTCCCCAATGTAGCAATTAAGAGGCATGCAGCACTATGCCTGGCTTTCTCTGCTTCTTCCATATGGTTCTTCTTTTATACTACGCCAATCTGTAGCCCTTATTATTTTTATTTATATAATATATATCTACATATATACGTAAATATAAGTTTATATATTTACACATATAAATATAAATTTATATATAAATATATATAAACATATATAAATGGGAAGGGGGTCTGTCGTGGGGTTTGAACTCGGGGCTTGGTGCTGTCCCTCCCTCAGCTTTTCAGCTCACGGCAAGCTCTCTGTTGAGCCACAGCGCGCCACTTTTGGTTTTCTGGTGGTTTATTGGAGATCAGAGTCTCACAGATTTTCCTGGCTGTGCTGACTTTGAACCGCAGTCCTCAGATCTCAGCCTTTTGAGTAGCTAGGGTCACAGGTGTGAGCCACTAGCACCCGACTTTATGTGTGTGTGTATGTACATATATACATATATATGCATATGCATATATGTATACATGCATATGTACACACACGTACATACACCTATTTTGTTTTTTTTGCCAATCCTGGGGCTTGAACACAGGGCCTGGGCACTGACCCTGAGCTGCTTTTTTTTTGCTCAAGGCTCCCACTCTACCACTTGGGCCACAGAGCCACTTGTGGCTTTTCTGTTAATGTGGTACTGAGGAATTGATCCCAAGGCTTCATGCATGCTAGGCAAGCACTGTTATCACTAAGCCACATTCCCAGCCCTGGTTATTATTTTAAATGTGGTTTATTTATTGTTTAGAGTGCATCTGTTACCACAATCCAGGTTTTAGAACATTGTTGTCTTGCCAGTAGATTTTTTTTTTTTTTACTCCCCTTCTTTGATGGCACTGTAAAGTCTTCATGTGGAGTAGCTATGGACAACTGGGAAAGATGCTTCTCACTGTTCTGATAGACTAATCCTTGCAAGGTGGAAGATGATAAGCTTCTGGAGGTGTGTGGAGTGTGCATGATGGCAGGTGAGGGGGAAACCCGGTCTCTTTCTCCATGACAGCTAGTTTTCTCAGTCCATTTTGCCAGTCTCAAGAAGAGGGTATTAGCTTTTAAAAGAAGTAGGTAATAAAGCCTACAAATTGCAGGAATTTATCCTAAGACTTCTGAACTTCTCAAGTATCGGGCATAGTAACTTTCTAGTAACTTATGGACATATTTTACTTTCATGCTCGTTATTATTCCTGAGTTCTGTGTTGCAGAAATTATTGGGCATCATGTGCTCATATCTGTAATCCTAGCTGCTTAGGAGGTTGAGATCTGAGGATCATGGTTTGAAGCAAGCCCTGGCAGGAAAGTCCCTAAGACTCTAACCAGCAGAAAGTCAGAAGTGGAGCTGTGGCTCAAGTGGTAGAGCACTAGCCTTGAGCAAAAATGCTCCAGACCAGTGCATGCTTGCACGCACGCACGCACGCACGCATGCACATGGAGAAATTTACCTCTGGACACTGGTGGCTCACACCTGTAATCCTAGCTACTCAGGAGTTGATCTGAGGATCTCTGTTCAAAGCTAGCCAGGGTAGGAAAGTTCAGTTAATGAGCAAAAAGCTGGAAGTAGAGGTGTGACTCAAGTGGTAGAAACACAGCTTTGATACTGAATCTTGAACTGCAGGCCTTGTGCTCTGGCTTTGCTTTCTCGCTCAGCACTAGTGTTTTACTATCACTTGAACCATGCCTCCAATGTCCAGTCAGGCTTTTTGTTGGTTAATTGGAGACAAGAGTCTTGAGGACTTTTCTGCGTAGGCTGGCTTTGAACCAAGAGCCTTTGGATGTTATCTTTCTAGTAGCTAGGATTATAAACATTAGCCACTAATGCCTGGATAAGAGCTTGTTTTATTTAAACTCTGATTTTTTTTACTATTTTCATTCTGAAAAATTTACTGTCTTTAGAGCTTTTATAGACAAGTAGCACATTAGATGTTTGTTACAGTTGTGTAAAAATAACCAGATTTACAAAAGTTTGGTACTCAGGGTACTGAATTGGAAGAATTAAAGAAGCAGCTGCTTTATGTGTAAAACATGTTCTTTGGTGGAAAAGTCCCCAATTGTTTGCAGTTATAACTTTGGACATTCCCCTCAAGTTGATACTCTGACAATTCAAAATCCCTTGAAAAGTCAGAGGTAAAGTTGTAAAGTTTTATGGAAAGATAGAACATAGTTGTGATCTTTGCTGGTGATCCTTTTTAGATAGGAAAACTCCCAGAAAGACAACAAGGTACCTATACTGGAACAGAGCCAGCTCTACTACCCATATTTCCTGGGAATAGAACCACTGTGGTTTTGTGTTTTGAGTCACATTGCTTTTGTTTGTGTTTGTCAGAAAATTACCACTGTCTCCCAAATCATTAAACCTTCATCAAATCTTAAAACCTCAAAACTGGTATAAAAGCTGGCACAGTTTTAAATATTATTCTTACCTAGGGATGGAATAATTTATTTTGGCTAGGTGCCAGGGTCTCCCACTCATAATACTAGCTACTCAGGAGGCTGACATCTGAGGCTTGTTGGATTGTGGTTTGAAGCCAGCCTGGAAAGAAAAGTCTCTGAGTCTTTTAAGTCTAATTATCCAGCAAAAAAAACTGGAAGTGGAGGCATGGTTTGAGTGGTCCACATGGAGCACCAGCCTTGAGCCAATATTGGCACTGAAAATAGGTAAGTAGGTAGGTAGGTAGTAGATTGATTGGTTTTTGTCTAGGCTCTAGGTGTGCAGTAGTGTAAAGACAGGCAAGGCCCTATTCTCATGAAACTTAAAACACTATATAGGAGAAGAAAAACTAAACAGAAAAACGAGGGAACTTCAGCTGATGAAAAGTGATAGGAACTATAGAATGATGAGAACTGGACAGATGACTGCTTCATAAGTGCTTGAGATATGCATTTGCCTCCTTAGAAAACAGTAATGCTGTTTGCTTTTCGAGCAGGGGATAATTACTTCTGTAGGTTTATTTTCTTATTTAGCTATGGAAGTTAAGAGTTGTAGCCTTTATGGCCAAAATACTAAACTTTTCTTGTTTGGGTATTGTAAACTAATTTCAGACCATTTGACTTTCTAGCATATTCTAATTAATAGGATGGGAAGTCTTTTTTTTGGGGGGGGGTCTGGTTGTGGGGCCTGAACTCTGGGCCTGGGTGCTGTCCCTCAGCTCTTCAGCTCAAGGCTAGCGCTCTACCACTTGAGCCACAGTGGCACTTCGGATTTTTTTTTTCTTTTTGCTTATGTGGTGCTGAGGAATCGAACCCAGGGCCTTATGCATGCAAGGCAAGCACTCTACCACTGAGACACTTTCCCAGCCCAGGATAGGAAATCTTGAATGGCTTCACTTCTGTAGTAGTCACATAGCATACTTTCAATGTATTTTTTGGGAGGTGCTCCATAATTTAGATACATTCCTCAAGTAATTGTAGTTTGTCAAAACACTTTACCAAAACTAATTCAGTTTTTAGTACTTACTTGGTCTATAATGTCTCCTTCATGATGTGAGCAAATACATACATACATAATGTCTTGCTTTTTTCTTGACTACCCCATTACCAGTGGTTTTTCTTTTTGTGGCATCTTTTAACACTCCAAAAGTAATACTTATCTATTCAGTTAAAGTTTGGACCATTAAAGAGAAATACACAAATCAGTCTAAAGACTTGATGAATAAGTGAGCCCACTTTGTAACTGGCACCTGGATTCTTGATCAAATTCAGAGAAGATTTCCAGAAGCCTTTTATACGCTGCCCGCTGTTATTCCTACGCTGACTTCTGGCACTAGAGATTAATGTTGCTTGTTTTCGTTTGACTCATACAGGATATGCACTTCTGGGTTCTTCATTAGCTCATTTTTATGCTTGTGAGATTCATCCATGGCATTATATGGAGTTCTTTTCTTTCTTTCTTTTTTTTTTTGTCGATCAAGGGGCTTGAACTCTGGGCCTGAGTGCTGCCCTCAGCTCTTCAGCTCAAGGCTAGCGCTCTGCCACTTGAGCCACAGAGCCACTTCCAGTTTTCTGGTGGTTTATTGGAGATAAGAGAGTTTCACAGCCTTTCCTTCCCCGGGCTGGCTTTGAATCTTGATCCTCAGATATTAGCCTCCTGAGTAGTTAGGATTACAGGCGTGAGCCACCAGTGCCCAACCAGTCCTTTACTAGTGCTGTTTTGTCCTAAGACTACTTTGCATGCAGACCCTTCCTTACAAAAGCAGACAGGACTGCTGTTCATTTTCATCACCTGTGTAATGAAAATGTCTGTGGCTCCCTCCCAGGGTCACAAGTCCACAATCACTATGTGAGAAGAATGAAACCTGTATGTAAAACTATCTAGGCATCTAATTTTTGCCCCTCATCAATAGTGTAGATTAGTCATTTTTATTTCAAGGCATTGGTTAAATAAGTAGGAAATGTCTGCTTTTAAGCAATTTACCTAGCCTTTTGAAAAGACTAGAGTATAAAGATACCCAGTGATGGGAAGGTTATGGAGAGCATAGAGTAAGGGAAGCGAGACTGTTAACTGTATTGTGAAGGAGGTTGGAGACTAGTCTCTTGGTCTTCATAAAGGAAGCTATCACTGAATCGGACATAAACTTTGCCTTTGTGACTTTTGGATGTGAGTTAATGGTTCTGTTGCTTGCTTGCTGTGCCTGCCCCCTCATTTTTGAGATGGTTCTCTGTAGTTGATTTTCAGAGGTTCTACCTCACCCTCTGCAATCCTCCTGGTTTTGGGATTCTAGGTCCCACAACCATGCTAGGCTCCTTCCCTGTCTTCAAATGATGTTGACTGCTTTTTTTCTCCTGAGGTGTTGGGGATGTAGAGCCTCATACAGATTTAGGAAGTGCTCTACTACTGATCCCAGACACACCAACCACACTCATGCTTCTCCCGTCATCATCCCATGCTTGGATGCACAGTACAAACAAATCCATCTACTTCTTGGGCTTTTCCACCTGGATTGCTTAAAGGCAGTTCAAATCCCACAGGTTGAAAAGTTGAATTCATCTGTGAGAATGTTCAAAAAAATGTCAAATATCACTTCCATTCCTGGTTAAAGTTTTCCCCTGGTTCTCATTGCCTTTAGGATGAAATCCTATATCCTGAGTATCACAAGGAGTTTGTGATACTATACCTTTCTTTAGACTTTCTAGAAGCAATCTGCTAAGACTCTGAAGCAATCTGCTATGACTCTGCCCTCTACAAAAAATATGGTTTATACCAAACTGCCTGGTGTTTGCTCAGTGGTGGACCATGATGTTTCACTTCCATATCCTCCACAAGTTCTTCCTCTTGGTTCTCTTTTAAAATGCTTTCCCTTCATTTTTGTATCCTGGCTGGCTTCCATTGGTCCTCCCAGATGCTTTGGAAGCCTTCCTGTCTGACCCCTCCAGTTACGAGTCCTGGGGCTTGAACTCAGGCCTGGGTGCTATCCCTGAGTTAGTTTTTAGTTTATTTAAAAAAAAAATGTACCAAAGTTCTTTTTGCTTAAGACTAGTGCTCTTATCACTTGAGCCACAGCTCCACTTCTGGCTTTTTGGTAGAGTATCATGGACTTTCCTGCCCAGTCTAGCTTTGAACTGTGATCCTCAGATCTCAGCCTCATGATTAGCTAGGATTACATGTGTGAGTCACTAGCAGTGGGTTTAAGCTATAGTTGAGAATGATTTCCAGTCTACATTTGTTATGATGTTAGTTTTTTGAGAGTAGGGCATTTGTTTTCTTAGTTTTGTTATCCTTTGTCTTTTATAGTCAGGTACTTGGTAGGAGTTCATTAGCTATAATTATATAAATAGGTGAAAAGAAGAAGGAATTCCACTTAAGAGTTCTGGTGTTACAGAACTACTGTGCTACATTCTAACTCCATTTTTTAGTTGTAATAAATGTCCTTCCACGTTTTCATCCTGTGTATTTAATGTTTCTGGATTAGGCCAAAGTTGTCTTTACGAAGCATGCCCTTAAAAGTAGTATTCCTGGGTTTTTTTGGAACTTAAACCACAATAACAGTCTTTGGAGACTATAAGCAAAGCATGTAAAATAGTTCCTGAAGCCAGGTGTCCATGGCTCACACCTAGTGTATGCAGGTGCCTGAGATTTGAGGATGCTGTTTGAACCAGCTAGGAGAGAAAAATAGTTAAGAAGAGTTATCTCCAATTAATCACCAAAAAGCTGTAAGTGGAACTATGGTTCAAGTCGTCAAGTGCCAGCCTTGAGTGAAAAGGTAAAGGGACAGCACCCAGCCCCTGAGTTCAAACTCTAGGACTGTGGCATAGTTCCAGGAGTACTTTTAGGCTTCAGAGTTTTGGCATACTTAGCCTTATAACATTATTCATATCTTTTTTGGTTGTCCACTTGGTGATTTTCAGCATCCAGATGTCACTTTGGCTATTTTGAAGGGGCTACTCATAGGATACAAAACAGTTCTGAGGAGTCAGAAATGAACTGTGATAAAGAACTAGATCTAGAGTTGGGTGTTTGTAAACTGACACCTAAGGCGACTTACAAAAAGTTGGAAAAACATTGTTTTGTTGGAAATGTTAGTCAGTCTCTAACTTGATAGTTGGCACTATATATTTGATGGTTGTATTTTGTACACTGTACATTACTATTCTTTGGAATGACTTAGGTTGAAGTCTTACTCGCTCACTTCATTCAGCTCTGTTTTCATTCCCATGAAGTGACTGACACATACTGTGGTGCCAAAAAGGAATTTTCAGGAAAAGCAAATATGACTATACAGTTACTCAGATCATGAATGGTTGAAATCACAAGGTAATCTAGTAAAATTTTTGTTTTTAAGGAGGAGTAGATACTACTTTACTTTTCCTCTCTTTTCCTCCTTTTGCCAGTTTAAAATATTTTTAAATTGTCCTGTGTTTGAGCAAAACTTAACAGAAAAAAAAGTTATAAAATACAAAAAAACTTAACAGAAAGGCTATATAAAAATACATTTGATTTAAAACTTATCCAAAGTATTTTTCTGTATAGTTTAAGAGCACTAGTAATACAAATTCATATGAAACTTTGATAGCCTTTGGAAAGGACAGGAAATTAAGGATGATGTGAGATGCTGCTTTTGTTACATATTTGGTCTTACAACACAGTGAATGATTAGTCATGGGAAAAAACAAAGTGGATGATGCTTTCTAAGAACAGTTCTGATATCACAGATGTTATCTTTAATTCTTTTATAAAACCAAACATTGTTTGATACCTATAAGTGCTGTAAGAATAGTAAATGTAAGAAGCAGGACTCTTAACTCAAGCTCCTTCAAAATAAAACTTACTGGCTCACATAGTAATGAGGAGGATAGCATTTAGACTAAGGGAATCAATGGAAGAACTGCAAGAATCACTCTGCTGATTGCAGCTGTTAAAAATACTTGATCCATTTGGGAGGCTGAGAATGAGAGGATTGAGGTTTGAGGCCAGTCCATGCAGCAAATCCCTGGAGACCTCTTGGCAACCCATACATACCTGTCATCAAGCTACAAGACAGGCTAAGATTGGAAGGATTGAGGTACCTGTCAAGTCTGAGCAGAAAAAAATCTGAGACTCCCATCTACTGGATGCAGTGGTTGATGCTACCTGCCTGTGATTTCAGGGGTGGCAAGAAAAGCTGTACATTGTTAGTAAGGGTATAAAACTACATTTCTGCCAGGCCTAGCTACACAGGAAGCTAAGATCTGAGGATCATGGTTCTGAGCTAGCCTGTGCAGGACAGACTGTGAGACTCTTATCTTCCAATTAACTATCAAAAAAAAAAAATCTGAAAGTGGATCTGTGGCTTGAGTGGTAGAGTGTTAGCCTTGAAGTGTATACTTACCATAAGATCTAACAGATGCATTCCTGGATTTGCAGAGAATTGAAAGTTTATGCTTATACAAAAGGTGTCCACAGTTTTATTTGTCATGACCCCATACTGGAAACAACCTAAATGATAGGATAGTAATAAGCAGTAAAAAGGAACAAAGTATTGATTCTTCTAATATCTTGGCTGGATTCAAGACATGCTGAACAAAAAAGCCAGTCTTTTCAATATCTCGTATTGTAGGATGCCATTAACATTCTTGAAATAAAAGTTACCAAGATAGAGAACAGATTAGTGGTTGCCAAGCGTTGGGACTAGTGGAGAGAGAAAGATGGGTGTGAATATAAAGGGTAGCAAGAGAGGTCTTTGTGGTAATGAAGTAGATCTATATCTTGATTGTGGTTATAGATATATGAGTCTACATGTGTGATGAAATGGTATGGGGGACATTGAGGTTGAATAACAAGTACCAAAATAAAGTTAGGAGAAGTAAATTCTGTTGGTCTATAGCACAGTAAAGTGATCATAGTTTAATTTTTATTTTAAAAATAGTACTTGGGACCAGGTGCTGATGGCTCATGCTTGTCATCCTAGTTACTCAGGAGGTTAAGATCTGAGGATTGTAGTTCAAAGCCAGTTCAGGCAGGAACGTTTGTGAGACTTACCTCCAATTAAGTACAAAAGAAAAACAAACAAACACCTCAAAATGGTAGTTCACTAGCCTTAAAAGCTCAGGGACTGTGGCCAGGCCCTGAGTTCAAGCCCTAGGATAGGCACATGCACACAAAAAATAGTCCTTGAATCCTTTTAAATATTTCAGTTTCTTCAAATATCACAAAACAATATGTGAAGTGATTGGAATACTAGAGTTGATCATTTCACATTGTATACAGATATCAAGTTATTACTGTATTTCTTAAGTGTCTACATAATTAGTAAAAAAATTGTAAATGGATTTTTTAAATTACAGAGCACAAAAATCAGCAAAAATGATATATATGTACATTATTCCAGTGTTAGTTTTCTAACTTTGGCATTTGAAGACTACATGACACCTCTAAACTATTTTTGCACATTTCTGATTAATTACTTTAGACTAAGTTAAGAAAAAGTTCACTATATAATGATGGAGGAAACATTTGTAATACATTAATAAAAGTTAAAAATCATTATGACATTCTACTGCGTGTCATATTGTCTAAAGTAATATACATAAATGGAATGTCTGATCAAAATATTTACTAATTAAGAAGTGATAGAGGGGCTGGGAAGGTGGTTCAGTGGTAGAGTGCTTGTCTTGCAGGCATGAGGCCTTGGGTTCAATTCCCCAGCGCTACATAAGCAGAAAAAGCCGGAAGTGGCGCTATGGCTGAAGTGGTAGAGTGCTAGCCTTGAGCTGAAGAGCTGAGGGACAGTGCCCAGGCCCAGAGTTCAGCCCCTATAACTAACAAAAAAACAACACAAAAAACCCCAGAAGTGATGGAGGCCTTTCTATAATTTCTGTAATATGTCTGAGATCCTAACCAGCCAGGGCAGATAGATCAGAGACTCATCTCCAATTAATCAGTGGCAGTATAGCTCAAGTGGTAGAACCACGGGGCTCTTAAGTTAAAGTCCCCGCCAGTCCTGGCACACACACACACAAAATAATAAATAATTTTTGCTGTTTGTATTACAAAATACCCTGTATGATGTTACAAGTCAGTGCTGTTCAAAATAAATGTGTTGTATGTGGTATACATGTAATTTGAAATTTTGTACTAGCTATAGGAAGAAAATAATAAAAACTAAGTGGAATTATTTTGACTGTTTAGTTTATTATGGTCAAAATGTTAAAAAAAATTTCAGAATTAATACTTAAATTGTGACTTGACTGAAAGTACAAATACCATATCAGGCCTTCAATATTTGACCATCAGTCTTAGGGTATTTACATTGCTGCACTTTCTGTTTTACGTGTCTTTTTTTCCAATGTAATACTCAAGGCAATCCTGAGAGGCGGTAGTTAACTTGAACTTTTACAACCAAAGAAACTTATACTAAGAAAAGTAACTTTATGGATTTCATACACAATAGAAAAAATGTTTTTAATTAAGTGGGCAAATGAAAATTGGCTTAGTACCAGTGTGTTTTAACTGCTTTTTTTTTTCCTTTCCAACTTTGTCGTTTAAAGGGAGAATGGATCACCCTATTCCAGGGCCATTTAAGTTAGAGAGGGACAATAGTAAAATGCCAATTGAGTTGTTACCTTGCTCAGAATTATCCTGAGTAGATGAGCTTAATCAGATTACCTATAATGTAAAATATTAAATGTAAGCTTATATAGATGAATGATTGATTTTGTTTGATGCTATGCTCTCTATAAACTTGAGAGCTTCTCTTCCTGTCTTTTTGAGAAATAAACCTGTAAAAATGGGCCAAGGAAATTCAGTATTAGCATACTGCCTTAAAACCAGGTTCTTTGAAGTGCAGCTCATCGCTTGACTTATTCAGAAAATCACACAATTCTTGGAAAGAACATTGCATGCTGCCATTAAAATCACCGTGGAGAAGCAGTGAGTTTGTGAATGATTGACTCTCCGGAGGCAATGGTGCAGTGGAAAGCACAAGTCTCCTGGGCAAAGTTAGATAGAGCATATATCATTAGACTGTTCAGGCTCTGTATTCTAATGTGCAGGTTCTGTTCTAACTGTATGCACTGGCTTTATTTGATTACAGTTAAAATATTGAAGATTGTCCTTCAGGGCTATGAGACAAAATGTACATATCATCTCATTTGGTCAAGTGTCTCATTTTCCACTGTTTGTAAAGATTGAGGCCTTTAAATCTTAACATCCATCATAGCCTATGCAAAAAACATACTATTTCTGATCTTCTTGAATATTTTTTGTTGTTGGTGTCAGGGCCTGGGCACTGTCCCTGAGCAATTTTTCCTCAAAGCTAGTGCTTAACCATTTTGAGCCACAGTACCATTTTGGTTTTCTGGTGGTTAATTGAAGATAAGAGTCTCACAGGGACTTTTCTGTTTGAGCTAGCTTTGAACGGCCATCCTCAGATTTCAGCCTCCTGAGTAGCTAGGGTTATTGTAAGCCACCAGAGTCTGGTTGATCTGACTGATTTTTAGCATCATGAAATTCTACCCTGTGTGTGTGTGTGTTTTACATCAAGGGGGTAGGACATGGCTATTCTAATTGATTTGGGATGAAATTTGATCCAACATAATCATGTTTGAAAGATTTCTGTTTTGAAAGAGTTATCTCAGTGCCTAGGATTTCTTAAAAGTTTCCCAGGCCCCGGTGGCTCACGCCTGTAATCCTAGCTACTCAGGAGGTTGAGAACTGAGGATCGAGGTTCAAAGCACCCGGGCAGGAAGTCCATGAGACTCTTATCTCCAATAAACCACCAAAAAACCAGAAGTGGTGTTGTGGCTCAAGTGGTAGAGTGCTGGCCTTGAGCTGAAGAGCTGAGGGATAGCGCCCAAGCCCAGAGTTCAAGTTGCACAACCGACCAAAAAAAAAAAGTCTTATTTATGTTAGGAAATAAAACCTCTAAAATATTCTATTATTGTAAAGTGTAATTTTATATGTGAGTAGAGATATATTCTATGGAATTAAAATTAATTCAGTACTAACTTAATTTCTGTGTTTACACTAGCTTTAAAATATTGTGATTTGTTGGTTTGGGCTATCTACCTACCTATCAACTAACCAACTAGGCTTATGAATTCAGCCTAATATACTCTCTTTGCTTCCTTGACTGGCTCTTCATCACTTGAGTCAGGCCTCAAGGTTGACATTTTTTTTTTTTTTTGGGTCCGGTCGTGGGGCCTGAACTCTGGGCCTGGGCGCTGTCCCTCAGCTCTTCAGCTCAAGGCTAACGCTCTACCACTTGAGCCACAGCGCCACTTCCGGCTTTTTTCTGTTTGCTTATGTGGTGCTGAGGAATCGAACCCAGGGTCTTGAGCATGCAAGGCAAGCGCTCTACCACTGAGCCACCTTCCCAGCCCAAGGTTGACATTTTTTGCTGGCTAATTGGAGATAGTCTCCTGGACTTTTCTCTTTGGGCTGGCTTTAAATCATTATCTCTGAATCTCAGCTTTCTGAATAGCTAGGAATTACATGTGTCAGCCACTGGTGCCCAACAGTTTTGGCAGTTTACATAGAAAATAATTTGTAATACTGTATACTTCCCCAGTAATTGTGTGTGTGTGTGTGTATGTGTGTAAACAGTGTAAGCAGTTTGGCAACTCTCAGTAGGAAAGTTTTATATGTTATAAACTCAACTGTTACCCAACAGTTTTTCTTAGTTATAAGTTAATTTTCTCATTATGTGATCTTTCATTTATGGATTAACTTTCGTTTTGCCAGTCCTGGGGCTTGAAGTCAATTGGAAATATGAGTCTCATGGACTTTCCTTGCCTGAGTTGGCTTCGAACCTTGATCCTCAGATTTCAACCTCCTGAGTTGTTAGAATTATAGGACCTCCTGAGTAGTTAGAATTATAGGCATGAGCCACCAGCATCTTGCTTGATGATCTTTTTTTTTTTAAGGATTTGCTACTAAAAGCTAATGCTGAATTGTACCCCCATAGTAAAGCTTTGGGTATTTTTCTCACTTTGGGTTTATTGCACATCAGTTGTTTATTGAATGTGCTAGGTGCTGCAAGTTGAACCCCAAAGTGACTTAGCCTATTTAGAGGAGTAGGGCTCAGCTCATCATAGACCTCATTAGTGATTTTATAACCAGCGGTGATTAGAACTAACATTTATTAGGCATTTCATATATAGTAGATACTATGTTAAGCCCATCTTGTGAATTTTCTCATTTAATCTTTATAAGGTCACTTATTATTATTATTATTTTGCCAGTCATGGTGCCTGAACTCTGGGCCAGGGCACTGTCCCTCAGCTCTTCTGCTCAAGGCTAGTGCTCTACCACTTGAGCCACAGCACCACTTCCCGCTTTTTCTGCTTATGTGGTGCTGCTGAGGAATCAAACCCAGGGCCTCATGCATGCAAGGCAAGCGCTCTACCACCGAGCCACCTTCCCAGCCCAAGGTCACTTATTTTTATTTTTTGGTGCTAGTCCTGGGAGATGAGCTCAGGGTCTGGGCACTGTCCCTGAGCTTTTTTAAGGCTCAAGACTGGTGTTCTACCACTTAAGTCATAGCTCCACTTCCAGCTTTTTCGTGATTTCTTGAAAATGAGAGTCTAAGGCTGGGAATGTAGCTTAGTGGTAGATGCTTGCCTAGCATTCGTGAAACACTGGATTCGATTCCTCAATACCACATAAAAGAAAAGAGTCTCACAGATTTTTTCTGCCCAGGCTGGCTTCCAACTGTGATTCTCAGGTCTCCTGAGTAGCTAAGATTGTAGGCATGAGCCACCAGTTCCCAGCTTATTATAATGGTTGCTATTCTGGCTGGGTGCCAGTAGCTATCTGCTCAAGAGGCTGAGATCTGAGGATCACAGCTCAAATCCAGTCCCTACAGGAAAGTGTGAGACTTTTATGTCCATTTAACCACAGAAAGCTAGAAGTGGAGCTGTGGCTCAAAATGGTAGAGCAGTAGCACAAATGATCAGTGACAATGCCCAGACCCTGAGTTTAAGCCCCAGGACCATCCAAAAAAAGTTGTTTTAGCAAAGGAGTTCCAAGAGACGGGCTAAATAATTTTGTCATCGTTGTTATTGGGGTCGATTATGGGGCTTGAAATCTGGGCCTGGGCACTGTCCCTCAGCTCTTCAGCTCAAGGCAAGCGCTCTACCACTTGAGCCACAGCACCACTTCCGGTTTTCTGGTGGTTAATTGGAGATTAGAGTCTCAGGGACTTTCCTGCGTGGGCTGGCTTTGAACCACAGTCCTCAGATCTCAGCCTCCTGAGTAGCTAGGATTACAGGCGTGAACCACCGTCGCCCAGCTAAATAAATTTTCAACAGTGTATTAACATTTATCATCTGTTGTCCAGGGTGATATCCAGGATGATCTGTAATTTTAGAACTCTGATCTGAATTTCATGAGAGAAGACATTTCTCCTCATGAATTGGGATTTTTTTTTAATGTTTTTTATTGGTTGTGGGGCCTGAATTCTGGGCTTGGGTGCTGTCCCTCAGCTCTTCAGCTCAAGGCTAGCATTCTACCCCTTGAGCCACACCACCACGTCTAGGTTTTTCTGCTTATGTGGTGCTGAGGAATTGAACCCAGGGCCTCATTCATGCAAGGCAAGCACTCTATCTTTCTTTTGGTCGGTCCTGGGGCTTGAACTCTGGGCCCTGGCGCTATCCCTGAGCTCTTCAGCTCAAGGAGAGCACTCTACCACTTGAGCCACAGCACTACTTCTGGTTTTCTGGTGGTTAATTTGAGATGAGAGTCTCCTGCCCAGATAAGACTTTCCTGCCCAGGCTGGCTTTGAACCGCCATATTCAGATCTCAGCCTCCTGAGTATCTAGGGTAACAGGCATGAGCCATTGGCGCCTGGCTCCATTTTAAATTAAGACACTAGACATTTCATAAGTATTTAATTGTTCAGCAATAACTTTCAGATTAATCAAAGTAGAGACTGTGCGGAACTATGAAGTTAGTTTTCAGAAGATTTTTTGGGGGGGTAATTTGAATAGTTAGAAAATAGATTTATAGCCAGGTATGATAAATACCATTACGAGTCTGGGGCAAAAGAGTTCTTCATTTTTGTTGTCAGTATTTTTATTGTCTTCAAATAGTTGTACAGAGGAGTTGTCATTCACCAAAGCAGTTTATGAATATAGGGCGTCTTGATCATTGTGTTGCACCTTTCAACATTCTCACCCACCCCTTCCCTGTTTTCTGTTTTCTCTTTTCTTTTTCTCTCTCTCCTTCCCTTCCCCTTTCTTTCTCTCTTTTTCTCTCCTTTCTTTTTTTCTCTCTCCCTCTCTCCTCCCTCCCTCCCTCCTTCCTTCCCTTCCTTCCTCCCCTTCCTTCCTCCCTTCCCTTCCTTCCTCCCCTTCCTTCCTCCCTTCCCTTCCTTCCTCCCCTTGCTTCCTCCCTTCCCTTCTTTCCTTCCTTCCTTCCCTTCCTCCCTTCCCTCCCTTCCTCCCTTCCCTCCCTTCCTCCCTCCCTCCCTCCCCTTTTGCCAGTCTCCAGGGGCTTGCACTCAGAGCCTGAGCACTGTCCCTGAGCTTTTTGCTCAAGGCTAGCACTCTACCACTTGAACCACAGTGCTAGTTCCAGCTCTGTTTATGTGGTATGGAGGAATTGAACCCAGGGCTTCATGTATGCTAGGCAAGCACTACACCACTAAGTCACATTCCCAGCCCTTGTTTTTTTGTTTTGTTTTGTGTCAGGCATAGGCTTGAAGTGAGGGGCCAGGGTGCTGTTCCTGAGCTGCTATTGCTTAAGGCTAGCATTTTACCATTTTAGCCAATGCGCCACTCCCCAGAAGTATATTTTTAATGATTACTTTTGTTGTTGGTGGTGGTGGTGGTGGGGCTTGAAGGACTGTCCCTGAGCTTTTTTGCTCAAAGCTAAATGCGCTACCACTTTGTGCCACAGCACTACTTTCAGTTTTCTGGTGGTTAATTGGAGATAAGAGTTACAGGTACTTTCCTGCCCCGAACTGGCTTTGAAACACAGTCCTCAAATCTCATCATCCTGAGCAGGATTACAGGTGTGAACCATGGGTCCACAGCTCTTACATTTACTTTTATTCAGATAAAAATTAAGAAAGTTACTCTGGTTCTGATTTTTTTGTTTGCTTGTCTTTTTTCTCTTAAAAAAACTTTCAATATATTTCTGTTTTCATACGTGCGTATTAACCTTGTTGCCTATTCCTTCTTGCTTCCCACCAATATTTCTCACTTTAATATTCATAATTTTTTTTTTTTTGTCGCTCGTGGGGCTTGAACTCTGGGCCTGGGCGCTGTCCCTCAGCTCTTCAGCTCAAGGCAAGCGCTCTACCACTTGAGCTACAGCGCCACTTCCGG
>NW_012267228.1:12082323-12099909 GCF_000151885.1 Dipodomys ordii
AAAAGCCGGAAGTGGCACTATGGCTTAAGTGGTAGAGCGCTAGCCTTGAGCTGAAGAGCCAAGGGACAGCACCCAGGCCCAGAGTTCAGGCCCCCACAACCCGCCAAAAAAAAAAAAAAAAGGCTTTAGCTGGGCGCTGGTGGCTCAATCCTGTAATCCTAGCTACTAAGGAGGCTGAGATCTGAGGATCATGGTTCAAAGCCTAGGCAGGAAAGCCTGTGAGATTCTTATCTCCAATAAACCACTCAGAAAAGTAGGAGTGGCTCTGTGGCTCAAGTGGTAGAATACTAGCCTTGAGCTGAAGAGCTGAGAGACAGCGTCCAGGCCCAGAGTTCAACCGACCAAAAAAAAAGGCTTTAGAGATCATTTTATCCAACTGTCATAAGTGATTGTCTCAAGGTGATGGACCAGGGCTATAAAATATAAACTTGATCCTCTCAAAGTATACTATCTGGCACCTGGAGCCATAGGAGGACAACCTCTGGACGATGATGTGTGACTGCCACCATGCTATTATATATTTTCTGTGTTAGGGCCTCTGTATGTCTAAGACCTAAGGAAAAAAAATACAACATGCTTCATTTTCCTGGCTTTTCTTCCACTGTTTGTCTTTCACAAATGTGGAAGACATGTATTATTTCATAATGAAATAAATGCAGCCTCCTAATGTTTGTTTCACTTTCTCCAGATGAACAACTCTCTACCGTAGTCCCATAAACAGTGCTATTTAGATTTCCAGTGAAGAAATATTACCATGTGTATTGGTAAAATAGTATTGGGTTTGCCTTGCTAACATCATACAGCAGTTATTATAACAAATAAATCTTGTGTAAAATGAGGGACTTCAGGGTGTGAACTTTGTCTTGACATATTTACTTTTCTTTGTCCACTTAATTGCCTGCAGTGAGAAGTATGTATGAGTATAAGTTGGTATTTTGTTTTTCAGTTACCGTCTGTAGCGCATCCATACTGCTTCCTTTTATAAACTTTATTAGTGAACTTGTTGTCCTGAGTTAAAACCCAATACTTCCTCCACAATATAAACTGATTGTCTGATAGCAGGGAACCAGTTTACCTTATTTTATGGAGGATATATAGTAGGAGATTTTTATTTATATTATTTATTTTTTTTGCTGGTGGTGAGGCCTGAACTCTGGGCCTGGGCACTGTCTCTGAGCTCTTCAGCTTAAGGCTAGAGCTCTGCCACATGAGCCACAGCGCCAGTTCCAGCTTTTTCTGCTTATGTGGTGCTAAGGAATGGAACCCCCAGGTCTTTATGCATGCAAGGCAAGCATTCTACCACTGAGCCCCCTTCCCAGCCCCAAGATTTTTAAATTTTTACAAACTTTAGGTTCCTTGAAATATTTACATATAATAAGATAACTTTTATTGGAAGGAAATGGTAGGATTTTTTTTGTTGTTTTTGACTGATCCTGGGGCTTGAACTCTGCCTGAGCGTTGTCCCTAAGCTTTTTTGCTCAAGGTTGGTGCTCTACTACTAGAGTGACAGTGCTGCTTCTGGCTTTTTGAGTAGTTTATTGGAGATGAGCATCTCATGGACTTTCCTGCCTAGGCTGGCTTCTAAATGTGATACTCAGATCTCAGCCTCCTGAGTAGCTAGGATTACAGGTATGAGCCACCAACACCTAGGTAGGCAATTTTAATTTTGAAAAATGTTAGGTTTCTTGAATTTTTTATAGTTAAGATGAACCCTATTTTGTGTGCAGGTCTATGGATTTTGATGGGCTTAAATCTTATAGCTTCGTTCAAGAAAAATAATATTTTTACCCTTCCAGAAAGTTTCATTTTGCAATTTCAATGGTATTATCAATTTCAGCTTCTCTGCATCATCAGTACTTGATATTTTCAGAGTTTCCTTAAAAGCCACTGTAGTAGAACTGTTCTGATTGTAACTCATAGCTTTAGAGTTTACGAAATAACTAATGATGAATTTCCTTAGATCATTTCTATTTGGGTGAACTCAGATTCCCCCACTGCCCCATTTAAAAATTAAGGTTCTTGTTACTCAGCTTTCAGAGTTTCTCATTGATGTTGGATAATAGTTCATTATCTACTAAGTGTTCCGCAAATAGTTTTGTTTTTTGTCTTTTCATTTTTCTAAATACTGTCTTTTGATGAACCACTAATGTCAAATATTTTCAAAATCCAATATATCTTTTTTTCTTTATGGTTTATGCTTTATGAAACATGTTTGCTTAGACATGGACCATAAAAGTTTCCCTTATGTTTTCTTACACATTTTATAATCAGTCACTTTGAGGTTTTGCACTTGGTTCCATTTTGAGAGTTGTGAGGGGAGAGGGATACTGGAGTTTGAATCCAAGGCATCATGCATGCTACACAGGTGTTTTAGCACTCAACTGTACACTTTCCTGCGTCAGTTACAGAGATGTGGATTCTTAAATGTTATAGATGCCTATCCCATTTTTACTTGCCATTTGTCCAAAAGACTCTTTGTTCCATCAGGTATATTGGCATCTGTCAAAAATTCAGTGGCTATATATATCTAGATTTCTTTGCATTTACCCTGTGTGTCTGACCTTTGGTCAACCACAGTCTTGAATGCTGCAAACAATCAAGGCAAGTCATGACATCCAGATATTTTCAACCCTTTAGTGTAGTATTTTATCAGAATTGTTTTGGCTGTTTTAAGTCCCATTTTTCCAAATATATTTTAATCAGCTTTAATCACCATGAGACTTGGTGGATTTTGGCAAGATTGCTTGATCTGTACTTCATGATTTTCTGTAATGATGGAAATGTTTTGTATACTGTCCAGTAAGTCTTTTAATCACTAGTTACATATTATGGATATCAACTATTTAAGATGTGCCTTGCATGATGCAGGGAATGCATTTTTTCCCCCTAGTCTTGGGGCTTGAACTCAAGGCCTGGGCACTGTCCCTGAGCTTCTTTTGCTCAAGGCTAGCACTCTTACCACTTGAGCCACAGGGCCACTCCTGCTTTTTCTTTGTATGTGGTAGTGAGGAATCTAACCCAGGGTTTCATGCATTAGAGGCAAGCACTCTACCACTAAGCTACATTCCTAGCCCAGGAATAAAGTTGATTTTTGATATAAATTTAAATTCAGGGACAATGATTTCTAACAGTTACTGTAATGGGTAGAACAACTGTCCATCATTTTAAAGCAGTCAGATTTCTTAACAATATTTTGAGTTCTCCAACCAACCCCACAAATACAGTATTTAATCATTTATTTTAATCTTTTGATTCTCCCAGTGTTTTGACTTTACAATAAAGCATACAATTCTCATACATTTTGTTAGGCTAGTCCCTGAGTATTTTGTGGCTTTGGGATGCTGTTTTAAGTAATTATTTTTCTTTTCAAATTTGCAGTTATTTACTTACACAGAAATAAAACTGACTTTGTAAACAATGACTTTGTAAATGATGACTTTGTTAGTATTACTTGTTTTCTAGTAGTTTTTCCTGACTTCTTTGGAATTTTTCTACAGTCATTGTGTCAACTGTTAGTAAACAGGTTTCTTTTTCAATTTGTGTGCCTTAGAAGTATAATTCCCTCTTTCTGTCTATTGGGACTACCAAATAATGTTGAGTGGAAGTCTTTAATTCACTGAGCTTTAAAGGTTTTTTTTAATTAATGTTTTTCATCCATTTAGATGGTAGTGTAGTTTTCCTTTAACTTCTTACATAGTAAATTACATTTTTTTCATATAGTAAACTCCCACCATACCATGTATTACCCTTTTTTTTTTTTTTGCCACTCCTGGGCCTGGGTGTTGTCCCTGAACTTCTTTTGCTCAAGGCTAGTGCTGTACCACTTCAGCCACAGCACCAGTTCCAGCTTTTTCAGTAGTTTATTGGAGGTAACAGTCTCATGGACTTTCCTGCCAAGGCTGACTTCAAACTGTGATCCTTAGATGTCAGACTCCTGAATAACTAGGATTACATGCACGAGCCACCAGCACCTGGTGTATTATGTATTATCTTTTTTGTACATGCTATGGTTATAATATGGGTTGAGTATCCTCTATCCAAGAAGCCTGGAACCAGAAGCAGTTTGGAGTTGTGAAAATGTTGGTATTTGGGGGATATTTTCATATTCATACTGAGGGGATGCCCTTATACACATAGTCTGAAGTTAATTTTTTATCACAGTATTTATAAAGTATCTACCTGTCAATTCTGTCTTAACATAGGACACGGGTAAATGTTTTCACTTCATATTGGCATGGTATGGTTTCACATGACTGTAGTCACTAGCATGTAGGAAGCTGAGGCAGGAAGGTTGGGACTCTGCCAGGGGCTATTGTTGGACTGAGATCTTCCAGATTTTGGCCTCCTTAGTAGCTAGGATTACAGGCATGATAGCTACCTGTACTTTGATTGGTTGATTACATACTTTCAAGAGCTCTTGCTAGATTGCAGTGTGGGCTTCTTCCATATTAAAAGCTGTCAAATTGTACTTCAGAGTGTTTAAGCCAGCATCAGAGTTACATGAGAGAAGAATCTAAAAATAGGAGATATTTCATTGTTTTAATATATACTTCCCAACAATATGATTAAACTTAAAATTTTTAAATTATTATTTTGGTATAGTTATCGATTTGAACTTCTGAATTTATTAACTTCCTGGAGCACCAAGATGTTTTACTCTTCTGGAGTAAAGGTCATGTGAAACTTCTGTGTTTTTGCCCTCCCCTCCCCTTTAAATTATTCTTTGTTGTCTCCTTTCCAGTGTTTTTAGTTATCTGTTTAGTTGAAGGGACTCTAGAACTGCACAGTTTGCTGTGCTAATCTTGGGGTGCTCTGCCAGGAAAAGTTCTGCTTTTCAAATGGCTCTTTTATAGCTAGCTACTCCTTTCTTAGAAATAGAGATGGGGATTTCTTCCTTACTAATTTTCCTTTTCTTGGTGGTTTTCCATTCTATTTAATGACTGAGCACCATCATTAAGTCACCAGTATCAGAGGCTGAAGTACTTTTCTTCAATGGAGAATAAATAATAGGCCAAGATGGAGTCAGGACCCTAGCACTGAATTGTAAGCAAAATGATCAGGTCACCAACCTGTTAGATGTCAGGTCTTTAGAAGCTTAGATAGTGATAAGAATTTACTTGATAAAAATCCATCTGTAACACATTATAGAAAATGCCTTTCTGATTGATGAGATTGTTCTTGCCTTCTGTGAAGTTGTAAATCTACCTCTAGAAGTTGTTTTATGTAGCTTTGTGTAAAAAATTGTGTTGAATTTCTTTTTTTTTTTTAAATGTTGGTCATGGGGCTTGAACTCTGGGTCTAAGCACTGTCTCTCAGCTCTTCAGCTCAAGGCTAGCACTCTCCTACTTTAGCTACAGTGCCATTTCCGGTTTTCTAGTGGTTTATTGGCGATAAGAGTCTCAGTGGACTTTCCTGTCTGGACTGGCTTTGAACCATGATCCTCATATCCCAGCCTCTTGTGTAGCTAAAATTACAGGCGTGAGCCATCAACTCCCAGCTTGTTGAATTTTTTTCTCACCCATTCCCTTTCTGTTTTTTAGGTATCAAAGTTAATTGTTGATTATCATCACATTTCATAGGTTTCCTACTAAAAAAGGTTTTTCACCCCTAAAAGAATAATCTGTTGCAAGAATTAATTCAGTTTTATGTAATGGCATTCCTTAGATGTACAAATACTGTAGTACATTGATTTGTCTTTTTTGTTTGTGTGTGTGCTGATACTGGGATTTGAACTCAGCCCTGAGCCCTCTCTCTCTCTCTTTTTCTTTTTTCTTTTCTTTTTTCCTTTTTTTTTTTTTTTTGCAAGTCCTGGGGCTTGAACTCAGGACCTAGGCACTGTCCCTGATCTTCTTTTGCTCAAGGCTAGCACTCTACCCCTTGAGCTACAACACCACTTCCAGCCTTTTCTGTTTATGTGGTACTGAGGAATCAAACCCAGGGCTTCAGGCATGCTAGCAAGCACTCTACCAATAAGCCACATTCCCAGCCCTCGGTCCTGAGCTCTCACTCGGCTTTTGTTTTTTGTTTTTTTTTAATAGGCTGGTGCTCTGCCACTTGAGCCATGACTTCAATTCTGGCTTTTTGTTGCTCGATTAGAGACAGTGTTCTGGACTTTTCTCTCCCGCTGGCTTTGAATCTCAGTTCTCAGATCTCAGCCTTCTTTATAGCTAGAATTACAGTATTGATCTGTCTTAATTTATAAGAATTGTAGAACCACATGTAGTTTTAAGAAGTAGGTAAGGAATGCCGCAAAAAGGTCTCATAATGCTTACCCGGTCTTTCTCAATGATCATTTACACAGCTGTAGTGTAGTATATCCAGGAATTTGATGTGATACTATCCATATGCTTCAACTTTTCCTCGATTTCTCTATATTCATCATGCATGTGTGCATGTTCTATGTGATGCCATCATATGTGATTGTGCTCTGCGAAGAATCTGTCCTGCTACTCTTACATAGCAGCTGTCACTGGGCTTCATATGGTTTTGAGTATATTTAACAATTTTATTTTATTTTTGGGTCCGGTCGTGGGGCCTGAACTCTGTGTCTGGGCGCTGTCCCTCAGCTCTTCAGCTCAAGGCTAGCACTCTACCACTTGAGCCACAGCGCCACTTCCGGCTTTTTTTCTTTTTGCTTATATGGTGCTGAGGAATCGAATCCAGGGCCTCAGGCCTGCAAGGCAAGCGCTCTACCACTGAGCCACCTTCCCAGCCCCTAAAAATTTTATTGAAGTACAGTTTACATTCCATACAAACTGACCATTAAGCAGATAAATTATTTTTAGTGAACTTATATAGTTATGAACCATTAAAATGAAGTATTGTTTTGAAACGTCATCCCAAAAATGCCCTTGTGTCTTTTTGCAGTCTTCTCTCAGGAGACAATTACTGACCTGCTTTTAGCTTGCTTAGAAACTTCATGTCTGTGGAATCAAATAATGCAGTCATTTGAGTCTGGCTTCATTCATCTAGCATACTGTTCTTGGGAGCTTGTCAGCTTTTGTTGCATCATCTATCAATGCTTCATGCCTTTTTTTTTTTTCTTTTTTCAGGTCCGGTCGTGGGGCCTGAACTCTGGGCCTGGGCACTGTCCCTCAATCCTTCAGCTCAAGGCAAGCGCTCTACCACTTGAGCCACAGCACCACTTCCGGCTTTTTTTCTTTTTGCTTATGTTGTGCTGAGGAATCAAACACAGGGTCTCATGCATGCAAGGCAAGCGCTCTACCACTGAGCCACCTTCCCAGCCCCTGCTTCATTCCTTTTTATTGCTGTATAGTATTGTGTTGCCTGGATAAACCACATTTTCTGTATTCTTTAATAGATAGATTGCTCTCAATATATTAGTTACAAATACTGCTTCTATAAGTGTTTGTGTAGAAAAGTGTGGTCACTTGTGTAGATGCATCATAGTTGTGTGTTTTAACTTTGTAAAAAAACTTTCTGGGCTGGGAAGGTGGCTCAGTGGTAAAGTGCTTGCTTGCATGCATGAAGACCTGAGTTCGATTCCTCAGCACCACATAAGCAGAAAAAGCCAGAAGTGGCACTGTGGCTCAAGTGGTAGAGTGAGCCTTGAGCTGAAATGCTGAAGGACAGCGTTCAGGCCCAGATTTCAGGCCCCACGACCAACCAAAAAAAAAGAAAAGAAAAGAAACTTTCTTGCAGGGTACTGGTAACTCATGCCTGTAATAGTAGCTACTCAGGAGCTGAAGTCTGCGCAGCAGACTTACCTCCCAAGTAACCTCCAAAAAGATGGGAGTGGAGCTGTGGCTCAAGTGGTAAAGCACTAACCTTCAGCCAAAAAGCCCCAAACTCTGAGTGCCAAAAGAAAAAAAAAAACTTTTTTAATTTCTTAAGAAATTGGATTGCAACATGTTATATCACTACAATTATCATATGAGATATTCTAATTTCTGTTTGTTTATTAGCATTTGATATTGTCTTTTTAAAATGGTTTTAATTTATATTTCTCAAATGGCTGTTAGCATCTCTTCATGTTTGTTGGCCATTTTCAGATCTTTGGTTAAGTTTGTCTTCAAATATTTGCTCATTTAAGGTTTTGGGATACTCTTGGTGAGTTACAAAGAGTGATGTCTATATTCTAGATGGACATCTTAGTCATGACATAACTGTACCATTCTCCCCCACTCTTTTTGTCTGTTTCTGAAACCATCCAAGAATTAGCTATGCCTTTTTGGAAGTTATTCCTTTCTGTTTGCATTGTACACACTTAATGGAGGTTTGTCTTAATAATTGGAACACCTGATTCTTGAAGCCATCTATCTAACTTAACAGTTTTTTTTCCCCACCAAGCAAGTATTTTAATAAGCATGTTGTAATCGTTTATACATGGCCAACCTTGTGTGTGTGTGTTGTTTTTTTTTTTTTTTTACTGTGTTTCCAAGCTGTTGAATTGACCATTAGCTTTTGGTTAGACTATGTGTGGTTAGCATGTATGTAAAAGATCTTGTCCTCTTAACCAGCGATGTTTTAGTAAATGGAATGGATCAGCTGCCTGCACCCAAGCTGATTTGTTTCCCTAAGTTACAAACCGACAAACATGTTTTCTGGACTTGGGGGGAAAATGGTTAAAAATAGGTAACTAGACTTAACTGTCTTCTTTAGTTTTTTTCCCCCCCCAGCATAATAGGTTTTGCTTTTTTTTGATTACCTTTTCACTGAATGGTTGGAATTAGATTTTCTTTGTAGTGTTAATGCTACATTCTGTGTATGTATGTGTTTTACTATCATAATGTAAATCTGCTAGGAAAATGGAATGCTACTTGGTGCAAGGTAGAAAATAAGCCAGGCAACAGTGACTCACCTGTAATTCTAGCTCTTCAGGAGGCTAAGAACTGGGGATCATGGTTAGAAGCAAACTTGGGCAAGAAAGTCTGTAAGACTCTTATTTCTAACTACCAAAAAAGCTGGAAGTGGAGCTGTGGCTCAAGTAGTAGAGCTCAGGGACAGTACCTAGGCCCAGAGTTCAAGCCCCAGGACTGGGGGGAGGAGAGGATAGAAAATAAAGTTTGGTTTAATCTGTTTTTCTCTTTTGCACTGTTGGTAGTACTCTACTGAAGCTTTTGGGAATGACAAGCCCACCTGCCTCTCTTATAGATCTTGACCCTTAAGGTATTTGCCAAGGTAGCACATCTGTAGTCACGGTCACCTATGAAAGATTTTCTTGGTAGATAAGCAATCCCTTTCTTACTTTGCTTTCTTTCCCCTGGTAAACATGGAGGTAGTGTCCTACCAGTGAATTAAAAGTTGACTACATCATCCTTAATCTTACCTTGTTGGTTGAGAATTTGTCTTTTGGGCTATGCAGTTGATTGCTTATTCGCTCTATATATTAAATATACTTAACTTTTTCTGAGATGTGTATATTATTTAGAATATGTTTCAGAGTTTCTAAATAGCTCACAGTGAAAGAAATAAACATTTAAAATCTATGACATAATGAAAATAAAACACCTTTTTCTTTTCTGGAACCCACAGAAATTCAAACTTTGCTTATTCCCTGCTGAAATGAAGGGGTAAATGAGAATGATATTAAGGTTGAATTTATAAAGTGTCTTAATATAAAGCCTTAAGGATGCAAGTTTTATTTAACTTTCTATAAAGTTCCTACAGAATTGGATGTTTCCTTGCTTGCACATTAGGGACTGCTTCCTCTGATAGTAAGCAGATTTTCTCCTTGATCAGAACAAGTGTATAATACAGTAAACAAATTTATAAATATATTCAGACTGAGAAGTTTGACATTGAAACACAGTGTTACTTTATCTTCTCAGTTATTGCTCTTGCTGATTATTGCTCAAAGAAGACCTTCACACAGGGGAAGGTGCATGCGATAGACTAAGAGTACTTCTAGATTAGGACACAGACTGGCAACTATGCAGGAATCTGTGTGCTCCCTGTGTTCTCTGCTTCACCATGTTACATGCATGTGTACATGTGTAGCTCCTCGCATCCTGGATCTTGAACTCAAGGCCTGGGCTGTGTCCCTGAGCTTTTTTCTGCACAAGGCTAGGGTTAATTGGAAATAAGAATCTCAGGGACTTTCTGCTGGCTTTGAAACTTGATCCTCAGATCTCAGCCTCCTGGGTAGCTAGGATTACAGGTGTGAGCCACTGGTGCCTGGCTCTTGAGTATACTTATTTTTTCTTTTTGGCCAGTACTGGGGCTTGAACTCAGGGCCTGGGCACTGTCCCTAGTTTCTTTTGCTCAAGGTTAGCACTCTACCACTTAAGCCACAGCACCACTTTTGCCCTTTTCTGTTTATGTGGTACTCAGGAATCGAACCCAGGGCTTCCTGCATGCCAGGCAAGCACTCTACCACTAAGTCACATTCCCAGCCCTGGTATACTTTTAAAGCTAACTTTCCTGGCTTTTGTTTTCTAATGTGTAATACAAAATGCTCAAATTTGTCAGATCCTAGCAGTACTTTTCAGCCCTAACTTCTCTGTGTTGTGGTATGATCTGAAATAAATAAATGTAGCTGGGCTTCCCATCAATGGATTCCGCATTTATAGAATCAGCTAACTGTACATCAACAAAATTTTTTTTAAATCACATCTATAGACCGTTTTTCGTGCTATTATGCATGGTATAATGCGCAACATTTTCATTTCATTATTCTATTGTATTATAAGCAATCTAGAGATGACTTAAAATATGTGGGAGGATATGCATTGGGTTTTTGTTTTGGTTGGTTGTGGGGCTTGAACTCTGGGCCTGAGCGCTGTCCCTCAGCTCGCAGAGCCACATCGGGTTTTCTGGTGGTTAATTAAGAGATGAGAGTCTTGCAGACTTTCCTGCCCCGGCCTGCTTTGAACCAGGACCCTCAGATCTCAGCCTCCTGAGTAGCTAGGGTTACAGGTGTGAGCCACCAGCGCCCAGCTATGCACAGGTTTTATGGGAATACTGAACATCTGAAGATTTTTTTAAATTTTTTTTTTTGTTGGTTGAAAGGCCTGAACTCTGAACTCTGGGCTTGGGCGCTGTCCCTCAGCTCTTCAGCTCAAGGCTAGCGCTCTACCACTTGAGCCACAGCGCCACTTCCGATTTTCTGAGTGTGTATTGGAGATAAGAGTTTCACAGACTTTCCTGCCTGGGCAATTCTCAGATCTCAGCCTCCTGAGTAGGATTATAGGCGTGAGCCACCAGTGCCCGGCTAACATCTGTCAATTTTGATGGGGGCTATCCTGGAGCTACTCTCTCGTGGATACCTAAAGATAACTAATGCATGATATGTTACTTACAAATTAAATTAATTATAAATACTTTGCAGATTATATTGAATAGCATATTTCATTGTTTTCCCTCTTTTGTGTCTAAAAGGAAAGTATAACAACAATGAAAGTTCTTTATTAATTTTCAGATATGTCCTAAACCTTAAATTGATAAGCAAGTAGGTTCAGCACTCAACTGAAAATACAGAATATTCCCATCCCACAACCTTTCATAACATGTTCAATGAGAACTGAGTTTTTACTTTCTTACTTCCTTGTAATTACCTTTTTACCTATGCTTACCATAGGAGACTTGAGAAAAGTAATTGTGTGTGTGTGTGTGTGTGTGTGTGTGTGTTCTATGGTTCTGACTGAAAAAGGCTGTGGCTCCTAGAAGGCTGTGGCCCTGATATAATTAATCCTCATATGAATTTACAAGTGCCAACCAAAACTGGCTGTAAAGATATTCTTTGTACTTAACATTACCACTTGGCATATGTTTTTACATATTTAAAAATATTCCTACTAACTTGAATGGTGAATACCTGTCCTTTTTATTAGCATACATTAACTATACAAAAAGAGGATTTCATTGTCATCCCATCCATGCATGTATACAATGTAGTCCAATCATTATTTCTCTGTTACTGTCCCTTACCCTCTTCCCTCCCTCCTAATACAGTTTCAACAGGTTTCTGTATTCTATTTTCATACATGTCACCGTCTGTTTTAGCCATTTACATTCTCTTTCAACCTCATTAACCCAACCTGCTTTCTTTCATCACCACCCCCACCCCAAGTCTCTTACGTCCTTTCTTTCATTGGTGATAATGTGATTTGGTTGCCTAAATTATTGGAAGCACGCCACACTTAGGTATTTGCACTCTGGGTCTATGACTGTCTCTCTTACATACACACACGGCAGCCCTTCTGCTATGCACCTTCTTTCTATTCCTCTGGTCACTGCTGGTGGCTCATGCCTGTAATCCTACTCAAGAGGCTGAGATCTGAGAATCAAGGTCTGTGGGACTCTTATCTGCAATTAACCACCAAAAAAGCTGAAAGTGGAGCTGTGACTCAAGTGGTAGAGTACTAGCCTTGAGCACCAAAACTCAGGGAGAGACCCAGGCACTGAGTTCAAGCTCCAGGACTGACACAGAAAAAAAAAAAGTATTCTAATAGATTTGTCTCACCACTTCTATCCCTGTCCATGACAAGAGGACAAGAATTCTTAAATTTGTTACCACCTAATATTGGCTGTATGTTGAATGATTCAGTTTTGTATGTAATTGGCATCTTCAGTAAGGTTTGCTATAGTAATAACACCGTATCCATGCACCGAACAGTAGAACCCCTTACCCTACATAGGAAAATGCATTCTTGGCTTCATTACTCCACATTCAAACCAACTCAATCCATAACCACAATCTAACAGGAGCATTCAAACATGCTCATCATACTCTAGGTAACAGATAGCAATCAGTAGTAAAGAATGAGCCAGCATAGTGTTTGAAAAATAAATAAGAAAGATATAAAATTCAGATTGCCTGCAAAATCACTACCATCTCTGGGCCTGTACTACCATTTTCTCATTTGTGAAATTGTTTTTGAGAGACTTTGTTGAAAATAAGAGTATTGAAAGTGACCGAAGCAACTACATGGAGTCATGAAGTATAGAGAAACCTAACACATTCTTGGATGAAGTTAATGAGAGGTATGTGCTCTTAATAACTAATCTTGTCAATCGGAAAGAAACAAAACCTGATACATAGTGGACACATCTAATGCAATTTAAGGATTTAATGGATATAGATGGCACAGTAGGTTGAATTGTGATCCAGAGGGGAAAGTATAAGCAAAAGATACCTCTGGAGAAAATCTGATTAGCAACACATTGTGGGACTCTTCACTTTGATGAAGGTAATGGAATAATCAGTGTAGTGAAAAAAATGACCTCTCACACTTGCTGTGAAAAACTAAACTTAGGTGAGCTGTACTTTGATTTACACCAGAAAGTGGGATAAAAAGCATTTATTGAGTTACCATTAAAAGCCAGACCCCACAGCACAGGGTGATTTGTGTATGATTTTTATCTTTGTAGCAGCAATGAGGACACTTGTTATAACTTCCCCTTAAAAGATGAGGACACTAGTCATCCTAGCTACTTAGGAGGCTGAGATCTGAAGATGGCTGTTTGAAGCCAGCTGGGGCAGGAAAGGTCAATGAGATTCTTACCATCAATTAACTACCAGAAAACTGGAAGTGGTGCTGTGGCTCAAAGTGATAGAGTGCTAGCCTTGCGTGAAAAAGTTCAGGGAAGCTCCCAGGCCCTGAGTTCAAGCCCCACAAGTGGCAAAAAAGAAAGGGGGGGGGTGGCGAGAGAGCAGGTAGAAAGCAGTAGGATTTAGTAACTGACTTGCAGAGGAAGTCACATAAGTGGTAGTTGTCATCTTTGGAAGACTTGCTGGAGCACTGAACCTCTCTTATGCTTTGCCTTTTACACATTTGGTGGAAACTGAGCTAACTTAACCTCAATTTGAAATGACTGCCTTTCCCTATTTTATTTTATTTTTTTTTTTGACGGGGAGGGGGGAAAGACTGATAACAGAATTCAAACTCAAGGCCTCAAACTTACTTAGGTTAACTTACTCAGCTGGCACTCTACTTACTGCTTGAAACACACCTCCAGCCTGGCTTCTTGCTGGTTATTTTTAGAAATACTTGTCTCCCAGACTTTTCTACACCGGTTGCTATTCTTTTAATCTTGATCCTTTAGATTTCAGCTTGAGGTTACAGGCATGAGTGACCTGACAATTTTCTTAATAGCATTTATTCTTAAATGCTTTCATAGCTTTTCTTTATTTCAAGAGTCCCCATGACATCAGTGTAACACTGACGATTCTACCTGTGTTATATAGCTTAGACACATTGCTAAATATATAACCTTTAGTTAACATTAGGTAGAAGCTGTAAGAAGCCAGTAGCGTTCCTACATTAGTCTGGATATAGTCTGGTCAACGAAAGCTCTGCAAGTATAGTTGTGGAGAGACTGGGGTGTGAAATGGTATGTGTAATGTTAATAATGTAAGGCACTTTTGACATTGATAGGAAGCTTTGTGTTATCTTAGAATGAGTTCTCAGAGATAACTAATTTAAATTTTCATTGTGCCACTGGGAATTGTTCTTAGGGTGGGTTTTGTTTAAAACAGAAGGCGGCTTCTATCCTTTCCTTTTGAAGAAATTTTGGTAAACTAAGTCATACTTATATATAAAATATTTTTATTACATAAAATTGATTAATGGTTAAATGTGTTACCAAGAAGTATACAGCCTGATAGTGAACAAGCAGGTAAACTTACTGAAATTGAGAATTATTCATAAAGTACATTTAATTTGGAATTCTTGTACCTTATCTCTGTGTACTTAAACAATACCAAAGGTAGAGTACAATTATTTCAAGCAGTATCTGCTAGCATTTTCCCCATATATTGAAGCACAAGTTTGTGAGCCAAGTCTTTGTTTAAATTCAGACATCAGTTTAAAAACTGACTTGTATTTGACTTGAGTTGTGCTTACAACTTTAAGAATAATTTTGAATAAATGTTCAGCCCTCCCTCTGATTTTTTGTGACTTGGTGGTAGTGGTCGTCGTGGGGCTCAAACTCATGGCCTGTCCCTGAGTCTCTTTGTACTCAAGGCTAAGGCTCTACCACTTGAGCCACAGCACCACTAATAGCATAAGAGTCTTACAGACTATGCTGCCTAGCTTCAAACTGTGTTCCTCAGATCTCAGCCTCCTAAGTAGCTAAGATTACAGGCATGAGCCACCAGCTCCCAGCTTTTGACTTGTTTTGTCAGATACCCAAGTTTTTTGTCTGGAACACAACAAGCAAACATGAATTCAGTAATTTCTTCCTTTGTTCTTTTTCCTTTTTGGATGTTGTGGTTATGATAAGACACTTCTTTGTTGAATAAAAGTCACTGTTCTCATTTGGTCTGCCACTTTGTTAGGATTTGACCTTGTTGTCCACTAAGAATTTGAATGAAGAGTATCCAGGAGTGATCTGGTTTTCCTGGTAGCTAAGTCATGTGAGTACAATGCTGTTTGGTCAATGTCACCCAAGGAAGGGACTTAGAACTTTCTGAGAAGCTTCTCTATCTAAGACAGATGATTCTCTACAGGTATTTCTTGTCAGAGAGTTCTTTCTGTCTCTTCCCCCACCTCTTAACCATTGCATAAAATACTCTTTTATTTGTGGTCTTTTTATTTTTATTTTGGGGGGGGGGGTCTGGTCATGGGGCCTGAACTCTGGGCCTGGGCGCTGTCCCTCAGCTCTTCAGCTCAAGGCTAGCGCTCTACCACTTGAGCCACAGCACTTCCAGCTTTTTTCTTTTTGCTTATGTGGTGCTAAGGAATCGAACCCAGGGCCTCAGGCATGCAAGGAAAGTTCTCTACCACTGAGCCACCTTCCCAGCCCCTCATTTGTGGTCTTGACCTCACACATTGTCATTGTCTCTTTGGTGGGTTCAGTATGTGCACATGCACACATGCATGTGCCTCTGTTTAAAGCCATTAAGTTTTAGACTAAGTTTTTTTTATATGTGTACCAGTCCTGGGGCTTGAATGCTAGGACTGTATGCTGTCCCTGAGCTGCTTTGCTCAAGGCTATGATCTACCTCTTGAGCCACAGCTCCACCTCTAGCCTTTTTTTGGTACCTCTGCGGGCTTCGAATGGAGTGGGATCCTAAATATCTCAGCTTTCTGAGTAGCTAGGATAACAGGCATGAGCCACCTGCAATCTACTCATTGTTCTTTTTAAATTTCCCAGCCGATCTAATGAGCAGTCAGATTTGCAAACCACTGATTTCTCAGGGTAAGCATAGTTGAGAAATCGTTTACTGTGACCTGGTAGGATTGCCTAACCAGCTGCTTAATTTTTTGCTAACTTGTATTTATTTTGTTTAATCTTGAAAGATGCCTATTGGAACATTTAGCTTATTCAGGAAGGGAAATTTTTCTGACTAGAGTGGCAGCATAGGGAAAATTCATGGTCCTTGAATAACAGTGCTTACAGGCCTCTGATGGGAGTTTTCCTGACCGGTCCAGTATGTCTAGTCTCTGCAACTCTGCTAAATAGCAGTGTATGTCAAGTAACAGTATGATTAGCTTTCTTACCACATTCCCATGTTTCTTTGGTTTGGAACCACCCATCCTTGACACTTAGTTACCTCCCCTCAAGCCTGGTTTATTTCCTAATTTCATTAATACTCTCTTGTATGTCTGCCCATAATAGTTCCCTCAGTTAGAATTTTCTGTTTACTTGTATAGTTGTTTATTTCTTTTGCTCCCTTTATTATACCAAGCTCTCTAAGAGCAAGGACTTGCAGGTTTTTATCTACTATTGTATTTCTGTCATCTACACAGTGCTTGATTTGCAGTATATCTTGAATGAATGAATAATTGAAAATGCAGGGTAAGTAGAAATTCCATGTGTTTATGGAACCAAATAAATAGCACACAATATACAGTAGTAATGTAAAGGCTACCATGGACAGGAGCAGCTAGGGGTGGCTCTGAGTCAAAGGTAGAAATGGGAAGGGTAAGGGTAGTAATGATTGTTTTAGGGGTGAGAGCTAGTGAACTAAATATGACTTGGGTTGTTGGAGCATTGCATAGGAATAAGGACACCAACTTGAAAACTAATTCAGGCAAAGTTTACTTGTACAGAAGAATGCATCATCAGCACATAGAGCAGGAAGGCTGCTTCCTTTTTATCCCTAGCCCAGCAGGCTCTGCCCCTCTGCTGGGATTGGCTGAGCTCAGGTTCACAATCTGCAAATGGATGTGGCTTAATTAACAGGAATAAGATGTGAGTAAAAATTTAATGAACAAGGGACATGCCACATGTGGCCAAAGTAGGATCTTCCCAGAAAAACGACTCTAACAAGATTGACAGAAAGGAAGCAACCAACTTTGATAGAAAAGAGGGCTTTGTCATAGGGAAAGTAGCCACATTTATTTCAGGTGTTTTGGTCATGCTGAATGATAGGCATTGGATTTGTATGATATTGTAGGGTTTAAACTTGGGTTAAAATTTTCTACTGAGGAATAAATGAAGAGTCTCCATGACAAATCTGGGGAGAAAATAAGTAGCCAGTGTTTATAAAAAGTAGAGACTTAAAAAATCGTTCTCGTACTGGGGCTTGCATTCAGACCATGGTCACTGCCCCTGAGCTTTTTTTTTTTAATTTATTTATTTTTTATTTGTGAACATACTGTACAGAGGGGTTACAATTACATGGGCAGGATAATGCGTACATTTCTTACCAAGCATTGCAGCCTCCTCCTTTGGTTT